>NC_142107.1:22471363-22777500 GCF_056152115.1 Neolamprologus brichardi
GGCCAACCCTCTGCTGGAAGCTTTTGGGAATGCTAAGACTGTGAGGAATGACAACTCATCTCGCTTTGTGAGTGAGACTCAGGGACTTTACACTTTGATTTAATTTCCCAGATGGTTGTGAGAAATGAGATGCCCCTTTTTTGTGTGTTGAACAGGGTAAATTCATCCGAATCCACTTTGGTGCGACTGGTAAACTGGCATCTGCAGATATTGAGACGTGTAGGTTTATACTCACTAAGTTTGAATAAAGAACGAGGTGAATTATCTTTCCACAAAGAGTAAAATGTTTTTTCTTTCTGAAAGATCTGCTGGAGAAGTCGAGGGTGACATTTCAGCTGCGGGCTGAGAGAAGCTACCACATCTTTTATCAGCTTACTTGCAACAAGAAGCCTGAACTGATAGGTGAGCTGATGAATTGTTTTTGAACTACTTTGATGCTTTCAATGCTCATTTGCATAAACCTCATTTCTTTCCCTTCAGATCTACTTCTCATCACCACCAACCCCTACGACTTTGCCTTCATCAGTCAGGGAGAAATCAGTGTGAAAAGCATCAATGACGCTGAAGAGCTAATGGCTACAGATGTGAGTGGACTCAGATCTCGCTGAGCTGAGTGACAGCTCATTCAAATCTGACTTGGCCTCTTTTATTTTAAATACAGGAAGCTTTTGATGTTCTGGGCTTCTCCTCTGAAGAGAAAGCATCCATCTATAAGCTCACCGGCGCTGTGATGCATTATGGGAACATGAAGTTCAAGCAGAAACAGCGGGAGGAGCAGGCTGAGCCAGAGGGCACTGAAGGTGAGGGCGATACAAACAATAATAATAATAATAATAATGGATTGCATTTATATAGCGCTTTTCGGGAACCCTCAAAGTGCTTTACAATTCCACTATTCATTCACACACTGGTGGAGGCAGCTACAGTTGTAGCCACAGCTGCCCTGGGGCAGACTGACAGAGGCAAGGCTGCCATATCGCGCCATCGACCCCTCTGGCCAACACTAGTAGGCAGTAGAGTAAAGTGCCCAAGGACACAACGACCGAGACAGTCCGAGCCGGGGCTCGAACCGGTGACCTTCTGATTACAAGACGAACACCCAACTCTTGAGCCACAATCGCCCTGTACAAATAAACAAACAAAAGAAAGAGCTATGAATGAGGTCACATATCTATATTCTTCTGTTTTCCCTGCAGTGGCTGATAAAGCAGCGTATCTGATGGGCCTGAACTCGGCAGATCTGCTGAAAAGCCTCTGCTATCCCAGAGTGAAGGTTGGAAATGAGTACGTCACCAAAGGGCAAAATGTTCAGCAGGTAAGCTCAGAATCTAAAAGCGTTTCATCCTGATAAAAGCTCAGTCACACCAGAGTAAAAACAAGATGGAAACCTCTTTGCAACTATGTAAAAAAATCAGCAGTTGCTACGGTGATTGATTTCCTTTTTCCTGAATTTGCCAAACATTTGTTTGGCCAACATCCTCAGTCTCGCATCCAGAGGTTGCAATTGCACAAGTCGCCTGTAGGGAAGCAACCTGTCTCCAAACAACAGCAATCTAACTCAGACTGACTGAATGACATTTAACAGATTGGCAAATGTTTAGAAATGCTGTCTGAATTGTAAACGCAGCCAGATTGGCAGCACTTTGTGATCAATATGTGCTGATGAGCATTTCATGGCCCCCCCTCCATTGTTTTCCCTGGAGTGACTGTAGCATAAGCAGCCTACACACTCCGAGATTCTGAAGTGTGACGCTGAACAAACTAACTTTGATAGGACATCAAACATGATGCATGCAGTCTGTACAACAATAATACTGAAATGAGGCCAAGATGCGAGGCTATCTATCCCATTATGCTGCTGAGCTTAGTCTTTAAAATGACACGCAAGGTCACATCATACAAAGAACTACATAGATGTCTTTTGTGCAGCACTGTATGAAGATAATTCACCATCTTTCCAGGTGTACAACTCTATTGGCGCCCTTGCAAAATCAGTCTACGAGAAGATGTTTTTTTGGATGGTCGCAAAAATCAACCAGCAGCTTGATACGAAGCAATCCAGACAACATTTCATTGGAGTTCTCGATATCGCCGGCTTCGAGATCTTTGATGTGGGTGTTTAAAATACATCTGTACATTCCTCAGAATCTCACAGAAATGTGTTTATTTACTTGAATAACATATTTTATGTGTTTAGCACAACAGCATGGAGCAGCTCTGCATTAACTTCACCAACGAGAAGCTGCAACAGTTTTTCAACCATCACATGTTCGTGCTGGAACAAGAAGAATACAAAAAGGAGGGGATTGACTGGGAGTTCATTGACTTTGGTATGGACCTGGCAGCCTGCATTGAGCTCATAGAAAAGGTATTATATGCAGTATGATTTAAAAAATAAAAAACATGAAACTTAATGTTTCAAATGCGAGAATGTTATTAACAAGAATTTGGGGTTTCCAAGCCAATGGGCATCTTCTCCATCCTTGAGGAAGAGTGCATGTTCCCAAAATCATCAGATACGTCTTTCAAGAACAAACTCTATGACCAACATCTTGGCAAGAACAACTGTTTCTTGAAGCCCAAACCAGTCAAAGGGAAGCCCGAAGCCCACTTCGCGTTGGTGCACTACGCCGGCACCGTGGACTACAACATCGCCGGGTGGCTCGAGAAGAACAAAGACCCGCTCAATGAGTCGGTGGTGCAACTTTACCAGAAGTCATCAGTCAAAATACTGGCCATGCTGTACGCGCACTACTCTGGATCAGATGGTAAGTATGCCTTTTGTGCACTAGCGCTCGATTGTTTATTAACATGATACGGTCATGTTATGTTTTAAACTGTGTCATTGATGCAGAGACAGCTGCAGGAGGAGCCAAAAAGGGATCCAAGAAGAAGGGGGCATCTTTCCAGACAGTGTCAGCTTTGTTCAGGGTAACATAAAATTTACCAGTGGTTTCTAGGGTGCGCATCAATTAGAAATCATCCTGGAAATCAGTTTAAATAAGTAAAGATTGTATTTTTTAATAGTATATTAAAAAAATAAATGGTAATACCAAAACCCGTCGTTTTCTTCACAAATTGTTTCGGGGGGAATTAAGCTTGTCCGTATTTTTAATGGCTGCCCCAGATTTGCTCAAGGTTAACAAATTAAACCTTACAGTGCCTCCTAGAAAACCTTTTTTATGGGTAATCTTAAATATTGCTAAGCAACTACTAGTCATGAGCATAACAAAAAAGTATTCCTGAGTTTAAAAAGAAGTCAAAACTATTAGAACAAAACCTCTGCATGTGTGGATTTTCTGCAGGAGAATCTTGGGAAGCTTATGACCAATCTGAGAACCACTCACCCTCACTTTGTGCGCTGCTTGATACCAAACGAGACCAAAACACCAGGTAGTTTTTAATAATCCACTTATTTTGACATTTATATAACCACAGTAATGCAACTAAAATAATTACTGCCTTTAATAACAGGCATAATGGAGAACGGCCTCGTTATCCACCAGTTACGATGCAACGGCGTGCTGGAAGGCATCCGGATCTGCAGGAAAGGCTTTCCCAGCAGAATCCTCTATGGTGACTTCAAGCAGAGGTAAACACTCAAAGCTTTTGAATATTTCATAACTTTTGGTCTTATACTCAGATTTATCATTTCTCCGACAGGTACAGGATTCTTAACGCGAGCGCAGTTCCAGAGGGACAATTCATGGATAACAAAAAAGCTGCGGAGAAGCTCCTTGGCTCGATCGACGTGGATCACACGCAGTACAAGTTTGGACACACTAAGGTTTTTAGTTGTTAACATATAACAAGTAGGGATGCACCGATACCGATACTGGTATCGGGTATCAGGGCCGATACTGTAAAATGTGTGTACTCATACTCGTAAAAGTTAACCGATACCATGAACCGATACCAACTTATTTCATTAATCAGAGGGTGGCTTGTCATTTCTGTTGTAGTTTTTTAGATTGGCCACTAGGGGGACATACCGTGCTAAACAGGCACAGGGTTAGGCGAGTGAGACTGGCGGCTCCAGATAAAAAAGAGAAACTGGAGGCTGCTGTAGCTAGGCTAAACAAAATGTCAGCAGTGTGGACCGGAACAGCCAACTTTAACTCAGGTTTTGGAAAAGCGATGAAAAATGTCAAGAGAAAATCCACGGGCAGTTAAAATAACAGAGGCTCGACTCATTTTATCGCTTTGGATGACCAGCCAATGCCGGTCGTGGAAAACATAGGATTGCACCGTCTTCTCAGCATACTCGAGCTGCGATATGAAATATAATAAATAAACAGAAGTGTTTATTTATTATTCTGAAAGCTCGAGACAGTGCCAATAGTTCAGTGATATTTTGTTAAATTACAATGTGGAGACTCTGCAATAATTTAACAGAAGTGCTTATTTTTCACTTGAAATTTTTTTTGTGGTCATTTTTATTAAGATTTTATTTTTTATCGGCAGAGAATAAAATAAAACCTGTCTTCCAATTCATTGCATTTGTGTGTGTGTGTGGTAGAAGTATCGGTTTTTGCACTCTGTATCGGCAAGTACTCAGATCCAAGTATCGGTATCGTATCGGTTTGAAAAAATTGGTATCGTTGCATCCCTAATAACAAGGGTTAAATGGTAAAGAAGAGCAATGAAAAGTGAGAGTGGTAATGACCTTTCATTTCAGGTGTTTTTTAAAGCCGGCCTGCTCGGCGCCTTGGAGGAGATGAGAGATGAGCGACTGGCACAGGTCGTGATGTCCACTCAGGCTCTGTGTCGCGGATATCTCGTCCGGCTAGAGTATCAGAAGATGATGGCCAGAAAGTAAAGATGCATACTGCATTCATGTGTGGTGGACTAAAAACAAAGAAAGAGGAAATCATACATTAACTCTTATAGGCTGTGCCAACAGGCCCTGCATGCTTTATAGATCCATCACAGCTAAAACCTGCATCTTAAATGAAATGAAATTTCTACTTTGACAGGGACGCAATCTACACCATCCAGTATAACTTCCGTTCCTTCATGAATGTAAAACACTGGCCGTGGATGAAGCTGTACTTTAAGCTGAAACCTCTTCTGAAGAGTGCTGAGGCTGAGAAGGAAATGGCCCAAATGAAGGTGGACTTTGGAAAACTCAAGGAAGATCTGTCCAAATCAGAAACCCGTCGGAGGGAGCTGGAAGAGAAAATGGTCTCCATCGTACAAGAGAAGAACGATCTCTTGCTTCAAGTCCAGGCCGTAAGTTAAGAACCACTTATTGTCCACGTGGGTGCTGCGACTTTTGAGAAATAATGTTTGCCCGCAATCTTGATATCAGGAGGCTGACAACCTGCTGGATGCAGAGGAGAGGTGCGAAGGACTCATCAAAAGCAAGATCCAGCTGGAAGCGAAACTCAAGGAGGTGACCGAGAGACTTGAAGATGAGGAGGAGATCAACGCTGAGCTGACCGCCAAGAAGAGGAAGCTCGAAGACGAGTGCTCTGAACTGAAGAAGGACATCGACGACTTGGAGTTGACCTTAGCTAAAGTGGAGAAGGAAAAACATGCAGTAGAAAACAAGGTGGGTCTCCAATGAACTGCTGTATCATCTCAGTAGAGGAGAATTGTAGGGGTGCAACAATACACAAAATTCACGGTTCGGTTTGATACTTTGGTGTCACGGTTCGATATTTTTTCGATACAAAAAAATGTTCATGCTTTTTTAATTTGTCATTTATTAAAATTATAAATATATATTTTAACTCAAAAGTACAGTTTTTAAATTTAATGTTGCTGAAACAACAAAGTAATAAAAAAAATAAATCTATCTGATGGAGAAATCACTCATCTTTGGAAAAGAGAGTTTATTACAGAGAAATGGCTCTTTCCAAAATAAAAGCTATACTATACGCTTCTTCTGGGCTATATTCTCAGCAGCATATTAAACATATCAGGTCCCCATAAGGAGAATCATGTGCTAACGGCTGTCTAAATAACTCGGCTAAAGTTTGTAGCATGCTGCTTGTTGTTTTTGTCTGCTTCCACTTGTCTTTGCACTAGGATGATGTCGGAGTAAATGTGCAGTCATATTCGTTGTGTTCCCACTAGTGCTGTCAGCGTTAATCTGAAATGACGTTAACGCCACAACACGCAAATCTCCGTTAACGAGCTACCGCGGATCACCCTGTGTGGGGCTGGACAGCCAACACGCCAACACGCTAACGAGCTAACTGCGCTAACGCACTAGTTCCCACCAATGTAATTGAGCATTGCGTGGCATATCCAACATACTGTTTTACTTTAGTCCATGACGCGCTTACCTTCAGGGTCATACGTCACATGAAAACCAAAATAGTTCCAAACGCCAGATGTGAATGAGGGTGGGGGAGGTTCAATTTGCCATGTTGCAAGGAGAGCTTAACTTCTGTCTCGCTAGCTTGCACTGCGCTCAGTGAATCTGCGTTCGACTACTCCGCCTAGGCTGCACTGTCGAGCGCAGATCCACTGAGCACTCAACACAGACAGCACCGTCAGAAGGAAAGTTGATAAAATAAATTTAAAATTTTGTATTGTTCATACATATGCGTACCGAACCGAAAGCACTGTACCAAACGGTTCAATATCGATACGAGTATCGTTGCACCCCTAGAGAATTGTTATATCTTCCTTCTTAATCATCGCTGTAGGTAAAAAACCTAGTAGAAGAAATCATGAGCCAAGATGAAAACATCACCAAACTGACCAAAGAGAAGAAAGCCCTGCAGGAGGCTCATCAGCAAACACTGGACGACCTGCAGTCCGAGGAAGACAAAGTAAACGCGCTTACCAAAGCCAAGACCAAACTGGAGCAGCAGGCGGATGATGTGAGTTATCCTGCATGCAGAAGTACTGAAGTGTACAGCTGCTGTTAAGATGTGTAAGATGGCTTTATCTTTAGCTGGAAGGTTCACTGGAGCAAGAGAAGAAGGTCCGTATGGATCTGGAAAGAGCCAAGAGGAAGCTGGAGGGTGACCTGAAACTTGCTCAGGAGTCAATCATGGATCTGGAGAACGACAAGCAACAGCTGGAAGAAAAGCTGAAAAAGTAAGGACTCAATGTTTTGGTGGTGAAAAGATTATTTAAAAATGTTATTTTCTTTATACATATAGGAAACTGAGTTTGTAAGATACAGTTAACAGTTTATGGGCAAACAAAGTGTTGAAGCCAGGAAAGGTGTTAGCTGTGAATGGAGGGGCTGTGAATTAATCTGTAGTTTCCCTCTGTGCAAAGTTTTATCATCTCCCGGCTCACTGTTTTGGTTTCTGTTTGACATTCATGCTCCAAACACAAGAGACCAAAAGGACCAGAGCTGGTGGAGATGATAAAGTTCGTACACAGGCAGCTTTATGCAAACATATTCTTCAAACCAGCTCTTTAATCTCACTGCTTACAGCTTATTGCACTATTTAATGTGTGTTATATATTCATTTATGTGGCACTGTGCACTCACTGGTTACTTTATCAGGTTGCTTGCTAGTACTGGGTTGGAGCCCTTTTTATCCTTGAACGTGGTCAACTTGAAATAACGACAGATCCCTCAGAGTAACATATTTCTTTTTAACCCTTCAGGCTTCAAAAATGAAAATTTTCAAGCATTCAGCGAGTTTTCCTTTTTTTTTTTTTTTTACAGGAAAGACTTTGAGTTGTCACAACTGCAGTCAAAGATAGAAGACGAACAAGCACTCAGTGGTCAGCTGCAGAAGAAAATCAAAGAGCTCCACGTGAGAATTGTTTTGAATTACCTGAGCTGGTGTCCACTTCAGGATTTACATTATTGGCAGATAATACAATGATACAGATGAGAAAGGTTCATCGACTGTATGTCTACTTATTCTGCTTTGAGTAGAAACACAACATAACAGATACAGTACATTTTATCTCCAGGTTGCACATCACTGCAATGTCACTAACAGTGTTGGGAAGGTTACTTTTAAAATGTATTCCATTACAGAATACAGAATACATGTCCCAAAATGTATTCTGTAACGTATTCCGTTACGTTACTCAATGAGAGTAACGTATTCTGAATACTTTGGATTACTTAATATATTATCATGCTGTTTACAACTACATGAATGTACTATTGCTGTGATTTATTACTGTTACTGAAGGTCCGCGGCTCCGAACCGTAGTAAAGGGACCTCTGGCTAATACGGTGGGTTCTGTGTCGGCTCGTAGCTGAAAACTAGCTTTACTTTGTTGTCTGGGTCAACTTTGCTAGCCAGAGACAGAGAGAGGCGTTGAAAGGCTGACTCTTCTTGGCTGCAGTGGTTATTATTATATTTACATGCTTCCAGCTCCCGTTTTTGCTCGATGACAGCTCGTACTTTTCCTTTTTCTCCCTCCCTCGCTCACAGACACATAACGGGTATGGCAGTCCATTCTCCCTGCAGCACGGACTACACTGCCTATGATGCTACATTCTTTAGAGCTATACCTGTAGCATTCTGCCTATTAGCTTAGCACTATTAGCTTAGCACAACAACAACAAAAACGCGCAGAGAGAGAGCGTCACCCTGTAACCATGGCAACCGTAATGCTGCCGCCTGGAACAACAGAACGTAGCTGTCAAACAAAACCCAAACAGTCCTGACCTGCGTCAATATGAAACAGGGAAGTACCGCCGTGTAATCCATTTATTTCAACAAAGTAACTGTATTCTAAATACCACCTTTTTAAACGGTAACTGTAACGGAATACAGTTACTCATATTTTGTATTTTAAATACGTAACGGCGGTACATGTATTCCGTTACTCCCCAACACTGGTCACTAATATGAAGCTGATTCTGTGCTTTTCTGTAGCGGTTTTCAACAATAGCACTCAACTGATTTCCAATGATGTCCAAAACATTATGGCCAATAACATTTCCTTAGACTGGAGCGCCTATAGCCTGTACAAAAAAGATGGACACTGGCTGTAGCATCACTGGACATTGCATCCTGATAGTGACACTAACTGGGACCATAGTTTACAAAATAAACGTCTTGTGCTCAATAAGACCTAAAACTAGTGATTGAAACTTTAAAATAATCAGGAAAGTGTTTACTGAGGTCATAGATTGTAAATAAAATAGGCAGGAAAATAAGTCAGGTTTAAACCTCTGCAAGCGAATACATAAAGAAGGCTCCACAAGACTGACGTCAGTGGCTACAGTAGGGGCCGTATCCCAAAAAATCTGACAAAGACATGACTTCAATTTCTTCTGTGTGATGTTTCATTATCAAAACTGGCAAAATGTGAGCTGGTTTTAACAAAAGCAACAAGAAGAACTGGCGAAAAAGGAGGTAGAAGTTGCTCTGACCCACTTTTCTAAACTTTTGGTCTTAAGAAAAGTGGGTCAACTAAAATGTTAGCCACATGAACTGGATGTCTCACGTGTCCCAGGTTAATAAATACCACACATGCACTAAAAGCTTTCAATTTAAATGGTGCAACCATTTTTAAATAACAAATAAAATTCCTGAATCACATTTGCAACGCAGGCCCGAATTGAGGAGCTGGAGGAGGAAATCGAGGCCGAGCGTTCGGCTCGAGCCAAAGTGGAGAAGCAGAGGTCTGATCTGTCCAGGGAACTCGAGGAGATCAGCGAGAGGCTGGAGGAGGCCGGAGGAGCCTCCGCCGCTCAGGCGGAGATGAACAAGAAGCGTGAAGCTGAGTTCCTCAAACTTCGCAGGGAGCTGGAGGAGTCCATGCTGCAGCATGACGCTACCTCTGCTGCTCTGCGCAAGAAACACGCGGACAGTGTGGCCGAAATGGGAGAACAGCTGGATAATATGCAGAGAGTCCGGCAGAAGCTGGAGAAGGAGAAGAGTGAGTTAAGGCTGGAGTTGGATGACATGTCAAGCAATATGGAATCCGTGGCAAAAACAAAGGTTGGTCATTAAACTTGTCTTTGTCTTTACGCTCACTTCAAGGTAAAAACATTACAAGGTTTATGTTTTTGCTTTCTTAAATTTGAAGATCAATTTAGAGAAAATGTGCCGATCACTTGAAGATCAACTGAACGAGGTGAAAACCAAAGAGGAGGAGCGTCTGAGGCTCATTAATGACCTTTCGAGCCAGAGAGCTCGGCTTCAGACAGAAAACGGTAAGGAGTAAAGTAAACAAGCTGGAGGTCAAATAAAGTCACAGATACGCCTGCTTTAATTCTCTTTACACCTCCCATCCAGCTGAGATGTCTCGGCAGCTGGAAGAAAAGGAGTCCCTGATGTCACAGTTAACCCGCGGTAAGCAAGCCTTCATTCAGCAGATCGAGGAGTTGAAACGGCTTCACGAGGAGGAGGTGAAGGTAAGCTGTGCCGAAACACACTCGCCTGAATGTTTGACAGTTTAGTGTGTTCATGGTGTCGCTTTCATTCTGCTCAGGCTAAAAACGCCTTAGCTCACAGTCTGCAGTCATCACGTCATGACTGCGAGCTGCTGAGGGAGCAGTACGAGGAGGAGCAGGAGGCCAAAGCCGAGCTGCACCGCTGTCTGTCCAAGGCGAACAGCGAGGTGGCTCAGTGGAGAACCAAATACGAGACAGACGCCATCCAACGAACCGAAGAGCTCGAGGAGGCAAAGTAAGAACAATCTTCACTTTAATTTCACTTTAAATGTTGTGCTAATGGTGACCCGGATTTCTCCTACAGGAAGAAGTTAGCCCTCCGTCTGCAGGATGCAGAAGAAGCTGTGGAGGCCGTTAACTCCAAGTGTTCCTCTCTTGAGAAGACGAAGCAGCGGCTGCAGGGAGAGGTGGAGGACCTAATGATGGATGTGGAGAGGTCTAACGCTGCTGCTGCCACTTTGGACAAGAAGCAGAGAAACTTTGACAAGGTTTGGTTTTCGTGAGATATCCTAAAATTGCATGCTGATGTGACTGATGCATTCGTTAAGAGGTTCAGTAAGAAGAATATCCTGCAGGAGGAAGGTAGAGTGGAACAGGCGAGAATTACTTTAATAGTGGTCAACACTCCCAAACCTCTCTTTACGCAGCTGTTAATGAGACAAAACTCGTAGGATGATTAAAGTACTGACTAGGGATGGGTACCGGTATCCGGTGCCATGATGGCACCGGTTCTGTCATAAACGGTAGTAACCAGACCGAAAAGCAGCGCACATTTCGGTGCTTTTTTTTTCCTGAGCTGTGATACACTTTAGATTCTAGCCAATCATTTTACGTTTCCGAGGATAGTAGGCGGGTCCAGGTACGTACGTTCTTTTAGAGCAGAGCTACAGATTAAAAATGCCCAAGGCGAAGCGGTCAAAAGTCTGGCTGTACTTCACAGCAAAAGATGCAAACTCAGCAGCTGCAACAAGTGCTTTAAGCTGATACTGTGATACTGTCAAAGGAGGTAACACCTCAAATCCGATGAAACACCTGGCGACGCATAGCACTTTTTTTAAGCCGAGAAATGCGCCGTATTTGATAGCTTGCTGCGAGACCTCACACCGAGCACATCTACTGCGGGTGTGGTTCCTGTTATCGGACCCGGAGTTAGCAACATCCCCCAAAAACCCGAAGAGGAGAGTCCTGGCCCCTAGCCCTGCCAGTGTAGCAGAAATGATGAGGATGATGATGCAGCAGCAGCCGTTCTTCTCTGCGTGAGGAGCTTAATGTTGTTCGTGTGTAATTTACGTTGAGTAGGCTAACCACGTTATTACATTAATGCATGTAAGGTGAACTAGCAAACATCATCATAGCTACATGCGGCTGTCTTCTTGTTTGATGGCAGATACTCCCTTCACCCTGGCCAAAAAGGCTAAAATGACCAAAGAAAAAGTGGAAAAAAGTTAAACATGAGAGGTTTTTGGACAAAGTTTGTGTTTTTTCCATTCTTTAAGCACTGCTTCCAGCCAAGAGTGATACCATATATGCCCCATAGCTGCAGAAAAGGCTAACATTGTTATCTTTTTACAAAAAAACAGCTGAACATGAGAGGATTTTGGACCAATTTTGTGTTCTTCATTCTTTAAGCACCGGTTTGAGCACCGTTTAAGCATTTTAAGCACCGTTTCAAAAGTACAAGTTTGGCACCGGTATCAGATAAAACCTAAACGATACCCATCCCTAGTACTGACTTCAGTTCAAGCCATAACTATTTGTCAGCAATCTGCTAACACTGCTCAGTTGTTTAGCAGCATTATAGAGGATATCTGGTGTCAACGACCCAAAGGAAGGATAAAGATTGTATGATACCTGATGTTTTGTTGAGCGTCCATATGCAAGCAGCATCATGTTTTGACAATAAAGTGATATATTTATCTGAAACCATTTACTGATACATGAGCCTTTTATTGTAAAGGTTGTTGCTGAGTGGAAGCAGAAATACGAGGAGGGTCAAGCAGAGCTGGAGTCAGCTCTAAAAGATGTTCGCTCTTTGGGGACGGAGAACTTCAAGATGAAGAACGCCTTTGAGGAATGCCTGGAACAAGTGGAGACACTCAAACGGGAAAATAAAAATCTGCAACGTACGTCAAGGTCCCCCTTTTTATAAAAATCTCTAATAATGCAGCAAAATGTCGATCGTTATCGTGATTTCCTTCTCGCTGCAGAGGAAATCATGGATCTCACGGAGCAGCTGGGAGAGATGGGGAAAACCATCCACGAGCTCGAGAAATCAAAGAAACAGGCTGAGCAGGAGAAGTTCGAGGCTCAGACGGCTCTGGAGGAGGCAGAAGTGAGTAGAAGAACAATATTTAAACAAACTCTGCTGTCTCTGGGTATTATTACTGCACGTCCTTGTTCAGGGCTCACTGGAGCACGAGGAATCCAAGATCCTTCGAGTCCAGCTGGAGCTAAACCAGGTGAAGTCTGAGGTGGACAAGAAGCTAGCCGAGAGGGACGAGGAGATCGAACAGCTGAAGAGGAACAGCCAAAGAGTCATCGACACAATGCAAAGCAATCTGGACGCCGAGGTCCGGAGCAGGAACGACGCCCTCAGAGTGAAGAAGAAGATGGAGGGAGACCTGAACGAGATGGAGGTCCAGCTGAGCCACGCTAACAGGCAGGCGGCCGAGGCCCAGAAACAGCTGAGGAACATTCAAGTTCAGCTCAAGGTGGGCCGCGTGTAGACAGCGAGAATAGTTTGTTATTACCTCAGCTTAAGAACATGCTTCTATTGATAACATTTCTATTTAGGAGGTCCAGATTCAACTCGATGACGCCCTGAGAAACACCGACGACATGAAAGAGCAGGTGGCCATGTCGGAGCGCAGGAGCAACCTCGTGCAGGCTGAAATGGAGGAGATCCGAGCAGCTCTGGAACAGACCGAGAGGAGCCGCAAGCTAGCGGAGCAGGAGCTGCTGGATGCCAGCGAGAGAGTGCAGCTGCTACACTCACAGGTTCAGATCCACCAGTTTTACATGTGGACATATTTTTTTATTAGCAATAGATGGCATGACCACAACGGACAGCTATTGACCATGAGTTGGTGCTAGGGTTAAGAAATGTTGGGGGTCAGACCAGAACTGGGGTTATATTTATGAAGAATGTGCAATCAGATGAAAGGCATCCTGCAGACTAAATGACTCAGTAAATGATATTAAATGATCAGGCTGCTCTCCCTGAGGTGGCATCAGTGAAACCTGCAACCTGCAAATAATTTAACTAATTTAGCGAATCGATGTCAGGTCATAAATTTGTTGACGAAAATCTGTGTCAGTGTTTGTCAGTAATGGGTACAAACCTCAAAAGTATTCCAGTTCTTTGTTTTTCTTACTTATAAGCAGTGTTGGGAAGGTTACTTTTAAAATGTATTCCATTACAGAATACAGAATACATGCCCCAAAATGTATTCTGTAACGTATTCCGAATACTATTCCAAGTATTCTGAATACTTTGGATTACTTAATATATTATCATGCTGTTTACAACTACATGAATGTACTATTGCTGTGATTTATTATTGTTACTGAAGGTCCGCGGTTCCGAACCGTAGTAAAGGGACCTCTGGCTAATACGGTGGGTTCTGTGTCGGGCTCGTAGCCGAAAACTAGCTTTACTTTGTTGTCTGGGTCAACTTTGCTAGCAGAGACAGAGAGAGGCGTTGAAAGGCTGCTCCAACGGAACTTATTGTTTTTGGAGGAAAACAAGTCTTAATAGCTTACTTACAACTGGGCTAGCCAGACACTCTTCTTGGCTGCAGTGGTTATTATTATATTTACATGCTTCCAGCTCCCGTTTTTGCTCGATGACAGCTCGTGCTTTTCCTTTTAATTTTTCCCTCCCTCGCTCACAGACACATAACGGGTATGGCAGTCCATTCTCCCTGCAGCACGGACTACACTGCCTATGATGCTACATTCTTTAGAGCTATACCTGTAGCATTCTGCCTATTAGCTTAGCACAACAACAACAGGCGCTCTCTCACCAAGGAAACACGCAGAGAGAGCGTCACCCTGTAACCATGGCAACAACAGAACGTAGCTGTCAAACAAAACCCAAACAGTCCTGACCCGCGACAATATGAAACAGGGAAGTACCGCCGTGTAATCCATTTATTTCAACAAAGTAACTGTATTCTAAATACCACCTTTTTAAACGGTAACTGTAACGGAATACAGTTACTCATATTTTGTATTTTAAATACGTAACGGCGGTACATGCATTCCGTTACTCCCCAACACTGCTTATAAGTTTCAATAGATTTGGTAGAACAAATAAAAATATATTTGGCAAACTTTTCAAACCAGATTTTAATTTTCTTAGAATTTTCTCAGATCGCAGCAGTCGTAGCTCTACAGTTAGAATCCACTTTTTCTCTGAAACAACATCTATTTAAATATTTTCAATGTCCTGTGAAGGTATCACGACTCATTTGGAAACCATCATCATTATTTGTCCCTCTTATGTTAATTCAAATCCTCGCCTGCAGAACACCAGCCTGCTCAACAGTCGGAAGAAGCTGGAGGCGGATCTGTCTCAGATTCAGAGTGAGATGGATGATAGTGTCCAAGCAGCCAGGAACGCTGAGGAGAAAGCCAAGAAAGCCATCACTGATGTAAGTCGATTTTTCTCAGTGTAAGCCTAAAAGATGCAGCAGTAGGCTAGCCATTTTACTCCTTTTTTTCAGGCGGCCATGATGGTGGAGGAGTTGAAGAAAGAGCAGGACACCAGCGCTCATCTGGAGAGGATGAAGAAGAACCTGGAGGCGACTGTCAAAGACCTGCAGCAGCGCCTCGATGAGGCCGAGAACCTGGCCATGAAAGGTGGAAAGAAGCAACTCCAAAAACTGGAAGCCAGGGTAATCTGACCAAATAACATCTTTCATCGGCTTTAGGAACAGGAGGGTGTTGCTCAAAAACACACGAGACTGATGACCAAATATTTTCTCCCTTCCAGGTGCGAGAGCTCGAGAACGAGCTTGAAGCGGAGCAGAGACATGGCTCAGAGTCTGTGAAAGGTGTGCGCAAACTCGAGCGCAGGATTAAGGAGCTCACCTATCAGGTAGAAAAACCCTGTTCACGTTCACAATGCAAGGTTTTTACAAATGCTACAAAAAATGGAGATCGTTTCTTTTCTGTCACCAAAAACTAGTCCGAGGAGGACAAGAAGAACATGATGAGACTGCAGGAGCTGGTAGACAAACTCCAGCTGAAGGTGAAAGCGTACAAGAGGCAGGCTGAGGAAGCTGTGAGTGGTTTTTCCTGTCAAACATGTTGTAGTTAGATGTTTGGAGAATTTGGAGAATTTCATTTAGGTTTTTTTTTTTGGTTGTTAACAGGAAGAGCAAGCCAACACTTACCTGACTAAGTTGAGGAAGGTGCAGCATGAGCTGGAGGAGGCCGAAGAGCGAGCCGACATCGCTGAGTCCCAGATCAACAAGATGAAAGTGAAGAATCGAGACACGAGCAAGGTGATCGAATCAGCCAAAGCTAATGCACCTTAAACTCACTGTAATAAGCGCTAATGACTTCTTATTCTTCTCATTTTCAGGTAAAAGACAGCGGGGAGTAGCGGCGATTAAAGAGCATTAAGAAGATATTGAAAGCTGAGTCTCTGAAACTCATTTGAGCTCATTTACAACATATTCTTAATCAAACGTGTGTTTTTCTTACATTTAAAGCCGCTGTGGGTATAATTTATGTATGAAGAAAAGAAGACTTAATTCTCAGATAAAGACCTAAAATTGGTGGAGAACAAAATCAGAGATAAAAAGATGAAGCGGTGCTCGGTTACAGAGCAGTACCGCCACGATAACGTTGATCTGGACGCTGTAAAACGAGCAGCAGCATCCTGCCAGCAGCTGATATTTTAATAGTTGAAAAATAACAATTCTGTCTTTGGCTTCCTCCCACAGTCCAAAGACACATTTACTAAGGTTAGGTAACGTCATACACACAGTGACTTTAAACCTTAAGCGAGGCAGTTACCTTCTGTGTTTGCTTAAATGTATTTGTGTTGTGTTATTGAATGTGTGTTGCCTCAATTATAATAAAATCCTTAATCTTAAAAAAAAAGTGTCCATTAATACAAATGGCTATTGATGCATATGGAATAAAAACTGAGGCCTTGTGATTGAATGAGTCAAAGCAAACATGAGACAAAGTAGGTTTGATTTTTAAATTGTTTAATGCTGCTCTAAAACTGAAGACAGACAAAAGGTAAGACCAGAGAAGAAGAAGAGGAAGAGGCTGTCACTGGGACAAAAAGGAAAGACTAGACGTGCTGGAAGTTCTGGATACTAAACATTTAGATGTTCTGCTAAAACGAGCTGCTTGGTGCAGATTAGCATCATGCTGCTGAAATTCTACAGCAGCGGTCTCCAACCTTTTTTGCGCCACGGACCGGTTTATGCCCGACAATATGTTCATGGACCGGCCTTTAATGTGTCGCGGATAAATACAACAAATAAAACTAGTACCGGTACTGAAAAAAATAAGATTTATTCATAACACACGTGAAAAGACCCAGGAAAACCGAGTAAACGATAAAAACGATAACAAAATGACGCTGAAAACCGATAAAAACCCTGAAAACCATACATTTTACACCTGAGCCTCAACTCTCGCGGCCCGGTACCAAACGACTCATGGACCGGTCCGAGGCCCGGGGGTTGGGGACCGCTGCTCTACAGGATGCTATTTGTGTCAAAATAACAAAAAGTCAAATTTAGTTCAATATTTCTATTTCTGTTCAGAATTTTACAGAAACATTTATTGCATCTTATCATTTGCCATCCTGAGAAGTTATAAAATAACTTGTATATAAATTAAATCATTGCACTCTGGTTCACCTTTCTCACCACAAATTATGAAACTGAAAAGTGACCCAGGAGCAAAATCTTGATCACTGATAGAAAGGTGGGAAAATTGTAACCAAATGTAACCAAATTGTATCCATTCTGCACACTTTCAATATTAATAGTTACTTACATGCATTTCAAAGACAAGAGCAACTGTGCGCACATCCAAGCAAACTCTATTTATGTGCTAGACCAAAGAAACGATATGTTCCTACAAAACCGGGAAACATCTGCGGACTAGTTTGCTTTTAATTCTTGTTTCTGATCTGCAGCTACAGCCAGAGAAAAAATGCTTTTGTGTAAATGTTTTAAGAATGAAATTGATACATGGAGCAAAACAGCATCAACACCTTTCCCCCTTTTTTTATTTTGACACAAATTTATTATCCTAAATGTCTCTAAGTGGCATCTTATAAGCTTCAAATGTGTAAAGTTAGAAGTGTATAAGTGTCAGTGTTGATTTATAATTACTGAAAGCATCTGCTGACCTTTAGAAAACAGGAGACCAGCGTCTTATATTTTCATGCCAGCAATTAAATGAAGTGATGTTGATGTTATATAATCAATCCCACAGGTGTCCCCTTCAATTAAAGTCGTCAACTTTGGAGCTGTGGTTGTGTGAGAAGTTATAAGTGTTAAATAAGCTGCTTAATTACTCTGAGACATAAATACTTTACGCTAAAGCATCTAGAGTATTTATGCCACTCGTTAAGCCGTGTTTATTGTAATAGGTGTTAACATGCTATGATATTAATGTGAGAATCGATGAACTTTTATATATGTGCACTGGTGAAGTGCACTCTGTTACTCGCCCTGTCCCTCCTGGGCCTGGAAAACAAGCAAATTGATGCAAAAAACAATGAATTTTTTAACCATTTATAAGAAAACACAAAGCTTGCTTCTGTCATATTTCTGCCCTAAACCTAATATGGTGGGGAGTGTATGCCTGTTATTCTTTCAGAGGAGCAGCTAAACACTGGTAGCTACAGTCTACATCGAACGCAGTACCTTCGAGCCTATTTCACGGCTCTTGGCTCTCATCTTGTTGGCCAGAGATTCGGCCATGTCAGCTCTCTCCTCGGCCTCCTCCAGCTCATGCTGAACCTTCCTGAATCTGGCCATGTGCACATTGGCCTGCTCCTCCTGGGGAACAATTGTTTTCAGTGAGATGGCGCTCCGACACGTCACTGTATCTCTGAATATATTTGTGCCGACAGTGATTCACTCACAGCTTCTTCAGCTTGTCGCTTGTAGGCTTTCATCTTGCTCTGGAGTTTGTCCACCAAATCCTGCAGCCGAATGTTGTTTTTCTTGTCTTCCTCGGACTGAAAGCACAAGATGAACATCTCTAACAAACAGGAGAGACAAGAAAAGACGAATATCCATTCTCATTTTCTTAACTGCTAAAAACACCAGCTAACTTTACCTGATAGGTTAACTCTTTGATTTTCCTCTCATATTTTCGGACTCCTTTGATGGCCTCGGTGGAACGTTTTTGCTCGGCTTCAAGCTCGTTCTCCAGCTCGCGGACCTGGAGACGTGAGGAAGTAGATTTTATGTGAAAACAAAAGTGTATCCTTTTTAAAGTCGGAGGTTTTCCATGTCAGGACGTGAAAAATGTAAATGGATTAAATACAACCTCAGATGCACAGCAGCACGTGAAATATTACACCGTGTCATGACTAACGAAAGCAAAGACGCAACGATTCACATGATTCAGCAGCTTTTTGACTCCTTTAGCAGCAACAACTTGGTCAGTCCCTCACATTGCTGTGGAGGAATTTTAGCCCACTCTTCTTTAAAATGTTGCTTCAGTTCATTGAATTTCACAGCACTGGTTCATGCACCGCTGTCTGAAGGCCCCATCAGGTTTAGGTCTGAACTGGGTCATTGCACCACTTTGATTCTTCAGCTGTTCTGTTGGAGATTTGCTGCTGCTGTGCTTGGACCATTGCCCTGTTTCATTAGGACAATGAACTCCTCTTTGTACCAATGTGTTGACTCTAGAACACTTTGGTATAAAGAGGAGTTCATGATCACCTCAATGACTGCAAGGTGCCCAAATCAACAGCCTCCCGTGCTAAAAGCTGCTATGGGGTGTTTGGTTTGTGCACTATGGTCAAACGTCTCCATTTTAGTCTCACCTGTCCAAAGGACGTTGTTCCAGAAGTCTTCTAGTTTCTTCAGCTGCACGTTTGCAAACCTAAACCACGCTGCCCTGCTCTTTTTAGACAGATGAGGGTTTCTCGTGGGAACCCTTCCAGACAAATACAGTCACGAACATTTAGCATGCTAACTGATTAGCATGCTAACCCATAGAGTCTCCAATGAAGCCCGTGGACTGCAAAGTCTGACTTTGGGGTAAATTTAAGACAGGCTGGCAGCTCTGTCTTAACTGTTTTCCACGGGTGAATAATATTTTCTTTGTAAAATTGTTTAGAAATGGCGTTATGACTCTTTTCAGACTCATGGGCACCAACGATTACTTCTCTAAAATCATTACTGATGTCTTTCCTCCTTGGAGCCTTGTTAACACATCTGAATCCTGCAGACCAGCAAAATGTCAATACTTCAGCTTTCACAGAGGTGCTTATTTTTTTACTGATGATCAATGAATGAAGTACATTTGATTACCTGCACCTGGCTGCTACTTTCCCCCTTAACTCCCGTGGAAACAGTAAGGGCATATTTAGTTTTTCACATACTGCTTCTGCATTTTGGATTATTTAATTAATTTTAAATAAATACAGACACAGTGCATTACATAATCTGTTGTTATTCATCTGTGGTTGTATTTGTCTCATTTTAAGACCTGCTAAGGACTTAGCGAAGATGATCTTACACTCTTTAGATTAAAAAAAGGGTTGTTAGACCACCTGCTGCACCACAAAGCTGTTTCAGTTTCATTTTTAAACGTGTTCTAAGAATACTAGTGGTTTGACATTTAGTAGCTTGCATATTTCATGCAGATTCTTATAAATTAACTTCTAATTAATTGTAAGAATAAAGCATATTAATGGAATTTTGTTCCCACTGTTGTAGCCATACACACCCTGGCCTCCAATTTCTGAAGCTGCTTCTTTCCACCCTTCATGGCCAAGTTTTCGGCCTCATCCAATCGGTGCTGAAGGTCTTTCACCGTCACCTCCAGGTTCTTCTTCATCCTCTCCAGGTGAGCGCTGGTGTCCTGCTCTTTTTTCAGCTCTTCCGCCATCATGGCAGCCTAGAGACACCGAACCATGAGCACATCACATCGTTATTATAATCAAACGTGTGATAACTCAAATCAAAGCCCTGTAAGAGTGTCATACATCAGTAATGGCTTTCTTAGCCTTCTCCTCGGCATTCCTGGCCTCTTGAACGGCTTCTTCTATTTCACAGTGAAGCTGAGTTACATCCGCCTCCAGCTTCTTCTTGGTGTTTAGAAGGCTTGTGTTCTGGAAAAGATCATTAAAAAAAGACTGTGACCTGTAAATCCTGCAGGTCAGAATGGGTTGCTGAACAGGTGAGAAGCCTACCTGAGAATGCAGAAGTCCCGCGCGCTCGCTGGCATCGATCAGTTCCTGTTCAGCCACTTTTCGACTGCGCTCCGTCTGCTCCACAGCAGCTCGAAGCTCTTCGATCTCGGCCTGCATCAAGGTCGTTCTGCGCTCCATCATGGCTACTTGTTCCTTCATATCCTCCTGTCCTCTCACAGATTCATCCAGGTGGATTTGGGCATCCTGCAAATGCATTCAGGTGAGCGTCCAGTTCATTTGTCTTTGCCCACCTGAGAGATCTCACTGACCAACACTTGTCTAACTTGAGCGGTAGGTCACAATTTACAGGAACAGCTTGGTCATCAGCTTGGTTATAAATTAAGCTAATTTAGCTTCCTATTCGTATGAGGCAGTTCCTATGTGAACTAAACTGATATTCAGGTTCGGTAACATAAACATTTAGTGGCAGCAGTCTTCCAGCTGGGTGTCTTTAAATCAAAAAAAGCGATAACCAAAGGAGCTCGAGTGAAACAGTAGGAAACAAACAAAGATGTTAACATTTGTATTTCATGTTAATCCGAGAAAGAATTATTTTGGGCTTTTGTCACTTTTATTAGGTTTTGTTTGTATTAAAAGGTGACAGAGAGAGAGGGTCTTGAATCTGGGTTTCTTCATTTGGCCTGCTTCACTGTTGAGCTAAAATTGTGCCCTGGTCTAATTTTTGGCTCTTCAAGCTTCAGCCACACAGGCCTAGAGACCCGTCGGCAACCTTCTGGAAACCTGGTTGCTAAGAGGATGATGCAGCAAAAATGTCCTTCTGATTGCTGCTGACAGTGTGAACGGCACAAATCCGATATTTTCAAATCCGACCTGGGTCACTTTCATATGTAGTACTGAATCGATACATATCCGATGTTTCAGAAAGCGACTGCTGTTTGATGGTCAGGTCGCATTAAATCCGTCTTTTACGTCACTGACACAAGACAGACGCCAATTATCAGCGCCGGAGAAGACATCGCGAACGCTTCCTGGCCATCCAGTGAAACTGTTGGGAAGACAATGTTGGAGAAACGTGAACATTTTATTTGTTCTGTATAATCTGCAGATTCTGACAGAAATCTGCAGCTATCCTTTGAAGCAGCGCTCCTCTAAAACAGCAATAAGGATCATTATTAGGTTATTTACATTATTATGTAAATAACAAAATAACTTAAAGCAAAAATTGGGAAACATAAAGTCCGAAGTCTTTATATTAAGGCCATCAGTCAAACAATACTGTTGGTCTGGGTCTAAACAGAGCGCGTTGTGTGTGACGTCTTCTTTTGCGCATGCGGCCGCTTTGAGCGTTCACACTAGAGCGCGTTTGCTGTCACATTTTATTTGTAGTGTGAACAAACAGACAAAAAAATCAGATTTGATCAAAAAATCAGAATTGAGCATTAAGACCTGCAGTGTGAACGTAGCCTTATATACAAACACTCTTGTTACTCCACTCTTATCTTCCAAACCTGTCTCTATTTTGCTTATGCAAACACGCTTTCAGTATTTCAGCCAGTTCTTAAAGATTTGCATGAAAAAAAACAACCTTTTGTGAATGTTATAAAAGCATTAATGTGTGGTTGCACCTTGAGTTGCCCCTGAATGTTCCTCAGGTGTTTCTGAGCCTCGGCCGCCTGCCTGTTAGCATGGTTCAGCTGGATCTCCATCTCGTTCAGGTCTCCCTCCATCTTCTTCTTCACCCTCAGAGCGTCGTTCCTGCTGCGGACCTCGGCGTCCAGAGTGGCCTGCATGGACTCCAACACTCTCTGATGGTTCCTCTTCATCTGGTCGATCTCCTCGTCTTTCTCCGCTGATTTCCGGTCGACTTCAGCCTTCATCTGGTTCAGCTCCATCTGTGCATGCAGGATCTTCGACTCCTCCTGCTCCAGGGAAGCCTTAAAAACATTTCGGTTGCGTTTCACACTGTAATGGTAAGAATGCAGTATTTTTCTCATTTTCCTCCTTTTGAGTTATACCTCAGCTTCTTCCAGCGCAGCCTGCATGTCATATTTCTCCGTTTCCACCTGCTTCTTGAATTTGTCGAGCTCGTGAATCGTCTTTCCGCTCTCCCCAAGTTGTTCTGTTAAGTCTGAGATCTCCTCTATGTGTTGGAAAATCAGAATTGCAAGAAATTTTCAAAAAAATGTTTTTAAAGTTGTCGATCCGCACAAAACCTTCTGATCTGACTCACGCTGCAGGTTTTTATTCTCCCTCTTCACCGTCTCCAGATGATCCAAAGCTTCCTCGTATGAGTTCTTCAGTTTGAAGAGCTCGGTGCTCAGAGATCGACTCTCCTTCTGAGTTCCCTCGAGCTCAGCCTGAGACTCCTCGTACTTCTGCTTCCACTCAGCCAGAATCTGAGCTCAGGGAGACATTCGCTGGTCAGAATTAATGCTGTAATATGTGTGTGATAGTTAATATAATAAATACATAATACCTTGTCAAAGTTTCTCTGCTTCTTGTCTAGTGTAGCAGCTAAGCTGTTGGATCGTTCCACATCCACCATCAGGTCCTCCATTTCATTCTGAAGCCGCTGTTTAGTTTTCTCCAGAGAGGCGCACTTTGAGTTCACCGCCTCGATTTGTTCTTCAGCCTCTTGCAGACGCTGGGCGAGCTTTTTCCTGTCAGAAGCAAAACCGCTTGTTTCAAATCAAAAAGTCTTAGTTTTTCTTTTGTGTGTTGTGTTGGTGTTTTAGGACACATTGTTTCAGCCTTTATTTAACAAAGAAGCAAACTACTGGAGATTATGAATGTCATCTGTGAGAGGGCCCTAGATATCACAAGGTTAGGCAGCATTAACTAAGAAACCAAAGCTCCCAGAGAAACAGAGGACCCTCCTCTGTGAAGATAAAGATGGGGCGAGGCCATCCAGCCATGAGCACGGGATAATTCTTCCTCAGCACTTTTAACACCTCCATACTTTTGTCTCATGTAGACTAGACTCACTAACTTTACTGCAACCAATCAAATATTAGCAGCTGCTCCAAAATGCTGCAGCCCAGACTTTACCTTAAAGCTCCAGTTTTAGTCTCACTCACTTCTCACCTTTGTATTAAAATAGGTTTTCTTCTTTTAACTATTTTTTAATCTTCCTAACTGTCACGTCCGGTGTGGCAGACGTGTGGAGTTTGTAGAAAGGACCCAAAAGGCGGCAGCTCTGGTGCAGGTGAGTATTTATTTACAGGAGTGGGTACAAACAGCAATGGTGGGTGAACATGAAACCGGGAAACCTAAACTGGGCAGAGCTAAGAAACAAACCTGAACGAAGATGCAGGGAGACCGAGGGGAAACAACACAGACGAACCAGCAGCGAGGACGAGGTAACACACACAGGGGATGGGAAACAGGATGGGAACACACCTGGAATACATGACAACTGACGAGGCAGGGGAAACGTAAACAGAAAACGCTGGCATAAGACAGAGCCCTTCAAAGTAAAACAGGAAACACATACACGTAATGACACAGACTCAGAGACGCGGACTAAACACAGAGACCTACTACACTAAGGGAATGCACAAGCAGGGAAGACACCAACCAGAGGGAACACCACTAAACCCTAGAAAATACAAAACCATCAAAAGTAAAAGCACATAACCAAAAACACTGGGTCACCGACCCAGGACCATGACACTAATCCTTTACCTCAAGTGAAGGAGCGAAGTCAAATATTAATCGTAGCCTCATTTTCCTACAGGAATTGGCCATCGGCTTGGTGAGGATAATGGAAAGTTTTATGGCATAGGTGTCAAACTCTGGCCCGCGGGCCAAATTTGGCCCGCAGCCTAATTACATTTGGCCCGTGAAGCCATACCAAATTACTATTAGAGCTGGCCTACTGGTATTATACAGTGCATGTACTGCTAATACTACAATTCCCAGAATGCTCCCTCTCCTCTGTTGACCATAGTCATAGCAACCATGCAAATACTGCCATGCTACCTATCCCAAAATGGCAAAAAGAAAGGCAGAAAACAGGAGCTTTCTGGACAGGTGGGAGAATATGATGAAAATTTGATAAATGATAAAATGATAAAATTTAATTCAGAAGGCTGCAAATACAATTTTTATTTAAGAAATGAATTCCACTGATGTGTTATTTAATTGGAATTTTGATTTTGCATGTGTGCAATATTAAGTTATATATACGTTTATATAAGTTATATATATTTAGTATTAAGCTTTGCTTGTTCCATATTCTGTTTTTCAGCAAAACTTGTTTGAATCCATAAGAAAAGATTCATTCTTATATTTGGAGGAAGATTTTCTTTCAATGAATATTAATGTTAGCCCACGACTTTGATCCAGTTTTGAATTTTGGCCCACTGTGTATTTGAGTTTGACACCCCTGTTTTATGGGGACATGTATGATTTTTTAACATTTTGATTTTATTGTAATTTTCCATTTATAATTGTAATATTTTACAGTGAAACACATCTAACAGGTGTTTCAGCCTTTTCCCTGAAAAATGATTGAAAACCACAATTAATCACATGAGAACATTTTAGAAAACCTGTCATGGATGGAGGAAACGTTACAAACCCCCCAAATAACATTACAGGTTTCTAAATTAGTTCAAATCTTTCTGTCTTTTTAAATAACTGGTCCAGCCAGATAAGGTCGCGTGAGGTCAGAAGTGGCAGCGAGGACCTGAATCCAGGTTAACGCAGGGTTCTTGTTTTTCTTGGGTTGACAACCCGGAGCTTTGGAAGTTTGTGCCCCCCCCCCCCCCCCCCCCCCACCATCCTCTTGCAGCAGTCTAACAGTCCTATTTTTTTAGATTTAGTTTTGATTGTAGCTGACTGTAGATGCACTAAATCAAAGCAGTTTTTTCCTTTCTTGTTAATGATGATGTGGAAAATTAAGTGTTGTGCTTTGTTGGAACCAAAAATAAATTATGAATAGTAATGTGCAATTACTTGTTTACTCATTATTATATCAAAGTGCTTAAAACTGAGCGATATTTAGCCAAAGCCTGACGCACTGATCCGTTCTCGTTGTTTAATTACTTTGCCTCCTCGAGCTCTTCGGTGCGTTGGATGGCATCAGTCTCATATTTGTTCCTCCAGACGGCCACCTCCGAGTTCGCCTTAGACAAACAGCGCTGCAGCTCGGCTTTGGCCTCCTGCTCCTCCTCGTACTGCTCGCGAAGGAGGTCGCAGTCGTGACGAGCTGACTGCAGACTGTGAGCCAGGGCGTTTTTTGCCTGCGGAGGAGCACATCAATATGAAACGCCGTGCGTGAAACGAGTAAAGTAAACCAGCTGTTTGCAGGTGTGGGCGCCGATCACCTTCGTTTCCTCCTCTATCAGTCGTTTCAACTCGTCGATCTGTGTTGTGAATCCCTGTTTGCCTCTCGTCAGTTGGGAGACGAGACTTTCTCTCTCTTCCATTTGTCGGGATAATTCGGCTACAGCAGCCAAAGGAGAGAAGAACACTTTTTAATTAAGGCTCTGTCGTTTTATCGACTCCGATAAAAGGAGGAATTACCGTTCTCGGTCTGAAAGCGAGCTCTCTGATTGCTAAGGTCAGAGATTTGCCGCGTGTTTTCATCGTTTTTAGTTTTCAGCTCCATGAGTTGATCTTCGAGTGAGCGACACATCTTCTCCAGGTTGACCTGTGAGAATATAAATGAACACAAATGAGATATTCAAGCTGTTAAAACTGTTCCTCTTGTCACACTAGAACTAATTAATAGTGATGTGCGGATCGATCCTGAAATATCGATTCCTCCGATACCAATCATTTATGTTCTAGAATCGATTCTCACATTAAAATATCGATATTTTAGTAATTTAGGGTAAATTTGTAGTTTATTATTAACAGGGGGGGGGGTGATAAATAAATTTTACAGTGTTTATGAACACTGTAAAATTATAAATATATTTATCGGATAAAATACTTAAAATGTCACCGTTATTATTGGCCGGCCTGGAAACAGCAGGGGTGTCCAAATTCAGAGGCTGCTGTGTGAAAACCCCGGAGGAACCCTCCCGAGGGATTAATAAAGTTACATTTAATTTAATCTAATCTAATAACTTTAATCTCAGCCAAACCGATTTACTCACGAACAAATAAAAAACTGAAAAAGCCAAACAATAACATTTTTAAGTTATCAAAGTCACTTATATATCATGTTTAACCCGAGTAGCGAAAGACCGCGGGGGTTTGAAGACGATGTGTCGATCGGCTCAGATATTTGAAGTTTACACAGCTACATTCTCACCTGAAAATATGTTAAAAGTTTTTTTGCGACCCAGAAAGAGAAATAAGAGTAAAATTAAAACTAAGTCACTGCCGCCATTGTTGGAAACTGGAATTGGCTGGGCCGCGCTATGAATTCTGCGACATGGTTTTTCAATTTTGTTGTCCGGGTGGAAAATCGGGAGAAATTCAGGAGAATGGTGGCTCCGGGAGATTTTCGGGAGGGTTGGCATGTATGGTAACATATGGCAACATCACTAACCTTGTCAAACACCTCAGAGTAAATCATATCACAGAATATGAGGAGTGTATGTTGGTGAACTGAAGAGGAGGAGAGGGACAGGTGCTGCTAGGGCGAGACAGACGTCTCTCACGGAGTCCTTTAGTGCTGCAGGCAGGCAAGGTGTTCAAATAGCCACAACTTCAGTTTTTTTATTTCTATATGATGAACTCTGCATTATTAAGTGATAAGAACAAGTAATCTGATGTCCTGTAATCATTATGACGCTATAATTTGAGATACAATAAATAAAAGACGTTTTTATACAAAGTATCGGTATCGGATCAGTATCGTCGATACCACCCTGGATATTACTTGGTATCGGATCGGAAAGGAAATCAGTGGTATCGCACATCACTACTAATTAAGATGGACTTATAGTGTGCTTTATTATTTTCTTCTTAAAAGCACAGTTTTAACTCAAGGTCGGGCTTCAGGGTGTTAAATGTTCTGTTTCATGGAGGTTTTTCTACTTTTCTTCTCTATATGATGTTGACAAGACTGAATACCTAACATGATATTCTCAGAAGCTCCACCCGCCTGCCAGGATTGAAGCATAAGAATAAGACGAATAAGTAAAATATCCTCCAAACTGTGGCTGAACGACTTGAGCAAAGCCTAAGGATGAAAAAGTGGAGTTCAGCAACATCACCTTTGCTTTTGCAACAGTTTCCATATTGCTGGCCAGATCATCAATCTCCATCTTCAGTTCACTCTTCTCCTTCTCCAGCTTCTGCTTGATTCGTTGGAGGTTGTCGATCTGCTCGCCCAGCTCGGCCATGCTGTCCGCCTGCTTCTTGCGTAAAGCCGCCGTCGTGGCCTCGTGGTGCAGCGTGGACTCCTCCAGGTCGCGCCGCAGTTTGAGGAACTCAGCCTCGTGCTTCTTGTTCATCTCGATCTGGGCGGCGGTGGCTCCTCCGGCCTCCTCCAGCCTCTCGCTGATCTCATCGAGCTCCCTGGCGAGGTCAGACCTCTGCTTCTCGATCTTGGCTCGGACCGCCCGCTCGGCCTCAACTTCTTCCTCCAATTCTTCAATGCGAGCCTGAAAGCAGAAAAACACAACGCACGGTATCACCGAGACTTAAACAGGTCATTTTTAACAGGTTATTAATTTATGGTCTAACTCTGAACTTCATACATGCAGCTCCTTGATTTTCTTCTGGAGCTGGTTGTTTATAGCTTGCTCGTCCGAAATTTTGCTGAGCAGCTGGCTGTTTTCAAATTCCTTTCTGTGAAGATAAGAAGATATGAAGTATTTAATCAGTTCATTCCCACTTGAACACTAAACCACTGCAAAAGCTTACTTCTTAATTTTCTCCTCAGCTTGTTGTTTGTCATTTTCCAGGTCCATGAGGGATTCCTGCGTCAGCTTCAGATCCCCCTCGAGCTTCCGTTTAGCTCTTTCCAGGTCCATGCGGATCTTCTTTTCTTGCTCCAGTGAACCTTCAAGCTTTACAAGCAAATTGCACAAAATTAATTGAGATATTTAGCGACACCAGGGTCTGAAAGTAGTCACACCAGCTCACGTCATCCACTTGCTGCTCCAGCTTAGACTTGGCTTTGGTCAGACTGTTGACTTTGTCCTCCTCTGCTTGAAGGTCATCCAGGGTTTGCTGATGAGCCTCTTGGAGAGCTTTCTTCTCCTTGCTGAGTTTGGTCATGTTTTCATCCTGACCAGCCAGCTCCTCCATCAGGTTTTTAACCTGCAAAAGGTCGTAGGTCACCGCTATGAACATCAGAGTACAAACAGAAAATAATCCTAGAGCACACAATGAGTCCATCTAGACTGAAACAGTAGATGGATCTTTGTCACATGACTTTGTTAATGTAGCACTAATAGAGGGTGAAGGACAGGCGTTAACTTCTTGGTCTAAAACACTGCATTCTTTTAAATGGCCACCAGGGGGCGATATCTGTGAAACTACACTTCAGCTCTGTGCTTTCCTGATGACTTCCTGTGTTCAGTCTCACACTTTGAGTTATATTGAATAAAAGTCAAATATATAAAATTTGGGTCATTGTATGCAAACTTTTTAAAACCAATTTTATCGGTAAATATGTCTCACTAAACTAAAGTTATGTCTCTGTTCCCATTTTGCCATTTTGGACTGAATCCGGGCTTCAGATTAGATCTAAGATGTTCACGAGGTTGTGAGACTTGCTGGTAGAAGATCTTGGGACCTAAAAAGCAGCTGTAAACATGCAAACATTATCATTTAGCTATCATTTAGAGCTGCAACACGGCAGCCCCTTGTTGTTTTTGGTAATCTTGATCTATATAAAAGCAGAAAAGGCAAGGTAAAAAGCATTTCACTGATACCACTCATGTATTTGTACAGATTGTGCAAAATAAATCCACCAACTTGACGGTGTTTCTACATGAACTGCCATTAAGTTTGATCAGGTTTTCATATTTCACGTGAAAGTGTTCGACATCAAAAATGACAACGCTTCATGTAGAACAATTCACAGAAGATTTTTCCTCCCTATCACCAAAACTAAAACGTCCATTAAAAAAATCACAAACCTTGTTTTCGGTAGCATGTTTCTCCTTCTCAACTTTAGCCAGCGTGAGCTCCAGGTCATCGATGTCTTTTTTAAGCTCAGAAGATTCGTCTTCGAGCTTCCGCTTCTTAGCGGTCAACTCCGCGTTCATCTCCTCTTCGTCCTCCAGCCTCTCCGACACCTCTTTGAGTTTGGCCTCCAGCTGAATTTTGCTTTTGATCAAACCTTCGCATCTCTCCTCTGCATCACAAAGATTTTCAGAGTCCTGAGAAAATGAAACGATATACCAGCATTAATAACGAGTGCGCGAACTCTGATTTGACTGGCTGGATGTTATTTGACACTTACAGCTTGTACTTGCAGGAGGAGGTTATTTTTCTCCTGCAACAGAGAAACCATTTTCTCTTCGAGCTCCTTTCTCTTGGCCTCTGACTTTGCCAGATCGTCTTTACACTTGACGAAGTCTTCTTTCATTGTTGCCATCTCCTTTTCAGTTGCTGCGCTTTTTAGAAGTGGCTTTATTTTAAAGAACAGCTTCATCCATGGCCAGTGTTTGACATTCATAAACGAGCGCAGGTTATACTGGAGAATCCAGACGCAGTCTCTGGAAAAACATACAGTTTTTATTCCCTGCAGTGGTTGTTTTTTAGGATTACTGAGGAGTATTTGTAATGATGGGCCACCTTTGTGCGATTAAATTGGAGAATTCTTTTCTCATCAGATAGCCACGACACAGAGCTTGAGTCTGGGTCACGAGAGAGGCCAGCTTTTCATCTCGCAGCTCCTCAAGAGTGCCGAGTAAGCCAGCTTTAAAGAATACCTGCAAACAATATGGCGTATGAACAGTGTTGGGAAGGTTACTTTTAAAATGTATTCCATTACAGAATACAGAATACATGCCCCAAAATGTATTCTGTAACGTATTCCGTTACGTTACTCAATGAGAGTTACGTATTCTGAATACTTTGGATTACTTAATATATTATCATGCTGTTTACAACTACGTGAATGTACTATTGCTGTGATTTATTACTGTTACTGCAGGTCCGCGGCTCCGAACCGTAGTAAAGGGACCTCTGGCTAATACGGTGGGTTCTGTGTCGGGCTCGTAGCCGAAAACTAGCTTTACTTTGTTGTCTGGGTCAACTTTGCTAGCAGAGACAGAGAGAGGCGTTGAAAGGCTGCTCCAACGGAGCTTATTGTTTTTGGAGGAAAACACGAACACGGTGTACAGTCGAGTCTTAATAGCTTACTTACAACTGGGCTCGTCAGGCACTCTTCTTGGCTGCAGTGGTTATTATTATATTTACATGCTTCCAGCTCCCGTTTTTGCTCGATGACTGCTCTACTTTTCCTTTTTCTCCCTCCCTCGCTCACAGACATATAACGGGTATGGCAGTCCATTCTCCCTGCAGCACGGACTACACTGCCTATGATGCTACATTCTTTAGAGCTATACCTGTAGCATTCTGCCTATTAGCTTAGCACTATTAGCTTAGCACTATTAGCTTAGTACAACAACAACAAAAAGCCGCTCTCTCACCCAGGAAACAGAGAGAGAGAGAGCGTCACCCTGTAACCATGGCAACCGTAACGCTGCCGCCTGGAACAACAGAACGTAGCTGTCAAACAAAACCCAAACAGTCCTGACCCGCCACAATATGAAACAGGGAAGTACCGCCGTGTAATCCATTTATTTCAACAAAGTAACTGTATTCTAAATACCAACTTTTTAAACGGTAACTGTAACGGAATACAGTTACTCATATTTTGTATTTTAAATACGTAACGGCGGTACATGTATTCCGTTACTCCCCAACACTGCGTATGAACAGATCAGTTTGTACCTAAAAGCTTTTAGAACTTCACAGCACTCTGGACAAACACCTTTGTGGTACCAAACCGGTACTGTGTGTGGTCAATGTCAATCGAACCAAGAAGCTTCTCAGAAGCCTTCTTTCCATCGATGAACTGTCCCTCTGGGATGGCACTGGCATTCAGGATTCTGTATCTGTTGGATGTGGATAAATGGGAGCAATCATAAACCCTAAGGATTTAGTTAAATGCTCATTATTAGCCGTTTTTGAATTGTAATCAGTGCCAACCGCTGCTTAAAATCGGCATAAAGGATCCTGCTGGGGAATCCTTTCCTGCAGATCCTGATGCCCTCCAGCACACCGTTACAGCGCAGCTGGTGAATGACCAAGTGGTTGTCCATGATACCTGCAGTGAAGTTGACACGACAGATTATAATAATCAGGTAATAATTTGTATTCTTTTTGTCTTAAATAAGTGTTTTCTTTCATGTGTACCTGGTTTTTTAATCTCATTTGGAATCAAGCATCTGACAAAGTGAGGATGTGTGCTCCTCAAGTTGGTCATTAGTTTTCCGAGATTTTCCTGCAGAGGAACAATTAGCAGATCTCTGAGGTTATCACACATTTAGAAGCATTCACACCGGGCACACATAACTTGGAAAATTAGACTATCAAAAGGAATCGTGGACTCGTCCTCTTGGGAAATGAGGTCAAATTTAAATGTCCTTGACATCCAAAAAGAGACTCTATAAAACTTGTCAAAAAGCCAACATTTGTCAAGTGGAGTGATGTCAGCAACCTGACCTGAACATAAATCTTTTTAGGCAGATTTGATCAATGAGCAGTTTTTATTTTTTTGGTTTTACTGAAAACAAAAGTTAGGGATATCCCATCCATTAGACCAACAACTTCAAAAACAACAACCGAAGTAAACACGAGGAGGCTTTGCCACGATTATGGACACAAATTTCTCTAAGACCAACCCAACAAGTCATTAGTATTCAAATTGTGTTGCTTACTGGAGGATCACCACCCCTAAAAATCAAAACAGTGAAAGTTAACTTTCCACAGATCACTTCTGTACCCTGAAAACAGCAGATACTGTCTGAAATGAGCCTCCCTTCTTCTTTCCTCCCTTCTTTCCACCTTTGCCTCCTCCAGCATCACCACCTGATTCTGCGAAGAAGGAACAGAAATATTAGTTTGCATGTCTGAGGTTTGGAGTTCCCACTGATTTTCAGATTCAGGAAGTTTATTTCTGTGTGTGGAGCAGATATAATGCACCTGCTTCTGCACTGGAAAAAGAGGCATACAAGTACGACAACAGTTTCATTGATGACTTCTGGTACAGCTGCACCACCGACTCGTTCAGTGGGTCTTTGTTCTTCTCCAACCAGCCGCCAATGTTGTAATCCACGGAGCCGGCATAGTGCACCAAGGAAAAGTGCGCCTCAGGTTTGCCTTTGACAACCTTTGGTTTCTGGAAAGCACTTGTTTTGCCAAGATGCTGGTCATAGAGTTTGTTCTTAAAAGAAGCATCTGAGGCCTTGGGGAACATGCACTCCTCTTCAAGGATAGAGAAGATGCCCATTGGCTGTTGAATACATAATGGAAACACATGAGATACGGTGTCCAAAATGAGATCTGATGCATTTATATCAGAATGTTTATCCCACCTTTTCAATGAGCTCAATGCAGGCTGCCAGGTCCATACCAAAGTCAATAAACTCCCAGTCGATTCCCTCCTTTTTGTATTCTTCTTGTTCCAGCACGAACATGTGATGGTTGAAATACTGTTGCAGCTTCTCGTTGGTGAAGTTAATGCAGAGCTGCTCCATGCTGTTGAACTACAACAAGAACCCAGAATTCAACAAATAGGAAAGCGAGTGTATTTGACTGCGAGAGTCGAAACTTACATCAAATATCTCAAATCCAGCGATGTCCAACACGCCGATGAAGAACTGCCTCGGCTGCTTTGTGTCCAACATCTCATTGATCCGAATGACCATCCATAAGAACATCTTCTCATAGACAGATTTGGCCAGAGCACTGACTGCATTGGCGACCTTTTTAATGATACAAAGCAGGTGAGAAAATACTGTGTGGGAAAAACAAAAAATACAATTACAGATAGCTAAAGGCTGTAAAGGAAAGTATACCAAGGAAATCTGGGCTCCTTGCACTTTATAATAATCTATAATAATGTTCAGGCTAGTGAGCCAGTTCATTAAGGGGGTGATTTTGCACACTAAAAAAAAAAAGAAACATCACTATTGTTGGTTTTAAGGAATCCTCTTGTACTCCTAACTCATAATAAACCCACTAACTTAGTGTTAGTATTAATTTGACCCGACTAAATGAAAATCAGTTGAGTTAACCTGCAAAAATACAATATTTCACTGAGATAACACAAATGACTTAAATAAACCCAAACTGTTTCCTTAACTCATTTGTGTAGAACCACTTTTTAAAGTAAATCCCCCCAAATTTTTTTGAGTGTAGTTTTTGCAGATGATACATTTTTATTTGTCTGCTAATTACACAAGGACATAGTCTAAGAGCTGTTAGCTCAGTCACACTAGAGGAAACCAAATAGGTGGGTGTTACGTTCCCCTGAGGGGTCTAGGCGGTGAGGGGGAAGTAACAAAAAGTGTCCGGGTCAGAAAAAGGAGACAAGAAGGCATAGGGGTTAAATTAAAGAGTTTCATTAAAGCAGCTCAACTAAAAGAGACGGACAAGCCGCTATCACCATTTAAGAAAACAAACAAAACTCAGGCATTGGTCAATAAAGAAAAACGTAAGCCAAAAAGAAAGCGAGAAGCTCACTAGCTGTAACCACTCACATGGCACTCTGGCCCAGAGCTCACCTTTCCCTGGGCTTAAATACTTTTAATTACTGACACGCCCACACAGGCACCTTCAGGAGGAGGCCCTGCTAGGGCCGTAACAGTGGGCAACCTCCTGTTGACTAGGAAAAATCAGTAGTTGCCCAGTGAGTGTATTGGTGAAGGTTTGGAAATAGTCGACAAATTCATAAAAGCTGGCAAATGTTTCAATCAGTCTGAGTCAGTGTGCACCAATGAGTGCAACTCGTCTTCAATGTGTCTCTTAAAAGCAATATTGGACCAACTGACTGTGTTATGGTTATATATGGTTATGCATCTTTCCTGCAGCAACTGTGTCACTGTGTATGGAAGAGTTTCTGTTTCAGGACTACGGTGTTCTGGCTTGACTATAAATAATAGTTTATGTATGTAGACAACAACAGATTTGATATTTTTGCACATTTATCATAGTTAATTATCAAATTACCACAAACAGATTGCATAAAAATTACAAGCTGATATTCAATCACACACTGATTCGTCTTACTGCCATTTTAAATTCATTATACAATTGTGCATCAGTCTCCAGCCACCGTTTAGCATAACTGTATGATTGGGGAGAACATTACACTAACATCACTTTATGACATTTTAATACATGGCAATGACATCATTGTGGCTGGACTTTAAAGAAATTGTTTATAAGAAGCTTATTTTGAGTTCCTTTATAAGGACTCAGTCTTTGACAGGTGCTGATTGACTTAAATGTCAGACTCGGAAAGCAGTTCTGCTCGAGCAAAGACCAATTAATGTTGTTTTTGATGGGGCTTTGAGACTTTTTACTTTAGTAAACTGGCATCCAACTGCAGTCCATCTCACCTGCGCTGCTCTTCTTTTCTTGCTATTTTGCATGTATATAGAAAGGTGCCCAAGCAAACAAATGCAGGAAGATTATGCCTACAAAAAAGCTGTATTTTGTCTAAGCATTGAATCCACATTATGTATTTCTTACACAGAGAAATGTGAGTCCTTGACAGTCCAGTTAGTACAACTGTTGCAATTATTAGTAGCTATTTATCTTAGATTGGAAAATGTTATCAGTATTTTTAATTCCACCTGGGGGCCTAACAAGTGAGGCAGACAACTCTATCTGCCAAAACAAATGTAAAATCCAAAGAGATTTTATTATTAAGCGCTGAAGCTTATCCCTGATTCAGCAAAGTAGTGGAAATGAACAAACACCAAATCTCCCTGATTAGGTGGAATAATGGGAACCAGTGAACATGTTACCAGCACCTAACAGGATTCATCACATTAAAGTCCATTAGAAATCTTTGTAATGTGAGTTTTACATACTTTTATTTTTGTCATTGGGTTTTATCTTGGAGTCCTTGGAGATGACAGCTCTTATGAAACATTCATGCCCTTCACACAGATCTGACTCTGATCACAGGATTTGTTTTCCAGCTGATGTGAGGAGGATAGCGACAACACTTCTCTTTGCATCACCCTCTGGTGCAATCATTTAAACTATCAGTCCAAGCTATCGCGCTTTAAGAGTCTTTATGCTGTTACTGTACCTGAGGGACTGTCTGGCCTTTGGTGACATATTCATTCCCCACCTTCACTCTGGGGTAGCAGAGTCCTTTCAGCAGGTCAGCAGAGTTCAGCCCCATGAGGAAGGCGACTTTGTCTGCCACTGAGAGACAAAAGGACTTCTTTGACATAAAGACATTCATGGTGTGTTTATTGATAATGAAAAGGCAGAAGGACTAACCCTCGGTGCCATCGGGCTCGGCCTGCTCCTCACGCTGCTTCTGCTTGAACTTCATGTTCCCATAATGTATCACAGCGCCAGTCAGTTTGTAGATGGAGACTTTTTCTTCGCTGCTGAAGCCCAGGATGTCGATGGCAGTCTGTGAAACATGACAAATAATGAGCTAAAGGTTAAATTTGTACGTCATTGCAAATGATTAGAACTGCAGAGCTGACTCACGTCCGTGGCCACCAGCTCTTCTATGTCATTGATGCTGGCCACAGAAATCTGCCCCTGACTGATCATGGGGAAGTCATACGGGTTTGTTGTTATGAGGAGCATTTCTGAGGAGAAACAGAACATTTCTTATAAAAATGTCTTAAAGTTAAATCATACTTTAAGACCTAATATGCTCACATTACCTATAAGCTCTGGCTTGTGCCCGGTCAGTATCTGATAGAAGATGTGGTAGCTCCTCTCTTCAGACAACTGGAAAGTCACTCTGGACTTTTCCAGCAGATCTACATGGATTTACAGGAAATAATTAACAATCCTGACCATCTAATACACGTTGTTTAGATAGCATGTACACATGTTTGCAACTCATTTAACTCTTCCTCAAATTAAATCTTTTTTTTTGTTTTTGCTTTGTTTTATCACATTTTGACTTCTTTAAACGATCTTAAGTCATTGTAAAGCTATGCAGGTTTTTATGTTTTTGTCTATTGTGTTCAGTGTTCAGTAACTAATTACTGATTACTTCCCCAAAAAGTAATCCCATTACTTTACTGATTACTTATTTTCATAAGTAATTAATTACTTAGTTAGTTACTTTTTAAAAACACGATTTACAACCTGAATAGGTGATAAAGCGATAGATCTTTCAGCCCAATTCTACTTTTTCTGCATAATCATCATACAAAATGTAATCAGATGGAAAAGTCTCTTTTTAAAACTTGTTTTATTAGTTTTAATCTTTTAACTTTATGCATCAAGCAAAAATTTAATTATATGCAACATTCACTGACTGGAAGAAATTTGTTTAATATTTAAACCTATTTTCTGCACATTCCAGCACATAAAATAAAATATTTTTTTTTTTTGTGTTTACACTCAGTCTTTCAAATAGATGCAAGTAAAACACAGCAGAAAATAAATAAAGTCAAAGACTAGCGGTCCTGTTGCTCTATTTTCACCTGTAAAGCAGGAGTGGGGTAGGCGGAGGGTTACCCTGGTGCAGGTGTGCTGCGGTCAGTGGAAGAATCCGCGAGTTTCTCTGTGAGTTTCCCATTACGTCGTAGCTACTCGGTGCTTGTTTGGAAGTTTAGGGTTTTTTTCGCTGTAAAAAGAAGTTTTCTTCCCACGCACAACGGACACTAATGTTTTTGTCACTTTTTATGGAATCAAACTCAAAGTAAGGTCAGTACTTCCACGCTTTAAACGCTGCACGCTCATACTCTCTCTGCACTCGATATATGATCCATTGTTGATCTGCACACAGCTGTTGTCACGAACGTCGCACTCGCTTACGTCACTGTCATGAGACATTCTCGCAAAAAAATCACGGTTTTAGTAACGCAGTAACGCAGCGTTCCTACGGGAAAGTAACGGTAATCTAATTACCGTTTTTGCAATAGTAATCCCTTACTTTACTCGTTACTTGAAAAAAGTAATCGGATTACAGTAACGCGCTACCCATCTCTGATTGTGTTACACACATTGAGATTGCATGTAGTTAAATGTGCTATACAAATAAAATTGCCATTATATGAGGATGAATCAATTACGTAAAAGCAAACTTACAAGTTTCTATATCAGCAGAAGACAGTTTTCCTGTAGTTCCAAAGTGAATTCTGATAAATTTGCCCTGTAAAAATATAAAGTCTGTGAAAACCCTCAATCCATTGGATTCATACCCACCAAAACCCACCAAACAATTAAATTACACATCTTTCACTATTCGGTTTTCGCTGATTTAAAAACGTACAAATCTTGAGGAGTTATCGTTCCTCACAGTCTTGGCATTTCCAAAGGCTTCCAGCAGGGGATTCGCTGAAATGATTTGATCTTCCAGCGTCCCCTGAAAAACAAGACCAGCACCATGTTTGGGATTTGATATTAAATCCAGGCTTCGGATCATGAGCTGGATTCTTGTCTCACTATCACTACCTGGATTTTTCCAGCAGAGTGATCCTTCTTGTCACCACCGGACACTGCGATTGTCGCAAAGTACTGGATGACACGCTTGGTGTTGACGGTCTTTCCTGCACCAGATTCTCCACTGTGAAGACAGAATATAATACAATTGAAGTCGGTCAATAAAAGCACTTCATTTTGTAATGTTTGGGGATATGAGGCTCGTTTTTAGCGTCCATGCTCAGACTCACGTAATCAGGACAGACTGGTTCTCACGATCTGTTGGGGAGAACATAAATATAGTCGTACTTCAGTACAAATTTGTACAAAACAGCCATGTGAACTGCTGGTTTGTCTTTAATAATCTTCTAAAAGCTCACAGAAAGTCTTTCTCTTTCTCACCTGTAAGCATATTTTGATATGCATTATCAGAAACAGAGAAAATGTGTGGCGGGGCCTCCATGCGCTTTTTCCCCCTGTAGGCTGCCACCACCTGTGGGTCATAAACTGGCAGCCACTTGTAAGGGTTCACAGTGACACAGAAGAGCCCAGAGTAGGTCTGCAGAGGAGAATATAAGTGGGACAAATCAGCGAGTCATACAGAGAGGCGAGAATGTCGTTTATTACTTACATAAATCATCCACGCCGCATAACGATCTTTGAGGTTAAACAGCACAGAGGGCTCGTTGAGGTGCGTCATCATGGCCATGTCCTCGATCTTGTCGTACTTTGGAGGATTCATGGGAAGACAATCTTCGTCCTTAACTGTTACAGTCTGTAAGAGTGGATGGAGAAGAGAAAGGGAAAGATATTTTATTTTATTTTATTAGCTGCTACTGAGCCGGGCTTCGTTTGCTTCTGTTGTAGTTGTGTTTTGATTGTATGTGATTATATCTGAAAAATAGCCAAAGTTATTCTTGTGCTATTAGTCTGTGAGGTTCATTATGTTCTAATTTCTAACAAATGATATCTCTCAGTGGGCACACGTGGCATAAACTACCTCTGCCTGGTGTGTTTATGCTCTGACACAGTGGAAAAACCACCCAAAGACGGCGAAATCATTTGCTAAATGTGATTAAAATTTGGTATCATGTGAGAAAAAACTTCAAAGAAAAAGATTCTCTTATAACCTGGAAGAGCAGAAGAGCATTTCTGCTTTAGGTTTATCATCTAAATGCTCATGTTTGCCTTTTCACTCTGAACAGGAGATTATTTCTTTAAATATCTGCAGCTGAGAAGTTTTGTAGAAGCACAAGATGAACTCGGAAGACCTCGTTTTGTGTTTGCAAAGACAACAAACGACAGTTCAAACTAAAATGTCAGCAGAGGATTGGAAATCAGACGCCGATGGTTGCAGAAAGATGAAAACATTTTAAAACATCTAACAAAACTGAAACTTTTTTCTATCTGCTTTGTATCCAGAAGGACGCAGCATAAAAATCAACAAACATTAACGAACATTTACTGTTTTTTAAAAAAGATTATGACACTATTTTGGGGAAAATGCTCATAGACAAAATGTTACACACTGGATAAGACAAATAATTTCAAACTCTCCTCTAAAAAATGACATTTTCTTAGCTTTACGTAAATGTATGTTTATGTAGTAGATGTATACATATTGCCACATTTGGATTTACGTGTTGCTGGTTTGTTCATCTTTGACCTTAACCTTTTTCAGAATTGGACTAAGTGGTACTGACCTTTGGGAACCTCCTCACTCCAACCCTTTCGCTACCCTCACCCCTCCATCTTTGTTCTATCTCAAGAAGTTTTGACCTTTCTTTACTACTGTCTCCCTCCTTCCCCTGCAGGAGTGATGGAGGGAGATGAGGATGCGTGATACACTGAATGCATTACCCACGTCTATCCGCACAACCTTTTCTCTCTTCTGTTATTTCTTTTCCTTCTTCTCTCTTTCTCTCTCCTCTAACTGCTTTGGTGGAGCAACACGTGGTGCAGAGGGCTTGAAAAGTGTCATGCACGCTGGCCGTGCATTGACTTTGTCTTTGTGCTCCAAAACAAATTGTCTAAAATAACTTCAGTGACCCTTCCTGAGACAGGAAGAGACTGAACAGGCTGATCTGGAGGGCCAGCTCTGCTCTAGGATGCCCTCTGGACCCAGTGGAGGTGGTGAGTGACAGGAGAATGGTGGCTAAGCTGTCATCCCCATTGGACAGCATCTCCCACCCCATGCAGGAGACTCTGACAGCACTGAGCAGCTCCTTCAGTGGCAGCTGCAGCACCCACGATGTGGGACGGAGAGATTTTGGAGGTCTTTCCTTCTAACTTCTGTCAGACGCCACAATAAAGACTTTACAGATGACCACACATGCGCAGACAGACACACACACACATCCAATACACCATGGTAGTCTCGCTGATGTGCAATATTACCAAGTGCAATTTTTCTGATACAACATAGTATTTTATTCTGTTTTATCTCATTCTATTCTATAGATTCTTAATTTTTGCTGCTCTTAACTTTGTACTCTCCACTTTCTGCCGTGACAAAAGAATTCCCCACGAGTGGGACTAATAAAGGTTTATCTTATCTTAAAACCCTAACCCTGGCCCTGGACAGTCAGACTATGTAATTTCTCTTCTTACTCAGTTGTTTCCAAAGTCTTGGCAATCAAGAAACAAGGAAAACAGTATTTACAGCTGACACACAAAGACTAATTTTGGCCTTTTCTTTCATGGATTAAGGTTAGAGTTTCCACCTACGACAACGCGTGCACAGATATTCACCTCATCAGCTTCGGTCTTCACGGTGACTTGGCCACCTTCTCTGCTCTGGACGACACCTTTGATGTACAGCTCCTTGGGTTCAGGCACGAAGCAGGCTGTTCTGGCATCAAACGGACGGTTCTGAGCCTCAATTCGCTCTTTCTCAGGTTTCCGGAGATAGATGGCTGCCGGCCCGTACTGGGCCATCTCAGCATCGGTGCTCATGATGATATCTGAACTTTTAAAAGAAAAAAGAAACGTCAGCAAATTAAAAATAGTTTGCAAGAGAATGACTGTATTTTCTCACCCACCAGGTATCTAGACCCAGTTCAGTTAAAAATGACAGAGCAACAAGTGATTAAAAAAACAAATGCAGTCCTGAGTCAGCACTGTTGACAGGGACCAGAAGAGTAGATGGATGGTTCCAGCAGGAGGTCGAAACTCCTTTTATCGAGATGCTGCTGAAGCAAACCGGATGCTCCAAACTTGGCAATGTCACTCTGTCCAAATGTCAATCTCTCTGCATTATCGATCTCTGCTTGGCACTTAAATATGGCACAGGAATCTCGCTGTGGTAATAAGAACATGTCAGCAGCAGCAGCAGGTGATGATCCTCGAGAACTATTTTTACATGCCTTCCATACTGTCGAGACCTGTCTCGGCTCCATCTGCAGGACGCTCGTCACATTTAACACACGATGAATCTCTTAATCGGGTAATTCAGCGTGACAGCTTTGATTTGGAGTGGGAGAATTTGTCATTGTATTTATTAATGGGCATAAACCGGACATAAACATTGTGTGCATGATGTATTGTGACTTTCACGTTCATACTGGACTCAAGGACCAGCTGCTCATTCACCTCCAAAGCACCTTGTTTGGATTAACTGGCTTAAAGTCAAGAGAGATTAAAGAACACTGTTATTTCTCCTTTTTATCATATTTCATCACATTCCATTCTTTTAAAGTACACTCCATGCATGTGCATCAAAGTAATCTATGATCTCAGTAGCATTAATAGTCTGTATTTATATAGCGCTTTACTTGGTCCTAAGGACCCCAAAGCGCTTTACATATCCAGTCACCCACCCATTCACACACTGGTGATGGCAGCTACATTGTAGCCACAGCCACCCTGGGGCGCACTGACAGAGGCGAGGCTGCCGGACACTGGCGCCACCGGGCCCTCTGACCACCACCAGTAGGCAACGGGTGAAGTGTCTTGCCTGAGGACACAACGACCGAGACTGTCGGAGCCAGAGCTCGAACCGGCAACCTTCCGATTACAAGGCGAACTCCCAACTCTTGAGCCACAATCGCCCCCCATTGACCATCACATCACTATATCTTCAGTGTAAGACTAGCAAATACTGATATATTCTAGCAAAAGGTCAAAAATATGGCTTTCTAAATGGTATATTATCTGTTTTTGCACTCTATTGTATTGTATTGTATCTTTATTTATTTCAGACATATATAGAAAAAAAAACAATATATATACACAAGTACACATACTTGCATTTACAAATATGAATATATATGTAAATACACACATGTATGTGCTCAGATAAAACAAAAAAAAGAAAATAAATAAAATAAAACAGAGTCTAAATGACATGAAATGACAATTATTAGGTCTGAAATGGAGTAGGAAGAAGTATAACGTACTTTCTATCAAATTTACATGTGCCATTAATACATATAAAATACTTTTCAAAGGTTATCATGTCATTCTCATCATGCCTGTTCAATGCTGTCACTTTGCATTCCAAAAACATTTTATTTATACCAGTGTACTTTTGCATACTAGACAACTGGAGAGCAAGGCGGGTTAATGCTTGTTATTTTATATGCATTAAATAAAAGTTTATCAAGTACGGAGCCCTACGGAGCCCCGCAGGGGACATGGGAGAAAAAAAAATTAAGACAGACTTTTGCGAGATCTCGCAAAACTAACTCGGGATCTCGCAAAAGTTTTAGCCGCATTCTTCGGAGGCCGCCAGCTCGAAGCCGACCGGGAGATCGAGGCACGATGTGCCGGGAAAGCGGTGTTCCTCCCGGCTGTAGTAGGTCTCGACCTCCCGTTAGCTTCGAGCTAGTGGGTGTCAGATCTCCGAAAACGTCGGAGCTCTTTTGCAAATATGTGATGTCTTGCAAACCGAGCAGGTATCTGACGTTTACACAACTACATTCACGCCTCAAAATATCTTAAAAGTGTATTTTGTGACCCAGAAAGAGGAATATTACAACTAAGTAGCTGCCGCCAACTGTTTAATTCCATTTTGTATTGTACTGATGTTTAAATAAAGGTTTGGAAAAAAAAGTAGCTGCCGCCATTGTTGGAATTCAACTTTTGCGAGATCCCGAGTTAGTTTTGCGAGATCTCGCAAAAGTCCGTCTTAATTTTTTTTTTCTCCCATGTCCCCTGCGGGGCGCCGTACCTGCGGGGCTCCGTAATCGAACATCACCTGATAGAAAAAAAAGCTTATAATTAAAGAAAAAGTCAAACAAAAATGTAATTAATAACCCAGAGACAATTATTATTGATTAATAATTAATAATAATTATACATTTAAATCATTTTTGTATATACCTTAATACAAACAAAGTGACAGGCATTGGTTTCTGGGTCTAACTCAGTGGCACTGTGCTTTATGCTTAAATTATTCACATTTAGATGCTTCTTGGCCCAGATGACTCCTAAAGTTGGTGACAGTCAGCCACCTTGGGGGAACGTGTCTGCTTTGTCTGCTTTGATTACAAGTTAACACATAACAGAGTTCAGCGAATGCCTCACTGAAGGCCGTGTGAACATCACAGGCGTATGGAAATACACGGTGCCACATTTAGACTAAGCATGGGAGAGTGTCTGTAATTTAATATGTCGTCATATTAGAGGGAGAAGTGCGCGGAAGCAGGTGTGAACAGCAGCTTGTCAGCTTGAAAATATATCACATCTACTCTCACGGTCAAGCAGTATGGAAGAATGTATGTTTACAGGCTCTGTAATAATAACAATAATAGCAAATTAAATTAACTGAAGTGTCAAATATGAACGCATAAATCTGATAGTCAGCTTTGTCTTATATAATTTAAATGAGACATTTTTCTTGATTCATATTTATGGTGAGATGTTGCATTTTACTCTCCAGAAAGAGCCCATTTTGATTTTTAATGCATAATAGGACCTAACAGTGGGTCCAAGGATCTCATCCTGATACCTGATGTTAGTGAGGGTGCTGTTGGAAGGCCTGCAGAGTCCCTCCATGGATTTACTTCCCAGACCGACATTGACCCACCACCAAACCAGTCATGCCCAACAATGTTCTCCAGACCCAGCAGAGGCACCAGTTGTGGACCTGCCAATTCTGGTATTCTATGGCAAATGCCAATCAGACTTCAAGTGCCAGGCAGTTAACACAAACCCAATACAGGATGTCAGACCCTCAGGCCACCCTCATGAAGTCAGCCTCTGATTGTCTGGTCAGAGACTTTCCCACTGTGGCCTGCTGGAGGGTTAAGGGCCTTCTATGACCCTGTCCGGCTAAAGTAGCTGCCAGTTTCCTGGAATCTCCTCCGTGCTCTCAGGACTGCGCTGGAAGACACAGCAAACCTTCTTGCAATGACATCTGTGCAACCTTCGTAAGGTCTATGTATTGCCTCGTGCTACCAGTAGTTGCATTGACAGGAAACCACTGAAAATACAATCAGAAAAGAGCATGAGGGAATAAACGTCAGTGGCCTCCACCTGTAAAACCATTCCTGTTTTAGGGCTTGTCTCTTTCCCTTCAGAGCACATGTTGCTAATTTCATTAACACCAAAGCAGCTGAAACTAATTAACACCCCCCTCAGCTACATAACTGACCCGATGCCACACAAAATGTCTTTCTTTAATTTTTTAAGCAGTATATATTTTGGTCAAATTTCTCATCTTTGTGAATTTTAATGAAAAGTATCCCACTGTTTCTCAGACCCTGAAAGAAAAATCACTCTTATTAAATGTTGATTTTGAAAACTCGCTCTCTATATAACGTTTATTATGACAGTCATAAGGCCTCTCAACGCTTAGACCACAAACTGAACAAGTTTTTAATGATTAGATTTTGTGTCTTTGTCATTGTTTTTTGTCTCTTTATGTTCTTGTTTTAAATATCTGTATAAACCTCTGATTGAGTATCCAGCAACAGTTTTAAGCTGCTGCTCCTGTGCTCGAGGTGAATGAACAATCCCACAGTGTGACTAAAATACTGATGAGCTGGTGGACACTCTTTGCCCCGTATGTCCACTTAGCATCCTGTTTCTGTCAGTGCAAACAAGTTGTCAGCTCTTCACGTTCTCCTCCTCCTCTCTTGGAGGTTACCTTCAGCACTTGTATGTAACCCTCCTGTGCTCAAAGTCACACATGTGCAGCGGTAATTCCAGCCCTGCTTCACACGGATTTCTACGAATGTCATGACCATAGCAGCTGCTGCTGGTCACTGCGGTGCTGACAGGAGGGGAAAAAGGTGGATTTTCATCGGCCAAATTAGCTGCTTTTCTGCAATGACTGATTTTCAGGCCTGTGGCGTTCAGGGCTTTTATCTCAGCACTCTGCTTTTCTGCTGTAGCTGTGAGCCGATAATAATGTTACAGTTGAACTGGTGAGTGTCTGCAGTGCTAATGAGCAGCTTTTCAATACTGGCTGTGTGCATCGTTTTTTTTTTGTTGAAATCCTTAGCGTGGTAGCAGCAGCTGAGTGGGAACAGGCTGTTTTACTCCATTCATTTAGTCCAATCACTCTGTATGTTTTAGCTGTTTGCATATTTTCTTCTATTTTGTTGTAACGTGTAAGTCTTGTTTTTAAGTTTTCCTGATTGTTGTCAGTAAGAAAAACAGAAATAAACAACGCATTACTTTTATCATTTATTATTATTTTAACGGACTAAGCAAAAGTTCATTAATACTTTAACTGTTTTATAATTTTACAAGGGAATATTTTATTTTCATTTCTTTGCTCATAGCCGGGGCAAAGCCAAGAGAGAGGCACAACCAGCACAAATCTGGCCGCTCCTCTGGTCACTGCAGAAGTTTATCTGTACCAGTTTTATTCCCACATATTGTTAATAGGTTCCCTTTTAAAACATTTTTAAAATTGTGGACTGTCGTGTTCATTTCTGGGAGAAGATGAGCAAACTCGAAACATACGTTTTCAAAATATTTTAAACGGTTGAAGGTTAAAATCTCACAGCACCATGGACATGGACTCTGCACTGTCACAGGCTGGATGGACAAAAGCGTGCCGACGTTTTCTAATACAATAAAAACAATACATGAATGTAATTGGTTAAAAAGTTGAGGAGGAGCCGCAGTTTAGACTTGGCTCTCCCTTTGGTGTTCAGTCTGGTGTCTTGCAAATATTTCATCTCTGCTCCAATCAGATGTCTTCTTCCTGCAAAAGGAAACTCCCTGTTGCTATGCAGTTTAGTCATTTTCCACAACAGCCTCACCCTGACTGTGCATGCATGTGGATCCTGCTCAACACCCTACACAAAGCACAAATGTGTAAACTAAAGATAAAACGTGCAAGAAAAATAGTCTAAAAGTTCACCTCTTAAAATGAAAAAAAGTAGTTTATGGTTTATTAAATTCAGTTCAATTAAATTTTATTTATATAAAATTTATTAAGGTTCTGTTTTAAGGTGCTTATTGTAAGGTGAGACCTACTATAAGCAGCACTTGGCAAAGTAGGAAGAGACGAGATGTGAACGTGTCAGTGCTGTTCCAGGGACTTCTGGTTTAGACTTCCTCCTGACCCAGCCACCTTGTTTTCCCAGCTGCTCCGGACAATCAGCTGGGAGAGAGCTAACGCTGGCTAGCTAAGCTACCTTTGCCTGCACTGAGTACAGGGGCCTGGCTAGCTACGGGATTTTCAAGGGTGTGGAGTCTGGCCTCCAAAGCTGTAAACAGGTGACATTTATTACAAGTATCATTGTACTTGTAATAAACTTCTTACACACAGAGCAGGAAGTTGTAGGAGGGACAGGTGAAGAGGCCATGCTGCTAGCAAGTCAACTACAACCTGAGCTAAGCTAACGAATCCCTGAAGACACAGTGAGTGAATACTGTGATTCAGCAGAGTGTGCTTCGTGAAGATTACACTTTTAAATAAGTCGTTATCTAAAAGTTTACATAAATGGGCTACACAGATAAGCTACACCAGGGGTGTCCAACTCCAGGCCTCAAGGTCCGGTGTCCTGCAGGTTTTAGATGTCACCCTGGGTCAACACACCTGAATTAAACGATTAGCTCATTACCAGGCCTCTGGAGAACTTCAGGACATGCTGGCTGCATCCCAATTCAGGGTCTGCAGCCTTAAAGTACGCAGCCTCAACGATCCTCAAGGGCCGTGTACTTAAAGACCGCTAAGGCCGGAAGTGCGAGGCTTGTGAAATGGGACGGTCTAGCCTCCGTTGCGCTGCCCAGGTTGCCTAGCAACCATGATACTAACAGCTGGAAACGTGTCATACAGCTTTGTTTGACGGAAATGAAGGAGAAAATCTTTTGTTCATTTGTTTCTACATGAGCTTTGATCATTCTCTGTAAGATTAAGCTCAGCTATTGAACGGCGTATATTTTAAAGTAAAGGCTTTAAAACCAAGTTAGTACAAACGTCACTAATGTCACATAACTTTGCCGACATGTGGCCAACAGTAATGTTTTAATGTTCTTCGTTATTAAACATTTGCACATAAGTGACATCATATTCAGTAGTTATTTAGTTTACTCTTTGGCCGCCCCTCATCCGCTGTTTTTTTTCCGGCAAAATTATCCACACCCACCGCCGCGCTATGCATTCTGGGATATGTTGGGGCACGAAGTCTACACCGCCACGTCCTTAAAATCCAGGAAAATGAAGGACGCATTTGAGGGCCGCATTTCGAGCAGCCTTCGAATTGGGACAGCCTTCGTCGCGTCGCTGTGACGTAATCGTCCTTAAAATGCGGCCGCTGAGGAGATAATCCGGCCCTTGAGGCCTGGAGTTGGACACCCCTGAGCTACACAAAACACCACGTGCTTTTTAACAGGAACAGGAAGTGACACTGTACTGCAGATATTAGAGTGAGATCTGATTGAAGATAGTCCACTTTAACGCAATTCACCAGGAGTGTTGCATTAATCGTTTTGAAATTGCAACCATTTGTAAAAAAATATTAGCCATTTCTTGACCAGATGAAGCAGATTTAAAAACAAACAAACAAACAAACAAAAATACAAGAGAGATGATTCCAAGTGTTTAATTTGCAATTAGTAACTGTTCACTCAAACAGTCCACATCCAGGAATGTCCAGTTCAGGAATACCAAGTGGCCCGAGAGAGCGCAGAAGTTTTAAACATCCTGGTTTAACATCCTGGTTTTTCTTCTCACTGAAAAACTGCAGTTATTATTTGATTTAAGGTACACTGTTGTGGTAAAAAAAAATTAAATCTGTCTTTGTCCAAATACTTATGGACCTAACTGTGTATTTCCTTCCTAACCACAGCATAAAAGCACTTAATGAGGACTCGGGAAACGAGAACCAAGAGAACGACTTTAAAGCCACGACAGATGTCGAGACGTGTTTGCTGAGCTCCAACTACAGCATCCTGACGACAGGCCGTAAAGAGCTCATTTCAGATACCATGTGCTCGGTGTTATCACATGCAGATCATAAAAGAGAGAACCATCAGTGATAAATATTACTTCATTACCAAGATTGTCATTTTTAAATTTAATTTTGTAAACTGAGCCGATCCAGTGTGACTCCTGCCTTTATTAAGGCCTTCTATGACTGAGCTCAAATTAAGTAAAACAGCAGCAGACAGCACTAACAGAAACTTAATGTCTCATAATCTTTATTTTTAAATAAACAACTTCATAAGAAGCTGATTTTATCACAGCAGCATAACCGTCAGCGGGTTTATCAGTCTGTCAGCAAAGGTTCAAAACACATCAAGAGGTTATGGTGTGAAATGGAAAACACATTTTGTAAGCATGTCTGATGGGATGCTTTACCACCTTTCCTTTCGTAATATGTGGTCCAGTGTATCCTCTTTGAAAGCACTGGAGAACTGTTCCCGCTCATATTATTGCTCCCACGCACTTTCAGGTCACTTCACTCAGCTACAAACATTCCTGTGGAAAATTGACTTTTTGACTTCAGCTTATTTGTATCATAAGATTTTGCAGAACTAATTTGTTCTTTTTTTTGTTCAGACAAATGTAAAAGTTGATTCTTAATCCCAATAAAAACACTTCAAAGTAATACAAAAAAATGCAACGATGCACCGTCACGAAGCTGAAAACAACCATTTGTTCAGGGGACTTTTTGGAAGTTGATGATTTCTATTTCCTAAGACTTCGATTCCCCTTTACCAGCAACGTCACGACTCCTCGCTCTTAATTTATTCAGCTGGGACTCTGCGACATCAGCTCGCTCCTCCGCCTCCTCCAGTTCATGTTGCGCTTTCCGAAACTTAGCCAAATGGATGCTGCTTTGTTCCTCCTGTGTTTCAGAGAGCCACAGTAAAGACGAGTTTTGTCTACATAACACGCCTGCATTTCTCACAGTGTTTAAGGATTTTCTCTCACCGCCTCCTCGCACTGCCGCTTATATGCTTTCACTTTGAGCTGCAGCTTGTTGACCAGATCCTGCAGCCTCGCCGAGTTCTTCTTCTCCTCCTCGCCCTGAAATCAAACAGAAGTGCTTCTCTCACATCTCTTTGAACATTTTCTCTCCTTCCCTGAGCAGCTTGTGAAATTTGCTTTGTTACGTAACAGACTTGTTACCTGATAAGTGAGCTCTTTAATCCTCCTTTCATATTTCCTCACACCTTTCGCGGCCTCTCCACTGCGTTTCTGTTCTGCCTCCAACTCATTTTCCAGCTCACGGACCTTAATAGAAATATATTTAGTTTAGATTTGTGCCTTAATTTCTCGGCACGTGTCCTTGCTTTCTGTCAGATCGTACTTTGGCTTCCAGCTTCTGAATCTCCTTCTTCCCTCCTTTAAGTGCCACCTGCTCGGCCTCATCCAGACGCTGCTGCAGGTCTTTCACCGTGGCCTCCAGGTTCTTTTTCATCCTCTCCAAGTGAGCGCTGGTGTCCTGCTCCTTCTTCAGCTCCTCCGCCATCATGGCAGCCTGCATGCAAATGTGAACTGTGAAATTTTAATCCAGCCTCAAAGTCCAGCAGCCCTCATTCAAATGACAGCGCAGTTAATTGATTTGAGGAGGAGACTGACATCCGTGATGGCTTTCTTGGCCTTCTCGTCTGCGCTCCTCGCCTCCTGCGCGGTCTCCTCCGTCTCCGACTGCAGCTGAGCCAAATCAGCTTCCACTTTCCTCTTAGAGTTCACGAGACTGGTGTTCTGGTCATTAAACAACATTGAAATATGACATTGAAAGAAGTCTTTGGGTCCCTTACATTAGTGAAAGTGTCAAAATTAAAGACAGAAACGAAGAGAAAAGTAGCTGAAAATCGGAACTTTAACGCATCATCTGTAAAACACGGAGGAGGGAGTTCGATCCATAATTTCCTGAATCAAACTGCCGATGTTTCGTGTGACACAGCGCTGATATAAAACCAGATTTTATTGGGCAGTTGGTTTAAATAAAGCTTATTTTCAACTATTTTATTCACATAAAGACTGAAAATAAAAGTTATTTTTACTATTGATTAAGTCCAGTTCTCTAAAAATCCCACAAATCATCTAGACTTAAGATTTCATAAATAAAGAGCCATATATTTTGTCATTATCTTCTCAGGTGTGAAAACCAAACACACAATATTCAGAAGCTGCGCATACACTAACAAATGGACTCACCTGAGAGTGCAGCAGCTGAACGCGCTCGCTGACCTCCATCAGCTCCTGCTCGGCGAGCTTTCGACTCCTGTCACACTGCTCCAGCGACGCCCTCAGCTCCTCGTTCTCCGCCATCATAAGATTGTTGCGGCGCTCTATGATAGCTAGCTCCTCTTTTAGGTCCTCCTGACGTTGGAGGGCTTCATCCAGATGGACCTGGGCGTCCTGAGGATGGAGGCAGTAGTTCTGGGATTTTAAACATCATCCCGGAATTTTTAACCAGAACAGAAAAAGTTCCCACGCACCTTCAGCTGAGTCTGCAGATTTCTCAGTTGCTTGGTTGCCTCGGCTGCCTGCCTGTTGGCGTGACCCAGCTGTATCTCCATCTCGTTTAGATCCCCTTCCATCTTTTTCTTCATCCGGACAGCGTCGTTCCTGCTGCGCGTCTCTGCATCCAGCGTGATCTGCAGACAGTCCACCGTTCTCTGGTAATTCCTTTTTAGCTGGTCGATTTCTTCGTCCTTCTCTGCCACCTTCCTCTCCACCTCTGACTTGATCTGGTTCAGCTCCAGCTCAAGTTGCAGGATTTTGGCCTCCTCTTGTTCCAAGGAAGACTTCAGAGAGAGAAAACAGCAATTAGTATTGTTATTTTATAAAATGTTAAAGTTTTGGGGCGAAAAAATACCTCCGCTTCCTCGAGAGCTGCCTGGGTGTCTCTCTTCTCTTGTTCAGCGTGCTTCGTGGCTTTTTCCAGCTCACGGAGCATTTTGGTGGACTGTCCAACTTGCTCGGTGATATCTGTGATTTCCTCTAAAAGACACATCAACACACTTTATGTAAAACATTGACTGCAGCCTCTCAGAATCCAAACAGCAGTCTATTTCCTGCAGAAGCCTTACGTTGAAGATTTTTATTGTCTCTTTTCATGCTCTCAAGGTGATCCAAGACTTCTTCGTATGAATTTTTCAGCTTGAAGAGTTCTGTGTTCAGCGCTCTGGACTCTCTCTGGGAGACTTCCAGATCTGATTGACTCTCCTCATACTTCTGTTTCCATTCAGCCAAAACCTGGCAGGAAGCAGCACATGTGATCAGTGTAGCCTTATGATGATACAAATGAGGACATGCTTCAAAACAGAAAGACCCACCTTGTCGAAATTCTTCTGTTTCTTGTCTAAGGTGGCATTCGCTGCGTTTGACCTTTCTAACTCAACCATGAGATCCTCGAACTCTGCCTGCAGCCTCTGCTTGGTCTTCTCCAGCGATGCACACTTGACATTTGCCGCCTCTGTCATCTCCTCGGACTCCTGCAGCCGCTGGACCAGCTTCTTCCTTTGAACCGAACATAAACTGCGTTAAAGCAGAAGAAGCCCATCAGCGCTGACCCGAGATACGCACTGTGAGGTTTTTTACTTCGCCTCCTCGAGCTCCTCGGTGCGCTGGATGGCGTCTGTCTCGTATTTATGTCTCCACTGAGCCACGTCGCTGTTCACCTTGGACAGGCAGCGCTGCAGCTCAGCTTTGGCCTCTTGCTCCTCCTCGTACTGCTCTCTTAAGAGCTCGCAGTCGTGACGAGATGACTGCAAACTGTGAGCCAAGGTGTTTTTTGCCTAAAGAAATTTAAAAACAAACACAAAAAAACTGCTTCATGCCTTTTAAAACTGCTTCACCGAGATGCAGTGACACTTTTTTTGCCCTCTGGGAACAAAAGGAACAAGCTGTGACTACAGCTGTGAATCACACTGAGTCATGACTGCAGGCAATGTTTACATTTAATATTCATGCAGCAACATTTGAATTCCTTTGAAGTCTGATTTTGGTCTCCCGACTCTAGCTGCTGTTCACCAGCTAATCTCTAACATGGCTCTATTCTTCATCCTGAGCAGGTGCGGTACAGATGCTCCTGAAAGGAGCTGTGAGAAACAGCAAAACAGAAACAACAAAACGAGGAGCGGAAACTGGCTGTGAAGCTTTATCAAGCTGACTTCAGATTCTGTTTTTTCTCAGATCCAATTATGAAGTCACTCACAAAGACCTCACAAAGTTGGCGACACAATAATGTGACAGAACAGCTGCTAGATTTTACTCTAAACCAGTGCTTCTCAAAGTGTGTGGTAGTTCTGACAGGTGGGGTGCAAATATGCGCATCCGCTGAAAAGCTGCAGGCGCGTGTATAAGTCGACAGCTGCAATAAAGAAGTGTACTGAAAAGTGTGAACATGTGGTCGGGTCTGTCGTGGATCGATTACAGCGGTGCCGAAACCCAAGATTGGGGCACGAGAGGCTGAACCACATGTTTGCACTCTTCAGTACACTTCTTTTCAGCTACAGCCTACACACATCAACAACAACAGCAGGACCTAGTTCATTCTGTTTTAGGCCAGCAAGGCAAGACTGCAGATGCTGCTCAGGTGTGTCCGCCTCCCCTGCAGCCACGCCCCCAGACCACGCCCCGCCACAGCTCTCTCACTGCAGCCAATAAGGCTGCGTTCACACTGCAGGTCTTAATGCTCAATTCCGATTTTTTGATCAAATCCGATTTTTTTGTCTGCTCGTTCACGCTACAAATAAAATGCGACAGCAAACGCGCTCTAGTGTGAACGCTCAAAGCGGCCGCATGCGCAAAAGAAGACGTCACACACAACGCGCTCTGTTTAGACCCAGAGCAAACAGTATTGTTTGACTGATGGCCCTTAATATAAAGACTTCAGACTTCACGTTTCCCAATTTTTGCTTTAAGTTATTTTGTTATTTACGTAATAATGTAAATAACCTAATAATGATCCTTATTGCTGTTTTAGAGGAGCGGTGCTTCAAAGGATAGTTGCAGATTTCTGTCAGAATCTGCAGATTATACAGTACAAATAAAATGTTCACGTTTCTCCAACGTTGTCTTCCCAACAGTTTCACTGACATCTACACTGGATGACCAGGAAGCGTTCACGATGTCTTCTCCGGCGCTGATAATTGGCGTCTGTCTCGTGTCAGTGACGTAAAAGACGGATTTAATGCGACTTGACCATCAAACAGCAGTCGCTTTCTAAAACATCGGATATGTATCGGATTCAGTACCACATACGAAAGTGACCCAGATCGGATTTGAAAATATCGGATTTGTGCCGTTCACACTGTCACACCATGATCGGATATGGGTCGCATAGGGTCAAAAAAGTCGGATTTGATGCGCTTTCGCCTGCAGTGTGAACTTAGCCTTAAACTCTCACTAAATTATATATTTTTCATCTCTGTTCACAAGTTTCTGAATTTTCTTTTTTTTTTTATAAGACTAAGACTGAACTGTATTTTTCCATGTTTGGCAATGTTCACATTCTCTTTAAATTGTTGCTTTTTTGAAGAAGTGGCGCAGACTAATGAAGCAGTCTAGTGACAAAAGTTACAAATAGTTGTTTGAAATGAAAGTTGTTTGTTTATAACAACAATTACTGAAGGATTCATTGAGTTTCTAAATAAAGTCACAGCTCAGCTTTTCTGTCATTGCTTTGTTTAGATGGGGCGTGAAAATATTTCTTCCTGCCACGAGGAGTCGCCCCCTGCTGGTCATTAAAAATCCTTCAGATCAATCATGGCTATTTCTTATAATTCAGAATATACTGCCCCCTTTGGGCTAAATGTAAAAATGCACCTTTTTTACACATTCAGAATATATTAATAAACTTATTTGTTTTTTTCTTGTGGCTTTTACATGTTTGACAAATATGTTAATCACAGCTTTACAGCTTTTTGTATTGTACACAGAGAAGACAGTGATTAATGTCTGATAAATTACTGACCTGTCTTGGAAAGAGTCAGTCGAGGTATTGCAGTCATGGACTGCAAAATTAGTCTGCATGCATCAAACTTAGTATCAGAGGCACGTTTATTTACGGTCACATGGTTTGGCTCCACTGAACTAAAAGATTCCTAAAAATCTTTGATATCTGTGGCCAAAACATCCAGTTCAGTCAGTCATTGTTTCCTAATGCAGATAGATATGAAAAAAAAGCTAATAAACTGCTAAATCCTCATAGCTGATGGTTTTGAGATTGAATTTCTCATATCCGTTCACAAGAGATTAGTAAGAACTCTAAATCATTGCTGTGACTAGATGTCAATCTTTGTTGTGCCTTTCAGACCTTGATTTCTTCATCCAAAAGTCTCTTCATCTCCTCAATTTTGTGACCGGCTGCAGTCTTCCCTCTGTTCACCTGGAACAGAATGGACTCTTTTTCTTCCAGCAGACGGGTAAGTTCACCTGTCCAGGTCAAAAAGAATAAAAACTCATGTATCTGAGCATCTAAAATGTTCTTTTTATCCTTTTTTAATTAAAAACCTACCATTTTCTGTCTGCAGTCGAGCACTCAGGGTAGTGTAATCACTCAGAGACCTCTGGGCTTCATCTGCTTTGGTCTTGTATTCATTCATTTGATCTTCAAGGCTCCTGCACTGTTTCTCCACGTTAGCCTGAAACATAGAGCTCTGGTTATAATAGAAGATTTTAGAGAAAAGTCCCCTCTGCAGACAGATGTTCACCTTGCTTTTCAGAACAGTCTCCATACTCCTTGCCATGTCATCGATTTCCATCTTCATCTCGCTCTTTTCTTTCTCCAGTTTCTGCTTGACCCTTTGAAGGTTTTCTATCTGATCGCCGAGCTCCACAACGCCGTCCGCCTGCTTCTTGCGTAGAGCAACAGCGATGGATTCATGCTGCAGGGTGGACTCTTCCAGTTCGTGGCGCAGTCTCTGAATCTCAGCCTCGCGCTTCTTGTTGAGCTCGGCCTGAGCGGCGGAGGCTCCTCCGGCCTCTTCCAGCCTCTCGGTGATCTCCTCCAGCTCTCTGGACAGGTCGGACCTCTGCTTCTCCACTTTGGCCCGAGCTGCACGCTCAGCTTCGATTTCCTCTTCCAGTTCTTCGGTGCGAGCCTACAATTTGAACACATGAAACTGGTATCATAACGCTGAACATCAAGCGCTCGATACTTTGAGACTGCTACAATTACATAAACACCTGAAGCTCTTTAATCTTCTTTTGAAGCTGAGTGCTAAGAGCTTGTTCGTCGTCAATTTTGCTCTGCAGGCTGCTGATTTCAAAGTCCTTCCTGAGAAGAGAATGATTTCAGGTTCAGATAATATTTAACTCCATTTATAAGATCAAAGTTTCACTGTATATAAAAGATGGAGCCATCATTCCCAGGTTGTTTTTTCAGTGTGGGATGGTGCTGAATATTAATGTAATTTAATGAAAATTTAAAGAGTATTGCTATTAGTTTTTTTATTATTTTATCAGTATTTAAACCATGTTGTGTTGCCATAAAGTCCTGTTGTTTCCACCTGTGTGTGTTTTCCTTCACTTTGTGCATCTGTGACGATTCTGTGATCTTGTCGATTGTCTGGATTTTTGTCCTTTTGAACTCTTCCTGCTTGCATTGAAAAGCACTTTTTGTTCATTACTACATCTGCTGCTTTGCTACCTGCTGTGTGGGCTCAATACAACAAGGTGGTGTGATTATCTGACATTTCAAACAGGAAACAGGGAAAGTTGGATGTGGATTCACTCCGTGGTTTAGGAGGTAAAACAGCTTTAGATAAAAAGGAATAAAAAGCTTTTGTGTGGACCAGAGATGGGCAGTAACGCGTTACTGTAATCCGATTACTTTTTTCAAGTAACGAGTAAAGTAAGGGATTACTATTGCAAAAACGGTAATTAGATTACTGTTACTTTCCCGTAGGAACGCTGCGTTACTGCGTTACTAAAAACGTGATTTTTTTGCGAGAATGTCTCATGACAGTGACGTAAGCGAGTGCGACGTTCGTGACAACAGCTGTGTGCAGATCAACAATGGATCATATATCGAGTGCAGAGAGAGTATGAGCGTGCAGCGTTTAAAGCGTGGAAGTACTGACCTTACTTTGAGTTTGATTCCATAAAAAGTGACAAAAACATTAGTGTCCGTTGTGCGTGGGAAGAAAACTTCTTTTTACAGCGAAAAACTCCTAAACTTCCAAGCAAGCACCGAGTAGCTACGACGTAATGGGAAACTCACAGAGAAACTCGCGGATTCTTCCACTGACTGCTGCACACCTGCACCAGGGTAAACCTCCGCCTACCCCACTCCTGCTTTACAGGTGAAAATAGAGCAACAGGACCGCTAGTCTTTGACTTTATTTATTTTCTGCTGTGTTTTACTTGCATCTATTTGAAAGACTGAGTGTAAACACAAAAAAATATTTTATTTTATGTGCTGGAATGTGCAGAAAATAAGTTTAAATGTTAAACTAATTTCTTCCAGTCAGAGAATGTTGCATTTAATTAAATTTTTGCTTGATGCATAAAGTTAAAAGATTAAAACTAATAAAACAAGTTTTAAAAAGAGACTTTTCCATTTGATTACATTTTGTATGATGATTATGTAGAAAAAGTAGAATTGGGCTGAAAGATCTATCACTTTATCACCTATTCAGGTTGTAAATTGTGTTTTAAAAAAGTAACTAAGTAACTAAGTGATTAATTACTTATGAAAATAAGTAATCAGTAAAGTAACGGGATTACTTTTTTGGGGAAGTAATCAGTAATTAGTTACTGATTACTTTTTTCAAATAATTTGACCAACACTGGTCTGGACGCACACTGCTGAACAGAATGTTCTTGAGTTTAGGAGGTAAAAGCTTGGATTCATTGCTTGGAGAAATCTTTTTTTTCAGTAATCTATTTATTAACTCACTTCTTCAGTTGTTCCTCCGCCTGCAGCTTTTCATTCTCCAGGTCCATGATGGTTTCCTGGGACAGCTTCAGATCTCCCTCCAGTTTCCTTCTCGATCTCTCCAAGTCGGCACGCAACTTCTTCTCCTGCTCCACCAGCCCCTCCAACTGCAGGATGTTTACATCAATCACTAAGTCTGCGGCTAACATTACACGTTTAGGTGCTGGCTTCAGCTTAAGAAGCACTGAGCCTTTTATACTTACATCATCAATTTGTTGCTCCAGCTTAGTCTTTGTCTTTATTAGAGAACTGACTCTGTCCTCCTCTGCCTGGAGGTCGTCTAAAGTCTGCTGGTGCACCTCCTGCAAAGCTTTCGTCTCCTTTGAGGACTTCAACAAGTTTTCCTCAAGAGTCGTTAACTCCTCGATCAAATTCTTAACCTGAGGAGAGAACTTTGTTAAAAACAAAAGCTTTAAAAGTTCAGACAACAAAATCATCAGAGGCACCTTATTTTCAGTGGCATATTTCTCCTTCTCCACTTTGGCGATGGTAAGTTCCAGGTCGTCTATGTCCCGTTTGAGCTCAGAACATTCGTCCTCCAGTTTCCTCTTCTGGGCGGTGATTTCAGCGTTGATCTCCTCCTCTTCCTCCAGCCTCTCGGAGAATTCTTTGGCTTTGGCTTCCAGGTGGATCTTGCTCTTTATCAAGCCTTCGCATCTTTCCTCAGCATCGCACAGGTTCTCCCTCTCCTGAGGAACCGGGACACAATGACTGTTATAGTGCAGTAAATTTTTAATTTAACCTCGGTTGATAGTTATTCTTTTTCTAAAGTTTGGACACATATTTATATTTCATATTTTTGCACAGGGATCTGTTTGGAATCTTCCATTTTCCTTTAAGGATAGCTGAGCTGCCTGCTGACGGTGCAGAAGCCAACCATTTCCCTTTCTCTGTGATGGTATAAAGACAACTTTTAATGAATACTACAAGCTATTTCCTTTGTCTGTCTTCGTGTCGGCGGAGCTGAAGCAGACGTTAGAGGAAGTGTTCAGACGTATGTTCAGGAAGTGATCAGGATGCATTCAAAATCAGTCGCAGTGATCTGGATGAGCTCTGAGTCAGATCCAAACTGTGTGTTGATTCAAATCAACGACGAATTCCCTCAGAAAGTTATATGGAAGCAGCTGGCAGTCAATAATCAGGCCACAGAAATGTTCCAGTGATGTGTTTGTGCAATCCCTCCACATTTGGTTTCTTCAAAGTGCTCAGATTAACATCCTGTCAGGTCATTTTCTTCTTATTTAACACTTCCTTAATAAACTGAAGATTATTTCTGGAGTTTGTCAATCAGGAGCAGGATTGACAAACTGGTGCGGAGGTCTAGCTCCGTGCTGGGATGTCCCCTGGAGTCTGTGGAGGTGGTTGGTGAGGGGAGGATGTTAGTAAAGCTGACATCCATCATGAACAACCCACATCAGCCACTGCATGAGTATGTGAGTGGGCTGAGACTGAAACACCCTGGCTGCAGGAAGGAGCGCTTTCGCAGATCATTCATCCCAACAGCAGTTAGACTCTATAACTCCTCAATCACGATGTCATAAGTCACTGGACACTGTGAACATCCACGGTCACCACTTCATGCATAATGGACCTTCCAAGCTATATAGTTTATGTCTTCCATATTTCCAACTATATCCATAATCACATACTGTGTATGCTACCATTGTATATAGTGTATTATCTTACTTTTTCTTCATTGATTGTACTTATTTGTATTTTTATATTTCCTTCTGATATCTGTACCTGAGCTGAGGTGACGCAAAAATTTCCCCGTTCTGGGATCAATAAAGTCTTATCTTTTTCTCGTTTTTCTCTTTAGTGGTTTCTTAACAGCATGGAGGAAACATTCACGCTTCCTTCAACAGCTGCTCGAACTCTAGGAAGCGCTGACATGAGCTCTAATTTCAGAGGATGGTGATTCTAATGGCGTTATTCTGCACAGCAGAGAGATCTTGCTCTTCGTTTCCTCGAGCATCACAGCCTGCGTAGGTGAACTCACAGTACTTAAATAAATCATGTACTGACTGACCTTCATGTCTGAATAAAAGATAGACCAGCATTTTCTTTACATCACTTGTTCTTGCATTAATAGATTATCACAGTAGCAGTGGGCTGTTTCTGTGCACCAACACCAGAAACCTTTGACTCAAATCTTTATATGTTGTAACACTGTTATAAGCATTATTTGCTTTAAGTTTAACATCATGGTCGGTCTGCTTTCTTCTTCTTTTAAGTTTGTTTTCCTCCAGTTTCCCTGCAGTGATCAATTATACTAGTTCTTATCTTACCTCATTATTGATCATCTTTTAATTTAATCTGATCTTCAAATCAGGCAGAACAAAATCAATACAAACAGACCACTTTGTCCCACTCAGGGCTGAGTGTTTACATACTGCTTGTATTTGAAGGTAAAGGTCATTCTTCTCCTGCACGAGCATGACCATCTTCTCTTCCAGCTCCTTCCTCCTGGCCTCCGACTTTGCCAACTCCTCTCTGAGTCGAGCAAACTCCTCCTTCATGGTCTGCATCTCCTTTTCAGCCTCGGCACTTCGTAACAGAGGCTTTATCTTGAAGAAGAGCTTCATCCAAGGCCAGTTCTTCACATTCATGAACGAGCGAATGTTGTACTGGATGATGTAAACGGCCTCTCTGCAGAGTGAAAAAGCAAAACGATGAAGAATTTGTTACAGATGTGAAGGTGATGAGAAAATCTGATCTTTTTAAGGTTTATCTAATGTCCTGATTCGTGATTTGAGATGAGACAAACGACTGTTCAAAATCCTGCTCCTCACATACAAGGTCTTAAATAATCAGGCCCCATCTTATCTTAATGACCTTGTAGTACCATATCACCCTATTAGAGCACTTCGCTCTCGCTCTGCAGGCCTACTTGTTGTTCCTAGAGTATTTAAAAGTAGAATGGGAGGGAGAGCCTTCAGTTTTCAGGCCCCTCTTCTGTGGAACCAGCTTCCAGTTTGGATTCGGGAGACAGACACTATCTCTACTTTTAAGATTAGGCTTAAAACTTTCCTTTTTGCTAAAGCATATAGTTAGGGCTGGACCAGGTGACCCTGAATCCTCCCTTAGTTATGCTGCAATAGATGTAGGCTGCCGGGGGATTCCCATGATGCATTGAGTTTTTCCTTTCCTGTGTTAATAGACTTCTCTGCATTGAATCACATCTGTTATTAACCTCTGTCTCTCTTCCACAGCATGTCTTTTATCCTGTCTTCCTTCTCTCACCCCAACCAATCACAGCAGATGGCCCCGCCCCTCCCTGAGCCTGGTTCTGCCGGAGGTTTCTTCCTGTTAAAAGGGAGTTTTTCCTTCCCACTGTCGCCAAAGTGCTTGCTCATAGGGGGTCATATGATTGTTGGGTTTTTCTCTGTATCTATGAAGCGCCTTGAGGCGACTTTTGTTGTGATTTGGCGCTATATAAATAAAATTGAATTGAATTGAATTGAATCGACTGGAGGTCCATTGTGCGTCAGAACAATGATTTTATTTACACACATGTGTGGTGGAGATGAGCTCTGCAAAACATCAGCCTCGATCTCCCCAGAACAATAAACGAGCAGTCGTATTTATAACATCAGGGTATCAGGAAATATAACGCCCCTTGTGCGTCCAAGCAGATAGATAAAATGCATCAGTTCCAGTAATCCCAAACTTGGACACATTCAAAAAAGAACAGTTCCTTCCACTGTTCCTCCGCCGCCGCCAGATGCTTCCTGTTATTTCATTTACTAAAACAACTGTGCAGTTTCGAGCAAAACAAGTCTAGATACTGTGTATGTGTACAGGCAGCCTATGTGTGTCTTGACTTCAGTGCATGACCTATTCTGAGTCATCTGTTACCAGGCAAACTCCAATGCAGCAGGCTATATGTGGTGTATTATAAGCATGTATGCAATTCTTTCATAGCTCGATGAATTTCTCAATTGATTGGGCGGACGTGGCGCCTCCCGAAGCTTCAGACCATCAACTGACCGAGCTTCAACTCTTTAATTAGCACAAAAATGCAGTGTGTATAACATGATTACAGTTGCACCTGCAATGAAAGATTATTATGTAATTATGCTCACACCTGAAATACAGACTTTAATGTAACATCAACAGCTTCAATAAATGCTTCGATGAAATGATAATGATAAATGATAAGCAATGCAATAGTAATGATAATGGTTATGAATAGTAACAGTAAAATAATATTCTAATCTCACTAAGTTACTCCTCACTTTTTCACAAGCTACAATGTCAGAGTAGCTTCAAAAATGAAGGGAAGCAGAGTAAAAATGAGAAATTATCTTGGCATTTTTAATGTGGGACAAAGACCACGACTGCAATTACAATCATAATTAATGACAGTTTAGAAGAAATAGTCTCCTTTGTTACCATAAAGGACGCAGTTATGAAATTGCCTGTGTTCAATCCCATCTAACTTTCTCCGTCTTTCATTCGCCTAATTTTCCATCCACTAAAATGGTAAATTTGTATAGCGCCTGCATTTGTATAGCGCTTTACTCAGTCCCTAAGGACCCCAAAGCACTTTACACTACATTCAGTCATTCACCCATTCACACACTGGCAATGGCAAGCTACATTGTAGCCACAGCTGCCAGCTGCCGGACACTGGCGCCACCGGGCCCTCTGACCACCACCAGTAGGCAAACATGGGGTTAGTATCTTGCCCAAGGAGCCAGCCAGGAGGCAGCCTGGGATCGAACCGCCGACCTTCTTATTAGTGGCTGACCTGCTCTGCCACCTAAGCTACAGCCACCCACCAAAAGAGAAAAAAAAGTGCCAGACCTTTTCTTCATCATCTCCTTTAACCTCAGCCTGGTGACGTAACCTCTGGCTACAGCCTGGATTCGAGTCATCAGCACAGCTAGACGCTCGTCCCGCATCTCCTCCAGAAGACCCAAAAGGCCGGCTTTGAAAAACACCTGCAAGTTGAGAAAGATTTCTCTTCAGTTTCAAATTATCCATCCATTCTCTTCTGCGTATCCTTGTCAGGATGACGTGGGGGCTGGAGCCCAGCCGGCTGTCTTAGGGCGAGAGGCGGGGTGCACCCTGGACAGGTTGCCAGTCTGTCGCAGGGCTAACACACAGAGACAGACAACCATTTGCACCTATGGGCAATTTAGAGTTTCCAATTAACCTAAACCCCACTAACTGCATGTCTTTGGGGAGGAAGCTGGATTACCCAGAGAGAACCCACGCAAACACAGATAGGCCCCGGCCTGATGGTGGAATTGAACTCAGGACCTTCTGTGAGGCATCATTGTGCTGCCTGCTAGCAATTTCAAATTATTTTACCTGACATATTATATAATATATATATTTTTAAACATACCTTTGTGTATCCAAATCTATACTGGGCGTGGTCCACGTCAATGGACGACAGCAGCTTCTCGGAGGCCTTCTTGCTGTCAATAAACTGGCCCTCGGGGATCGCGCTGGCATTCAGAATCCTGTATCTGTCACACACGTGTGGAGGTTTAGTCTAAAACTCGAGGCGGTTCTTCAAACAAATTACATGTTACCTTTGCCTGAAATCTCCATACAGAATCCTGCTGGGGAATCCCTTCCTGCAGATCCGGATACCTTCCAGCACTCCGTTGCATCGCAGCTGATGAAGGACCAGATGGTGATCCATGATTCCTACAACAGATAGAGGTAACTTTCCCCACAGGGTAACTTCAGTTCTAATGTTTTTCTTTATTTGTTGTCTATTCCTGTTTGTTTTACCTGGTATCTTGGTCTCATTTGGGATGATGCATCTGACAAAGTGTGGATGTGTTGACCTGAGGTTGGCCATTAGTTTGTTCAGGTTCTCCTGCAACACATCATGCTTTCAGTCACATGGACTGATGGTAACATGTGCTGCACCAGTGTACCAGCACATGTGATGTGACAATAAAAGTGATTTGATAACATTATAACACCCGTACCACAGAAATCACATTAACAGATGTTACCTGCTGGTTTTTGGAATCATTATTCTCAAGCTTTGACTGTAGCATTGGTACTAGATATGACAATTTTTAGATCGCATGATGGAGCGCTCAAGTGTAAGCAGTGTTGGGAAGGTTACTTTTAAAATGTATTCCATTACAGATTACAGAATACATGCCCCAAAATGTATTCTGTAACGTATTCCGTTACGTTACTCAATGAGAGTAACGTATTCTGAATACTTTGGATTACTTAATATATTATCATGCTGTTTACAACTATGTGAATGTACTATTGCTGTGATTTATTACTGTTACTGAAGGTCCGCGGCTCCGAACCGTAGTAAAGGGACCTCTGGCTAATACGGTGGGTTCTGTGTCGGGCTCGTAGCCGAAAACTAGCTTTACTTTGTTGTCTGGGTCAACTTTGCTAGCAGAGACAGAGAGAGGCGTTGAAAGGCTGCTCCAACGGAACTTATTGTTTTTGGAGGAAAACACGAACACGGTGTACAGTCGAGTCTTAATAGCTTACTTACAACTGGGCTCGTCAGGCTCTCTTCTTGGCTGCAGTGGTTATTATTATATTTACATGCTTCCAGCTCCCGTTTTTGCTCGATGACAACTCGTACTTTTCCTTTTTCTCCCTCCCTCGCTCACAGACACATAACGGGTATGGCAGTCCATTCTCCCTGCAGCACGGACTACACTGCCTATGATGCTACATTCTTTAGAGCTATACCTGTAGCATTCTGCCTATTAGCTTAGCACAACAACAACAGGCGCTCTCTCACCCAGGAAACACAGAGAGAGAGAGCGTCACCCTGTAACCATGGCAACCGTAACGCTGCCACCTAGAACAACAGAACGTAGCTGTCAAACAAAACCCAAACAGTCCTGACCCGCCACAATATGAAACAGGAAAGTACCGCCGTGTAATCCATTTATTTCAACAAAGTAACTGTATTCTAAATACCACCTTTTTAAACGGTAACTGTAACGGAATACAGTTACTCATATTTTGTATTTTAAATACGTAACGGCGGTACATGTATTCCGTTACTCCCCAACACTGAGTGTAAGACAATGTTAGCAAGCTTGGTTGGCCGGTTGCTTCCATAAACTGTGTGAGTGCAATACAGAGAATCAGATGCTCGTCAGTGAGAAACACAAAAAGTCACTGAATCTGGATCACAGAGTTCCCGGGATAGGCTCTTATAATATTAGTATAATAAGCCACACTCTCTGAATGGCACTAAGTAAGATGTTTCATCTTTATATTTTAATGTCTGATAAAAAGAAACTTTGTGTTGAGCTTATAAACTGCTGGCAGTAGGTTAATATTTATTGTACAGACACAGTTTTGTCAGTTAACTTGACACAACACAAATGTGTGAGTCACAAAGTGTCAAACTGCTTTCAGCACTCAGTTAATTTCAATATAAATAGACAGTAGCTAAGGTGACGCATTAAAGCAGATATTTCTTTCACGCAGGAGCAAAACTCTGAGGCAAGTTTCCAGATAAACATTATTACGAGGAACTGTTTTATTAATTTCTCATGTCACAATGGCTCGTCGAAAAAAAAAAAAAAAAACTATAGCTTCTTGGCTTTCTTTTTTTTTTTTCTATTCATTTTTGTACAATAATCTATTTTATGGTTCAAACGTGAGCAGTTAATTAGTCTCATTTATCTAGAGCTGTCTGGGAATTTGGGAAACTTCAGACCACTAATCTGTAGTGACAGAGAGCCCGGTGAGGTGGAGGTAAACTCTGGAAAGAAGAGGAATGAGAGGTGAAGGTGAAGATGCAGTGAAAGCACTGGAGAGTGCACAAAACAGGTAAGGAAGAGAGGAGAGGCAGGGTGGGTGGAGACGAGTGTCAGGGGTGCCTTTGTGAGAGCAGCAAGAGTGAAAAGAAAGGTTTAAAAGATGGTGGTGAGACCTGCTGTGATGAATGATTCAGAGACGGTGGCGCTGACACAAAGACAGGAGGTGGAGCTGAAGATGTTCAGATCTTGATTAGGAATGAGCAGGATGGACAGGATTAGAAGATTAGTGGATGTGTTGGAGAAGGGATGTTGATGATGGAGCTGCCAGAAGAGGAAGACCACAGAGAAGATTCATGGATGCAGTGAAGGAGGAAGATAGGGTGAGGTGGACAGAGATGATCTGCTGTGGTGACCTTTAAATGGAGCAGACGAAAAAAGATGAAATCTATTATCTGGTGAGTCTTCTTCTATGTGTCCTTAAATGTTACATTTTTATAAATTTATGCAAAACAACAAAAACAAATGATTTATTCAGGGAATGTATAGAAGACCAGACGAGCTTTCAAGCTTGTCCCTCCTCACAAATATCAACCAGTTGTATTATTTTTTTTTATCAATATTTGATGGACAAAGAAGAAACTATTACAACTACTGCTGCTCCAGTTCTTAATACAGAAAAACTGTGTCCAGTGTTGGGGAGTAATGGAATACATGTACCGCTGTTACGTATTTATAATACAAAATATGAGTAACTGTATTCTGTTACAGTTACCGTTTAAAATGTGGTATTTAGAATACAGTTACTTTGTTGAAATAAATGGATTACACGGCGGTACTTCCCTGTTTCATATTGTGGCGGGTCAGGACTGTTTGGGTTTTGTTTGACAGCTACGTTCTGTTGTTCCAGGCGGCAGCGTTACAGTTGCCATGGTTACAGGGTGACGCTCTCTCTCTGCCTGTTTCCTGGGTGAGAGAGGCCTTTTTGTTGTTGTTGTGCTAAGCTAATAGGCAGAATGCTACAGGTATAGCTCTAAAGAATGTAGCATCATAGGCAGTGTAGTCCGTGCTGCAGGGAGAATGGACTGCCATACCCGTTATGTGTCTGTGAGCGAGGGAGGGAGAAAAAGGAAAAGTACGAGCTGTCATCAAGCAAAAACGGGAGCTGGAAGCATGTAAATATAATAATAACCACTGCAGCCAAGAAGAGAGCCTGACGAGCCCAGTTGTAAGTAAGCTATTAAGACTCGACTGTACACCGTGTTCGTGTTTTCCTCCAAAAACAATAAGTTTTGTTGGAGCAGCCTTTCAACGCCTCTCTCTGTCTCTGCTAGCAAAGTTGACCCAGACAACAAAGTAAAGCTAGTTTTCGGCTACGAGCCCGACACAGAACCCACCGTATTAGCCAGAGGTCCCTTTACTACGGTTCGGAGCCGCGGACCTTCAGTAACAGTAATAAATCACAGCAATAGTACATTCATGTAGTTGTAAACAGCATGATAATATATTAAGTAATCCAAAGTATTCAGAATACATTTTGGGGCATGTATTCTGTATTCTGTAATGGAATACATTTTAAAAGTAACCTTCCCAACACTGACTGTGTCATGTAAGTTTATTTTAAAAAGCTTAAAAAGATTTACAGGTAAATAATAACGATGTCTTACCCTAAAGAGTGCAGAAACTGTCTGGAAGGACGACCCCTTTTTCTTGTAGTTTTTCTTGTTCCTATCAGCAGCAGCTAAAAACCCCCACATGAGATAAATGGTGAAATCTTAATCTAATCTCAATCTCTCATCTGTGTTTGCTGTCTAAAGAGCTGGCATACCATCAGCTGATGCATACGTGGCAAAGAGCTGGCAGAGCAGCTTGAGGGAAGCTTTCTGGTAAAGCTGCACCACGGTGTCGTTCAGCGGGTCCTTGTTTTTTTCCAGCCAGCCGCTGATGTTGTAGTCGACGGTGCCGGCGTAGTGCATGAGGGAGAAGTGGGCCTCTGTCTTTCCTTTGGATGGTTTGGGCTTCTGAAAGATGCTGTTCTTCCCCAAGTGCTGGTCGTACAGCTTGTTTTTGAAAGACCCGTCTGTGGCCTTCGGGAACATACACTCCTCTTCCAGAATGGAGAAAATGCCCATCGGCTGAGAGGCGGAAAAGGTGATTAGTGTTTCATTTCTGTCTTCTACTCTTGATTTGAATATTTAAGGTAACAAAAAAGCAAACAAACCTTCTCAATGAGCTCAATGCACGCAGCCAAGTCCATGCCAAAGTCAATAAACTCCCACTCGATCCCTTCCTTTTTGTATTCCTCCTGCTCCAGCACAAACATGTGGTGGTTGAAAAACTGTTGGAGCTTCTCGTTGGTAAAGTTGATGCACAGCTGCTCCAGGCTGTTTATCTGCGTCAAACAGAAACGTTTCACCCATCGAACAATCAGAAAGATTTTTTAAAGGGATTTGATGATTTTTTCATCTCTGCAGGAATCCCCTTCACCTCGAAAATTTCAAACCCTGCGATATCCAGGACGCCAATGAAGTGCTGTCTGGGAAGTTTGGTGTCGAGCTGCTGGTTGATCCTTGTGACCATCCAGAGGAACAGCTTCTCGTACACGGCCTTCGATAAGGCGCCCACAGCATTGTTCACCTGAAAAATCAGACATCGTTTTCACATTGTGTTGCCTTTAATAGCTCAGCTTGTACAGCGGACTGTAGGTGTGTAATAACAGGAATCGTTAGGTTGCTGGTTCAACTCCAGTTTGAAGGAGGTTTCTGTCTGTACTGATTCAAAGTAGGTTTAAAAACACTGGATGCTTACAGATGGGCTGTGGTTAGTGGGCGTTTTTAGCTGTGGAAACATCATGTACCTGCTGTGGAGTCTGGCCTTTGGTGACATATTCATTCCCAACCTTCACTCGAGGGCAACACAGAGCTTTCAGCAAATCAGCAGAGTTCAGACCCATCAGATAGGCAACTTTGTCCGCCACTGCAGGAGAGATAACACAGAGGGGAAGGTCAGCGGGAGAGTGAACCCTGCATGAAACTCGCTGTAGCCCCTTATGACCTTAGCCTGGATAAATGGTTAAGAAACAATACAGATGGATAATGCAGGTCAGCAAATGTCATATTAAAACTGATAATAATCATAAAAATATGAGGAATAAAAAACAAATGAAGCGAAATTTAAAAATAACCTATTTCAGCAAATTCACTTTTTGTGCGCTGTGTTCAGATGACTCTCGGGTGGAAACAGCAGCCTTGTTCATTTGCTCGAGATATGGCAGTGCCTCATGCTGCCAGCAGAACATTGCAAAGTAAGCAGTATTATAAGAGTGAAAGAAATAAGTGGAAGCGGATGAGATCAAAGGCCTATTCTGAACACAGGGGGCAAATTCAAGTGTCACATCACGCCTACATGAAGCTTTCAAAGCAGGAAATGCAAAGACCTCTGAAACACTTTGTCGAAACTGATGATTCACCAACTAAAACTATTTTGAACTGAGCAAAGTCATAAACAGGCCCCTCTGTGTCACATACGCATCTGTTTCCAGTGTTGGGAAGGTTACTTTTAAAATGTATTCCACTACAGAATACAGAATACAGAATACATGCCCCAAAATGTATTCTGTAACGTATTCCGTTACGTTACTCAATGAGAGTAACGTATTCTGAATACTTTGGATTACTTAATATATTATCATGCTGTTTACAACTACGTGAATGTACTATTGCTGTGATTTATTACTGTTACTGAAGGTCCGCGGCTCCGAACCGTAGTAAAGGGACCTCTGGCTAACACGTCGGGTTCTGTGTCGGGCTTGTAGCTGAAAACTAGCTTTACTTTGTTGTCTGGGTCAACTTTGCTAGCGAGAGACAGAGAGAGGCGTTGAAAGGCTGCTCCAACGGAACTTATTGTTTTTGGAGGAAAACACGAACACGGTGTACAGTCGAGTCTTAATAGCTTACTTACAACTGGGCTCGTCAGGCTCTCTTCTTGGCTGCAGTGGTTATTATTATATTTACATGCTTCCAGCTCCTGTTTTTGCTCGATGACAGCTCGTACTTTTCCTTTTTCTCCCTCCCTCGCTCACAGACACATAACGTGTATGGCAGTCCATTCTCCCTGCAGCACGGACTACACTGCCTATGATGCTACATTCTTTAGAGCTATACCTGTAGCATTCTGCCTATTAGCTTAGCACAACACAACAACAGGCGCTCTCTCACCCAGGAAACACGCAGAGCGAGAGCGGCACCCTGTAACCATGGCAACCGTAACACTGCCACCTGGAACAGAACGTAGCTGTCAAACAAAACCCAAACAGTCCTGACCCGCCACAATATGAAACAGGGAAGTACCGCCGTGTAATCCATTTATTTCAACAAAGTAACTGTATTCTAAATACCACCTTTTTAAACGGTAACTGTAACGGAATACAGTTACTCATATTTTGTATTTTAAATACGTAACGGCGGTACATGTATTCCGTTACTCCCTAACACTGCCTGTTTCAGTTTATTTAGCAGAGGTGTAACGTGGAAATCTAAGGCTACGGTCACATTGGGGGAAACAGTGGTTGGAGACTGCAGTGATGTCAAGTCAACTTGTCAAGACAGCAGTAAAATGGCAATAAGAGTCAGACTGTTATCAGTTTTGGGGATCAAGTTGGCAGCTACATGCATCAGACAGTCCATGTGCGTTTCATTATTTGATGGAGCAGCCGAGTTGTGCTCACGGGCACAGACTGACTGAATATTTAGGTCTTTGCAGTCTGCGTTTATTAATTGGATGGCGGTTAATTGCAAACCTTGAGACTGACTGCAGCCAGTTCAGTTGGACTGAGACAAGTTGCTTCATACGGGGCAGCCTAAGCTGGTTGAAGGTGGTGTAGCTAAACTTCTTGGTGACCAGTTGGTGGCTGCAGCTACTTGCAACTGGTTCCAGACAGCAAAAAACATTGCATGCAATCACTCGACAACCACCTTTTTTCTTCCTGGTTAAACAGAGATTGCTGTCCTAGTTTTGCTCAGCTGTGGGGCCCAAAAGTAAAAGCTGGAACAAAATTCACAGTGAAGCTGTAAAGTTGTCCCGCTGATTCCTGCTTTGGTTTTAAATTAGGGTGGAAGCACCACCTCAGACGTCTCACCCTCGGTGCCATCGGGCTCGGCCTGCTCCTCCCGCTGCTTCTGCTTGAACTTCATGTTCCCGTTGTGCATGACGGCACCCGTCAGCTTGTAGATGCCGACCTTTTCCTCAGTGCTAAAGCCCAGGATGTCAATGGCTCTCTGAAGAACAGACACAGACATGGGAACTGTATTTATGCATAATTATTTGCAGATATAATTTAAGTAATAAAATTTAAAACCAACAAAAATCAGGTATTTCAAGTCTTTCATCTGATGTCAAAATATATCAGTAAAAATACTGTAATTAAGTGCATGGCTTTAGCCTGTACTCCACATTTCTGTGCATATTTTGCACTTACATCTGTGGCCATCAGCTCCTCTGCATCATTGATGCTCAGCACAGTGATTTCCCCCTGGCTGATAAAAGGGTAATCATAAGGATTGCTGGTTATCAGCAGCATCTCTGAAATGAGGCACAGAAAAATAGCTCACAGCTCTGTGCAGGACCAGACGCCATGGAAACTGTGTCACAACCATTTAGAGCTCATTGATTGGTATATTCACCGATTAAATCAGGCTTCTTGTTTGACAAGATCTGATAGAAGATGTGATAGCTCCTCTCTGCAAGCAGCTGGAAAGTCACTCTGGATTTTTCCAAAAGGTCTGACAATAACCAGAAATAAAACACAAATCACAAACTTGGACAGACAGCAAAATATTAATTATTCACATAAATATTCACAGTCACATTCAGGCCTCACTCTCTGTCAGACGTTTTGCAGCTATAAAGTTTAGATTTTGATCGAAAATGTATAAGAAAACCTTCATTAATTGACCTCAGGCATAAAACAAAATATATTTTTTTTTAAAAAAAGGACTCTGGTCTGAAAAATAAAGGCAATGAGGGCGCATTAATCCTGCGTTCTTTCCGATGACCACCAGGGGGCGACTTCTCTGCTTCCAGAAAGCAGTCAGATTATATGGAAGTCTATGGGGAGGAGTCTAATGAGCTTATGATGTCAGTCACTGGTTTCAAGTCATATTTAAAACTACATGATGTTCATTTTGCTGTTATCAGGCCAAAACCTTAATGTTATTATAATGATTGATTTCAATTTTACTAGATTTTTTAGCGATGCAACGATACCAATTTTTTCAAACCGATACGATACTGATACTTGGAGCTGAGTACTTGCCGATACAGAGTGCAAAAAACGATACTTCTACCACACACACACACACACACACACACACACAAATATAATTAATTGGAAGACAGGTTTTATTATATTCCCTGTCGGTAAAAAATAAAATCTTAATAAAAATGACCACAAAAAAATTTCAAGTGAAAAATAAGCACTTCTGTTAAATTATTGCAGAGTCTCCACATTGTAATTTTACAAAATATCACTGAACTATTGGCACTGTCTCGAGCTTTCAGAATAATAAATAAACACTTCTGTTTGGAATAAAATAAATACAAATTAGGTTTGCGAATAAAATAAACTTTTAAATTATTGCAGAGTGTCCATATTGTAAACAAACAAACAAAATAATTATTATTAAATAAATAATAAATAAAATAATAATTGGTTCCCTAATGGCCAATCTAAAAAACTACAACAGAAATGACAAGCCACCCTCTGATTAATGAAATAAGTTGGTATCGGTTCATGGTATCGGTTAACTTTTACGAGTATGAGTACACACACATTTTACAGTATCGGTATCGGTGCATCCCTAAGATTTTTCATCAGTTTCCAATCAACTTAGGCTTCTAACTGAGCAATTTATACAGCTAGATTGGACAGGTGTCTACTGCAGGTAGAGTTGATTTAGAAAATGTCTCCTGTGCTTCTGATTTCGCTGTGACGTTGAGTGATTTTGGATGAGGAGGGCATTCCTATCACCTCTCCTCTGCACCGTCACACTCCTGATGAACAGCTGGGCACACTGTGTGGAAAACATAGATGTCTGTGAATAATCACCTATCATATTCTTTGGGGAGACAGTGAAAGCCAAAGCCTTAAAGCAGAGGGTACTTTCACTGTGGCTAAACCCATCTTTTGTATAAAGTCTGTCCCAGAATTCGTGACAGAAAAGCTACAGTTAATTATCATTATTATTAACTGTTAAAATGGGCACTTACAAGTTTCAATATCAGCTGATGCCAACTTCCCCTTTGTTCCGAAGTGGATGCGGATGAATTTTCCCTGGAAAAGTTTAACATGTGAGCTGGGACACTATTTCGACCATTGGACGTCTCTGGTAATCAAGCTCTAAGCTAAATAAACTACATTTAAAGGAAAAAACAAAACAAAGTTATTCTTAAAGCTCACATCACCTGATATAATCAGTTGGGGGTTTTTTGTCATTATAACAGCTGAATTTTCTTAGTATGATAGCATGATGTCAGCCTCGGCTGGTCTTAACTCACAAATCGAGACGAGTTGTCATTCCTCACAGTCTTGGCGTTCCCGAAAGCTTCCAGCAGAGGGTTAGCCTGGATGATTTGATCCTCCAGAGTCCCCTTCAGGAGAATAAAAAGACATTTCAAGTTCTTTTCATTTAAATTAAGGTAAAAGCTTTCAAATCTTTTGCTCATGTTTCATCTCTAGATAATTAGAAGATGAATTAATTGGACTGAACCTGCATTTTACTGCCCGGTTGTTCCTTCTTGCTTGACTCTCCCATTGCTGTGATTGTTGCAAAGTACTGGATTACTCGCTTTGTGTTGACTGTTTTCCCAGCACCAGATTCTCCACTGATGAAATGTGACATCAGACAAACGATGGGAATGAAATATATGCAGAACGCAAAAGTAAACAGCTAATAAAGTCATACTTACGTGATCAGGATAGACTGGTTCTCTCGATCTGAAGAGAAGAAAGAAAGTGGATGATATCAGAGTTTGAGGGGCTGATGCATGTTTGTGGGGTTTTAGGCTTTGAACTGTTGTTAGTCTTTAAATAGAGTTTCATTTCACTATAATTTTTACTATATTTTATGTCCCCTGTGCGTCTATTTAGGAAATGAATGTATGAGTGAGAGATAAAAAGTGCTTCAAGTCATGCAACATACAAATCTGTGCAAAATTCTTGAGCCAGCCAGCCTTCTTTCATTTATATCTTACTTCCAAGGAGCCAGACTTTGTTAAAGTGGTCTCGAGCAACAGTTCTCCTAGCTTTCTAAAGGTCTTTCACAGTTTGTCTTTGGAGACTGGATGCGTTTACACCCATTTTCAGTCCAGTCCTTGTACCTGACCATTTTTATAGGGTTTTCTTTTTTGTTTGTTTGTTTTGTGTGCGTCAGGTTTGCAGGTCCTGCAGGTTTTAGACATGTCCTTGATCCAACACAGCTGATTTAAATGGGTTAATTACTTCCTCAACATGTTTTCTCCAGAGGCCTGGTAATGAACTAATCGTTTAATTCAGGTGTGTTCGCTCAGGGTGAGATCTAAAACCTGCAGCACTCAGGCGATTGAGGCCTGGAGTTCCCAACCTCTGGTTTAAGGCATTGAACATTAACCAGTTAAACCAGGGGTGGGCAACTCCAGGCCTCGAGGGCCGTAGTCCTGCAGGTTTTAGATGTATCCTTGATCCAACACAGCTGATTTAAATGGCTAAATTACCTCCTCAACATGTCTTGAAGTTCTCCAGAGGCCTGGTAATGAACTCATCATTTGATTCAGGCGTGTCGATCCAGGGTAACATCTAAAACCTGCAGGACACCGACCCTCGAGGCCTGATGTTCCAAATCCCTGATTTAAAGAAATAAGGGGTGGCTCAAGACTTTAGCACAGGACTGTCGTTCCACCTGAGAAGGTCGTAAGAAACATGAGGACTTCTTCTGTTCTTCCGCATACACACCGTTTGCTTCACATGCTGAAGCTCTCCGTGGAGGACTGTGTAACACGAAGCCTGAGCTGTCAGTGATTCCTGTTTATCTATTTTATGTTTGAAGTGAAACTAAAGCTGAATCACTAAAGTCTCTATTATAAGGTGACTGCTTTCATCTGCAGTGCGTTAATTAAGTTGCTCTACTATTTAGTTATCCTGTGTGCACAAGATAAATAACTTTTTCTCACAATATAATTAACTCGTGCACTTCTGATAATTAGATTTATCCACTGTGCACGACACAGACACAGCTTACACCACCTTTCACCTCAGGACTAATATTTGTTTTTCACAATAAAACTAAAGAAATAAGTAAATACAAATTATTTTGTGCAAAATTGTAATTACACGTTGGACCTGGTAAAAGGTAAGAAAAACATGTTAACAGGACTTTTTATGTATTTCTTAAAAGCTGTATGAGTATTGCTTTTTTTGCATATATGCCTGTAATTTTGGTTATTTAATATTGATCTTTTTCATTTCATTGCATTTTGTTGTGAATTTTTTTAGGATGTTTAATTTGCATTTTGTAAATATTGGATAGTACATCAAACTTTTTAAAGTAATTATGCTTTTAATTATCTAAAACTATACACAATTTTAATTGAACTGTTAATATAACTCAAAAAATGCATACAAACATGACACTAGTCATGCCAATAACAATACTATGGGGCCAGACCTGTAAGCATGTACTGGTAAGCGTTGTCAGAGATGGAGAAGATGTGTGGGGGGGCCTCCTGGCGTTTCTTTCCTCTGTACCCGGCCACCACCTCTGGGTTGTAGACCGGCAGCCACTTGTAAGGGTTCACAGTCACACAGAAGAGCCCAGAATACGTCTGAATTAACAAGAAAAAAAACCCCAGAATACAGACTGTTGGTATTGAATTAAAGTTAAAGATATTGTGAGTCACAGTTGTCCTTACATAAATCATCCAGGCAGCGTAGCGTTCCTTGAGGTTAAAAAGCACGGCGGGTTCGTGCAGATGCGTCAGCAGGGCCATGTCCTCTATCTTGTCAAACTTGGGTGGGTTCATTGGCCGAATGTCATCCACATGCACGGTGACAACCTGAAGTACAATTTCAAAAAGATACATTGTAAAAAATGACAGAAAAAGACAGATAGAAGATGTCAGAAATAGTCAAATAATAGCTGGAATCTTTCACCTTTCCATCCTCAATCTCCACGTTGACCTTAGTGCCATCCTGGCTTCTGATTTTTCCTTCGACGTACTCCTGCTTCGGGTGAGGCACGAAAACGGCACTTTTGGCATCAAACGGCATATTCTGAGCTGCAATTCTCTCCCGCTCAGATTTACGCAGGTATGGGGCGGCCACCCCAAATACTTCCATGTCCGTGTCACTCATTTTGTTGAGCTGAGCGATAAGGATGAAAAAAGAGTTTAAAAGTGAACTGAAGATGACGAGAAATTAAAAAAATATGTTGCTTACCTGAGTCAGAATTTCCAAAGAATGCTTGAATCCCAGACGTTTTAGAGCCTTTAAATCATAAAAAATGACCGTACTGTCTGTACTGTTGTTAATTTTCCAATGGTACACCACAGACACCTGACTAGACACCCTCACCAGACTTTGACAGCTTTTATAAGAGATGGTCGGGGGTTCTGCTTCACCTATATTTGGAGATCTGGCTCTCATGCCACCTCGGATGAGCAAGTATGTCCATTTTGTACTTCAAACTGTCTATATATAGGTGTATTGTGTCACTTTTAAACTGTTTCAATTGTAATCCTTCAGACTTTCCATTAAAAAGCAATGAATGGCATGGACAACAGCTTTGGAAGCTTACTGTCCCAACATGGCAGGCCTAATTTTCTGGGATCAGGGAAGATTAGTTCTGTTGGGGCTTCGCTAAAACTCTGGAGAGCAGAGCCTGTCACACACACCGCTCTATTGGGGCAGCTGGGATAGGTGGGCAACATTAGTGCGTCGAGCATTTAACCACATTTATTTAAAAGAAAACAATAGGTATTTGCTTTTTATTCATATTAACCAACATATTGATTAATTAATAAAGCTCTTGAGTCTCTAGTGTTTTAACATCAGGTAAAGTAATACAATGCATGCAAAAGTATTTGTTCTCTTTTACTTATAAAAAAATAGAAATGCAGACAATTATCTCCCTCAAATGTCAATTTAAAGTGTGTAATAACGCATGAAATTACAACAACTCCCAGACGTTTTAAGAATCATCATGAGACGGTGTGTCAGTTAGTCACTGAACACTTTATCAAACTGATATGACACAAGAAAAGCTAAATATGGAAGTTTAGTCTAGTTTAGGACTACTGTGGTGATGATATGATATCATTTAAATAATCTACTTTCCTCAATTTATATTTTAAATGCACAACATTTACTTATTACGTATATTTTACTTGAGGTTATAACTTTAAGCATTTAGGGAGGAATATATTTTCAGGATTTCTGAATTCTATTAAAAATCGTTAGAAGAGTTAATGGAGTATTGCATGGGATGAGATGCTTTAGTGCATCTGACACAGAATCAGCGAGAAGCTGCGTCCTGGCTAACATGATTTACCATAAATCCATTTTAAAATCCTTTGAGCAAGTTTCTATTAATGTGTCTCCCTCCCCAAAGATAATATAGTGCAGATATGTGCGTTTATAGGATATGACTGCAGTGTTAAGGCAGGACTTACTGGAAGCTTAGCTGACTGTTTTATCTTCGGATCCAGTGCTATTCAGACTTCCCCACAGAAAAGTCAGGATAATGTTGAGATTTCCTTAATTTGCTTGAGTCTTACAATTTTAACTTTGAGAAACTTGGATTATGATCTCAATAAATTTAACTTAAAGAGTCGAATAAAGCAAAAAAAAAAAATGCTGTAAACATAACTTTAGTTAAATCATGTGTTGAAGCAGGACAAAAGCTCAGCTAATTTACTGAAAAACGTTTAACTGACAACTAATTCTGATTTGAAGATCAGTCGGGTTTCAGAATTCATCAAAGTACAGAAACAGCATTAGTGAAGTAACAAAGTAGACTCATCTCTGTGCTTCTCCTGCTAGATCTCAGTGCTCAATACTTTTGGCCATAATATTTTATTACAGAGATTAGAGCATGTATTACTGCTCTGCAGTGTTTTGAGTTATATCTACTGTTAAATCCTCCCAATTCTTTCGATCTTTGGGCTGAAGGAAGGACAATACGCGGTGTATAAATGCTCAATCAACAATCTTTTATTTCATACAATTCAACACTTTATGAGCATAAACCATCCGGATGGGGAGACATGCATGAAGAGGGTCACAGCAAATCTCAAACTGGTGGAGTGTTACTCAAACTCTTATAGCCTTTAGTGGCCCCCACCTAGTTGTAAAAACATAAACATTCACATTCTTTCTAACTCCTAGCGAGCCGGACTCCTATTTTGTCTGCCTTCAACAACGGTGGGAGTGAAGCTCCCGTGGAATGTGCTCTCTGTCTCCTCTACTATCAGAAAAAGCAAAATCCTGACTCTCTGACTCTCTTATAACTCAGCAGTATAATGCATCATAAAACAATATCATTCATTCACACTGAATCAGCAGTCTAATGTAATACAAATCAGTTTAATAACTGTAATAGTTATCACCTTCTTCTAATTCAGGAGAATAATGCAAACTAAAACTACATAATACTTTCACAATCTTTAATTAGGGGTATAACATGGCATAAGATAATATTATAATCCCACACTACCTAATAGACTCCAATTTAATCATGTAAATGGGGAATCTTCTTCACACACTACAGTAAATTATGGAGTCCCACACGGTCCTGTTCTAGGACCAATTCTGTTTACATTACACATGCATCCCATTGGGCAGTAGCATTAGAAGACAGCATAGTTGTTCACTGCTATGCAGATGACACCCAACTCTTTCTACCTATGAAGCCAGATGGCACATACCAATTAGCTTGACTGCATGAATGCCTTAAACACGTAAAGATCTGCTTCTAAAGTCAGATAAAACTGAGGTTATTAATAACATGGTGTCCAACCAGAATAATAGTCTGGATGGCATTGCTTTGGCCTCCAGTAACACTGTGAGGACTCTTGGAGTCGTTTTCGTTCCCAGTTTGCATTCAGGAGGCAGACACTCTCTCTACTTTTAAGATTAGGCTTAAAACTTTCCTGTTGGATAAAACATGTAGTTAGGGCTGGATATGTGTTTCATCTTCACACACCTTTTTAACTGTTTATACACAACTCTGCATTTAATGATTAGTTATTATTCATCTCCTGCTCTGCTCCAGAGTATGTGTTTTGTCTTGTCTCTGTCACCCCCCCCCCTACTGTTTCTGCTGGAGGTTTCTTCCTGTTAAAAGGGAGTTTTTTCTTCCCAGTGTTGCCAAGTGCTTCTTCATTAGGTGTGTGTGTGTGCTGTTTGATTGCTACTGCCTTCTCTCTTATACTTTTGGAATTTTATCTTTCATGATAAACTTTCTGGACATACCTTCTTGGTCTGCAAAGTGAAGTCAAAGCAGAAGTGCCTTAAACCTGCATTTTTTTATGATTACCAAGAGGCGGCTCCTCTGCCTGTGTAATAGTCAACTGATTTAAGATCTCAGTCAACACTTCCCCCCAAAGTTTATGGGCCCACTCATTGTTTAAAGTCATAATGAATACAATATGAAGATGGTACTTTCAGCTGCTCCCTTATTTCCCAGGGGCTGGATCTGCATGTTTGATTTGGCACCAGTTTCATGGAGAATGCCCATCCTGACACAGCCCTCCCTTTATCAGGGCTCAGGACTGGCACTAGGAATAGACAGGCTTGTGAGCCCCTGATGCTGGCTCTGGGTAGCTTTCACATTTAAAGTGAATGTGATGATACCATGGAGCTGATGCTAAATATAATATGAAAGTCATTTAGTACAGCCCCAACCTTTTTTGCGCCACGGACCGGTTTATGCCCGACAATATTTTCACGGACCGGCCTTTGAGGTGTCGCGGATAAATACAACAAAATAAAACTAGTACCGGTACCGAAAAAAAAGAAGATTTATTCATAACACACGTGAAAAGACCCAGGAAAACCGAGTTAACGATAAAAACGATAACAAAATAACGCTGAAAACCGATAAAAACCCTGAAAACTATACATTTCACACCTGAGCCTCTACTCTTGCGGCCCGGTACCAAACGACTCACGGACCGGTATCGGTCTGAGGCCCGGGGGTTGGGGACTGCTGATTTAGTAAATTACAGTTGTTATTATTATGTCAGAAAGCGGGATAACTCAGGATATGCCAGTTAGCTAACAATAGGTCAATCAGAAGTCATTAGCTGATGAGCATGAGGTGTTTCTTGTATTTTTAATCAGAGTCACTTTCATCATATCATGTCCAGTTTCAAGAAAACAAGATGGAGATGGAAAAATGCAAATCTGAGGCTCCAAAACAGAAGTACAGCCCACGATTTCATACAAATAAAAGTGGGACATTTTTTAACTTCAGATTGTAGGTCAATATTTGATTAAGCCACCTTAGAAATGATAAAAGAATGTTCACTGTAATTTCATGGATTAATAATGCATTTACAGACAAATAATAGTGATGTACTTGCTAGTTTCCTCTTGTAATAAACATGCATTTTAAGCTTTATGACAACAGCAAACTGTAACATATGGTTCATAAACAAATGTCCCTCTCAACTCTTACATCCATTTGAGGGTAAATACCGCCTGATGGATTGAACTTTGACTTTTTATAATTACTCCTTCTCACAGCAGAGGAAATGATATGGTAATACTGAGAAAGAATATCCGTGTGATATGGGCATTTTGTCTGGGAGTGCATCACAGACAGTCTAATTGGCGCTGATTTAATAGCCTCCTAATGTCACTTGAAGGTCTGGCAACAGCTGTGATTATAATTGGTTTTGGGAAGACAAGCGTGGGCCTAACAGGCAAAGGGACTTACACTACCCCGACCCCTCTGTCATGTCTCAACACGGCAGCAAATGTGCATGTTGAAGTCTGACTGTGAAAAGGCCATGAGATATGAATTTAAGGGTTGCGGGATCAAAAAGAAGAAGCAGGGAAAAAATCCCCATCAGCTGCTTGTGCGGTGCAAAGGCCGAAGCTTTGACCCGACGGAAAACAGATCTGACGATGTGCACACATACACAGGGTGAGGAGGTCAACGGGAAAGAAAAGGATCCGCATCAAAGTACAACTACTGCAAAGCACACTTCCAATAAATGCTTTAAAAATCGAATCATGTTGCCACAAACGTGCAAGAAGCTTTCTGTTGAGCTCATAGTCAGCTTTGTTGGACTAGGATTAAGCCCAGCAGAGATTTGTGTCATTTCTGAGCCAAAGCTGCTGCAGCAAAGAAAGAAAGCACCCCACTGCATTTAGATTGACAACATGATTGATCTGCACACAATGAGCGATAGTGGAAGGTGTTGATGGAGCCTGAAAGCATCGCCGATCAACCGTGCTGTCAGTCTGAATGAAGCTTAGTTTTAGCTTTCACTGCTCTTCGGTTAGAATTAAAAAGAAAGCAAAAAGAAAGCACAGAAGCAGATTTTTTTATTATATTAATTTATTTTTATTATTACACTACACTTCTGCCAACAGATGTACAACAGAGTGAAGCACTGTTGTGACAATAAATCAGTGCGAAATATGTGAATAAATTCAAAAGAAACAATAAAATCAACAAAAAGCAACAAAAAGGAAAATATTACTTCCTGATATATTGCATCCCTAATGTTCTTCAAGAAGCCCAAACCAAACCTCAAAAACTTTGTGCTACAGTTATGCAAGATATGATAATTTACAAACTGTTGATAACTTTTTGATTCTGGAGAAAATCGCCCCAAAACAACAAGAAAAACAGAAAAGTACTGTGATCTGCCCCCTAGTGTTGATAATCCTCCTCCTCAGTCTGATGCATATTAAAGAGGTCTAACATACACAAAATTCACGGTTCGGTTCGATACTTTGGTGTCACGGTTCGATATTTTTTCGATACAAAAAAATGTTCATGCTTTTTTAATTTGTCATTTATTAAAATTATAAATATATATTTTGACTCAAAAGTACAGCTTTTAAATTTAATGTTGCTGAAACAACAAAGTAATAAAAAATAAATCTATCTGATCGAGAAATCACTCATCTTTGGAAAAGAGAGTTTATTACAGAGAAATGGCTCTTTCCAAAATAAAAGCTATACTATACGCTTCTTCTGGGCTATATTCTCAGCAGCATATTAAACATATCAGGTCCCCATAAGGAGAATCATGTGCTAACGGCTGTCTAAATGACTCGGGTAAAGTTTGTAGCATGCTGCTTGTTGTTTTTGTCTGCTTCCACTTGTCTTTGCACTAGGATGATGTCGGAGTAAATGTGCAGTCATATTCGTTGTGTTCCCACTAGTGCTGTCAGCGTTAATCTCGTTGAAATGACGTTAACGCCACAACACGCAAATCTCCGTTAACGAGCTACCGCGGATCGCCCTGTGGTGGGGCTGGACGGCCAACACGTTGACGAGCTAACTGCGCTAACACACTAGTTCCCACCGATGTAATTGAGCATTGCGTGGCACATCCGACATACTGTTTTACTTTTGTCCATGACGCGCTTACCTTCAGGGTCATACGTCACATGAAAACCAAAATAGTTCCAAACGCCAGATCTGAATGAGGGTGGGGGAGGTTCAATTTGCCATGTTGCAACGAGAGCTTAGCTTCTGTCTCGCTAGCTTGCACTGCACTCAGTGAATCTGCGTTCGACTACTCCGCCTAGGCTGCACTGTCGAGCGCAGATCCACTGAGCGCTCAACACAGACAGCACCGTCAGAAGGAAAGTTGATAAAATAAATTAAAAATTTTGTATTGTTCGATACATATGCGTACTGAACCGAAAGCACTGTATCGAACGGTTCAATATCGATACGAGTATCGTTGCACCCCTATACATATACATATATATATATATATATATATATATATATATATATATTCTGTGTAAGAGCCTTTTAATCCAGAAATCAACGTGTTCCCCTGTGAATGGTCCACAGAGCGGTCAGCGCGGAGAGCCCCCTCTCCTCCAGGAATGAGTGTGATGTCTGGCCTCGGAGGGCCGAGCGGCTGCTGTGTTTGCTTTTCTAATCTGATTTCCAAAGGAGGAACTACAACAGGTGCACAGGCGGAAAGGATATTAATAAATCAATACTGGCTGGTGGTAAGATCGCAGTCCCTCTTTGTTGTCTGTTAGACATGATTACATAATGGTTGAGATTTTCTTCCAAAGGAAAGGACGGTGGAAATTATCCAGCAAACAGTGAACTGTGCGGTTTTTAATGATACAATCAGCCTGTGGATAAGGGCTGTATAACACCACATTATGGCTGAGCTCAGTCTTCATGGACTCGCTGACAATAAGGCGAAAGTGTTTTGAATTCAATTTTCATCAGCAGATGATCAGACGAGTCTATCAGGAAGGAATATGTCACAGACTGATACAGATAGCTATGATTTTTGGCCATAAAGCCCCACAAATTGACAAAGACTAAATATTTTTGATATGTTAAACTTCTCTCAAAACATAAAAGACTATCATACACAACATCAGTGACGGCAAAGAGAGACAAAAATATAGCAATTTAGGAGAAATGAGAAATAAATAAAGAATATTGGAAAGACCAGGTAATACAATATGTACAAAAATGAGATTTGATAAAGTTTTGTCAACACAATACATCCAGCTCCTGCTACAGTAGCACACACCAGTCTATACACTGCTCTCCTACCCATTGATTTAACCCATTGATTTTTCCTTTAAACACTATTTCCCTGCCTTAGAAAATAATCACCAAATAATAGATTACTCGAAAGATAGATTACATGGTTTAATCTGAAATTCTGGTATTTGATCATTCATCTGTAGCGGAAAAGTTACTCCTGCTGCTGGCGTTTGGTGAATTAGACTTCTTGCCAGCCTATGAAAACAGTTTCCATCCACAGTTTCTTCCTGTCACCTCATTAATCAGTCCAAATACTCGAGGCTCAATAGTCTGAGCAGCTGCCTCCAGAATGAAAGGTCAAGAGTTTGTCCTTCTCCGTCTCTCTGCCACCTTTATTCACTCATTTTCTTTACAGTGTATAATGATACTGAAGTCTCCCGAGCTATAAAACATCACAGACACCTGTGCTTTCATACTGCCTTCGCGCACTCCTCGTGGTTGCTTGTAATTCACTCCTAAACCATCTCACCTGGATTTAGGTCATGTGATTGCTGAGGCCATTGCTCAGTGAGCTCCTCACAGAGCCTGGGGGTGTTTTAGCTCCTTCCTCCTTCTTAAAAAACTGATCCCGCTAAGCTGGGATGGGACGTCGCCGCAGGATCAGTGTTGGGAAGGTTACTTTTAAAATGTATTCCATTACAGAATACATGCCCCAAAATGTATTCTGTAACGTATTCCGTTACGTTACTCAATGAGAGTAACGTATTCTGAATACTTTGGATTACTTAATATATTATCATGCTGTTTACAACTACGTGAATGTACTATTGCTGTGATTTATTACTGTTACTGAAGGTCCGCGGCTCCGAACCGTAGTAAAGAGACCTCTGGCTAATATGTCTACGTATTAGCCAGAGGTCCCTTTACTACGGTTCGGGTTCCATGTCGGGCTCGTAGCCGAAAACTAGCTTTACTTTGTTGTCTGGGTCAACTTTGCTAGCAGAGACAGAGAGAGGCGTTGAAAGGCTGCTCCAACGGAACTTATTGTTTCAGAGGAAAACACGAACACGGTGTACAGTCGAGTCTTAATAGCTTACTTACAACTGGGCTCGTCAGGCTCTCTTCTTGGCTGCAGTGGTTATTATTATATTTACATGCTTCCAGCTCCCGTTTCTGCTCGATGACAGCTCGTACTTTTCCTTTTTCTCCCTCCCTCGCTCACAGACACATAACGTGTATGGCAGTCCATTCTCCCTGCAGCACGGACTACACTGCCTATGATGCTACATTCTTTAGTGCTATGCCTGTAGCATTCTGCCTATTAGCTTAGCACAACAACAACAAAAAGGCCTCTCTCACCCGGGAAACACAGAGAGAGAGAGCCACCCTGTAACCATGGCAACCGTAACGCTGCAGTCTGGAACAACAGAACGTAGCTGTCAAACAAAACCCAAACAGTCCTGACCCGCCACAATATGAAACAGGGAAGTACCGCCGTGTAATCCATTTATTTCAACAAAGTAACTGTATTCTAAATACCACATTTTAAACGGTAACTGTAACGGAATACAGTTACTCATATTTTGTATTTTAAATACGTAACGGCGGTACATGTATTCCGTTACTCCCCAACACTGCGCAGGATGTTGTGGTAGCCATGGTGATTTCAAATTCTGAAAAGATGTCCAACAGTTTCAGTAGATAATTCATCCCTACACTACCAGTGTCTCCTCCATGCTTTATGATGGTAACATTAATGCAGACACCATCTGTTCACCTTCTCAGCATCTAATTAAAACAGCTGATCTGACATCAGACCAAAGTCCAGGTTTCCACGAGTCTAACATCTGTTAGACACATCATTTTGTTTCTTTATCTCAGCAGTTTTTACCAGTTTAATGGTCCCTCATTAATTTCTTTGCAGCATTTCCACATGTCCAGACCTTGTGATGTGTCTCCGGATTGAACTGCAAAAAGCACCGAGGTGAGCTCTGACCCGAGGTACTGGTAACTGCTGTGCTTTTGGAAGCTGATCTTCTGCTGCAGGGGAAACTGCTGCTCTTCTTTTTCTGGGCTGGTTTTATGGGAGCCAGTCTCATCATAGATTTTTGCAGCTGCACTTAAAGAAACACCTGCTTGCAGTTTTTAAAAAAATGTTACTTAAAGTTAATTTTAATTGCATTGTATAAAACTGCAGTCACAGAGTCTTCAACACATTTTGATGACCTGGAGACTCCCTCTGCTGCTTCGAATCCTCCCCGTCTGCCGTCCCTCCCAAACAAGCAACTCCCGTGTCCTCCTTTACATCTCATCTCCTGGCTTTTTCTTAACATATTAAACATCTTTGTTTACAGTATTCTTTTTCAATGGTAAGTGTTTCAAAGTGAGCTATAAAAATTAAATCCATAATCACCCACATTCTTTCTTTTCTATATTTTAAGACATTAAACATCATGTTTTTTTAAAAGTAAGTGAACAATGTTCATATTTTTTAGCCTGCTGTGGTGTCATTCATGAATCATGAACACCGTCGTAGCTACATGCAGCTGTCTTCTTGTTTGATGGCAGATACTCCCTTCACCCTGGCCAAAAAAGTTAAAATGACCAAAGAAAAAGTGGAAAAACAGTTAAACATGAGAGGTTTTTGGACAACGTTTGTGTTTTTTCCATTGATTAAGCACTGCTTCCAGCCAAGAGTGATACCATAAATCCCCTATAGCTGCAGAAAAGGCTAGCATTGTTATCTTTTTACAAAAAATGGCTAAACATGAGAGGTTTTCGGACAAAGTTTGTGTTCTCCATTCTTTAAGCACCGGTTCGAGCACCGTTTAAGCACCGGCACCGTTTCAAAAGTACCGGTTTGGTACTGGTATCGGATAAAACCTAAACGATACCCATCCCTATTCATGATCCTACAGCTTACAACTCCTACAACTAGAGCAGCTTCACTCACATCATTCTTCTTTTAAGGCCGAGTTCTTCTGATTGGCTACTCGAGGTGAACACATTATAGATACACGTGCTCTGTGGCATGTTACAGAGAAAACAGTGGTAAAGAAGACAGGCTGAAACTAAGAATTTAGAGTCTTCCGAGTCTGAAGCCTTAATGTGTGATGCACATGCATGTTGACAGATTATTTCGCATTATATAACACACAGGGACCTGGAAAAACTTATCCACGCTTTTGTGACCTCCAGGTTAGATTACTGTAATTCTCTCTACTGTGGTCTCCAAGCCTTCTCTCTTCGAAGGCTGCAACTCGTTCAGAATGCTGCGGCTCGCCTTCTTACTGGCACTAGAAAATTTGGCCCTATTACTCCGGCTCTTGTTGATCTACACTGGTTACCAATCAAATATCGCATTGAGTTTAAAATCTTGCTACTCTTTTAAAATCCTGAATAACATAACCTCCTCAATTTGTACTCCTTGTCGTGCATTAAGATCATCAGGTCAGTTACTCCTGGCCCAACCTAAGTTTAAACTGAAGACCAGAGGCGATCGTGCCTTTGCTTCAGCTGCACCCAACCTTTGGAAGCCTCCCTGCTTCTATTCGAGCCTTGGACTCTATCCAGTCCTTTAAATCAAGATTAAAAGCATATCTATTTGACTTGGCTTTCCCGACCAGTTAATACCCTTTTAAATCTTTTAATTTTTAAACTTTTAAATCTCTTATTAGATTTTATTAAATGTATTATTTTTTATTAATTTTACTGCTGTTTTTGTCTTCTCAGCATATTTTGTATTTATCTAACTCTCCTGGTCTGTTAGTGCCTCTATCCTGTTTGTGCTTGTGCCCGATTTGTACCCTGTTATTGACTTATGTTGACTCTCCATATTACTGTGAAGCACTTTGGTGTGCCTTCGGGTTTTTAAATGTGCTATATAAATAAAATTGTATTGTATTGTATTGTATTTGAAACTTTAGCCATGTTTACTATGAAGAGAAAAAAAAAGAATAGATCCACTTTTAATTTAAAAATCAAACATTAAAAACATGAAGCTAAATGTTTGTCATTCAAGCTTGAAATAAAAAAACGATATCGAGCTCATTTGGCTGTGTGGGGTTTGTTTGTGTTTTATTCCACAGTTTGCAAAATGATCACAGAATCATAGAAAGTAAAACGCAAAATCAGGCACACTGCACACCACCAAGTGTCACTGCAGATATGTATCTTTATGGAGGAGTGCATCCACAATAAATAAAAGCCCAGATAAGACGGCAGTGGTGCAGAGACACGCCTGAGGAGGAGTCCGCTTTAAAGGGCTGCTGCTCATTTTCCCTTCTTGAACCTCCTCATGTGTGCCGCTATCGAGTTGGTGATCTCCACACTTCTTTTGTTCTGTCCGAAATAATCCACAAACTCTCCGTCGGGTCCCACGAGGTACATGATGATTGTGTGATCGACCTACAGGAGACAGACACATAAACTTAGTAACTGAAGGAAATCACGAGTTCTGGGAGCTGATTGAGAGCAGACGGTAACTCACGATGTAGTCGTTGTCTTCATCCTTCGGCCCCTGACTGAAGTAGACTCTGTACGCTCTGGAAACTTCATTGATCTGAGCCGTCGTTCCCGTCAGACCGATCAGCTTTGGGGAAAACTCTGAAAGATGAGACGGTAAGAAAGTTTAACACCTAGAAACACAGGATCAAAGCAGCTAAATGACGGCATAATAATCAGATTTTATCAAGAAGCTCTAATCAACACAAACCACTTTCCCCTGCAGACCTGCAACCACAACTCCAAAAACAAAAACTTTATTTATTTGCAACTTTTTGTCCCTGATCTGAACCTGTGCACACCTGCATTGATTTTGCTTTCAACACCTATCCCATTCAGTGTCATTGGAGCTCGAGGCCACACAGAACCCAAGACCACCTCACTGTCAGGCACCAGTGCTAACCACTGCAACACTGCTCACATAAGTCACGTTATTTCTTATTTTCCTCAATCATTAAAAAGCACAAACAGACCAAACAGAATCAATTCTTGTCCTCTCACAGTCTGACCATCAGGTGATCCTGGCTCAGAGTGCTTTTTAGGGACATCGATCTGTGTACAGTAAAGGTTTTATGTTACGTTACTTGACAGAAATGTCTGCACATGTCTGTCTGCTGTTATTTTTGACCACTGGATGAACAGAAATGTGTTGATTTTCCTTCCACCTCAAGGCGCTTTATATTGTAAGGTAGACCCTATGATAATATATACACAGAAAAGCCCAAATATCATATGACCCCCTATCAGCAAGCACTTTGGCGACAGTGGGAAGGAAAAACTCCCTTTTAACAGGAAGAAACGTTTGACAGAACCAGGCTCAGGGAGGGCAGCAGTCTGGTTGGGGAAAACAGGATAAAAGACATGCTGTTAGGGTCTAGCATAGGGCTGCTCGATTATGGCAAAAATGATAATCACGATTATTTTCACTGAAATTGAGATCTCGATTATTTGACGATATTTATTGAATAATGACTTTAAAGATTGTCAAAAAATAATATAAAATAGTGTGCAAATACTGATAACAGTGCAAATGTTTGCAATATAAGAAATAAATGAAAAATGTAAACATCTATGTTTAGTGAACTTTGCAGTGTTGCTCTGTGGTGCAGCTACGACACTGTAGCAAAGTTTACACACTGTGTCTACTTGATCCACGTCTGACTCCGCGAACCCATAATGTTTCCACACCACTGAAGTTTTTTTTTACCTCTTTTCAACCAACAGCAGTCACTCTCCTCTCCAAATAACTTCTGCTTAGCTTTCAGAGCTTCCCTCGGGTCCTCTTAATCAGCGGTCCCCAACCCCCGGGCCTCGGACCGGTAAGTCGTTTGGTACCGGGCCGCGAGAGTTGAGGCTCAGGTGTGAGATGTATAGTTTTCAGGGTTTTTATCGGTTTTCAGCATTATTTTGTTATTGTTTTTATTGTTTACTCGGTTTTCCTGGGTCTTTTCACGTGTGTTATGAATTAATTTTTTCTTTTTTTTCGGTACCGGTACTAGTTTTATTTTGTTGTATTTATCTGCGACACCTTAAAGGCCGGTCCATGAAAATATTGTCGGGCATAAACCGGTCCGTGGCGCAAAACAGGTTGGAGACCTCTGCTCTTAATTGTTGTGACGCGTGTTAGAAATGCAGAGAGGTGCGCTCGATTTGCCACACGGAGCAGCGCGAGAGTAAAGCACGAGGGAGGGGCTAATAATCGGCTCAGTCATTTTTAATGATCGTTAAAAGCCCAGATCGTAATCGAGATTAAAATTCGATTAATTGAGCAGCCCTAGTCTAGCATCAGTTTATCAGACTTGGTATTTAGCTACTAAAGAGTGCTTGTACATATAAATACACACACAGAAGCACTAAGGTGGTCTTTGTAATGAAAATTAAAAATATTCTATTTGCCATATTCAACCACATCACTACAGCAGAAGTCTAATAGTTCTATAAAAGCAGGGGTTCAGTTGATACCTCTGCTTTTCTTCTGAGAAGATGAATTACAAAAATGACAGAAAACCAAGATGGAGTTGTGACGTCATAGTGGAAAATGTTGTCATGTGCGTGTATTGATGCACAGTTCGATCACGTTGCTTTCTTACCTTTCACATACGTAGCTAAGGCCTCTGGTGTGTCCCTGTCGGGGTCGATGGTGATGAGGATCGGCGTCAAGTTTGGTAAAGTTTTTATTTTGTCTGCAAAACAACAACAAAAGAAGCCAGATGTTGAGTAAAATCAGGACTTTGACTTCTTGCTGCATATAAAAACGGTTTAAATACCTATTTCATCCACCACTTCGATCATCTTCTCCAGTTCATCGGGGCAGATGTCGGGGCAGTGAGTGAACCCGAAGTAGAGGAGGATCCACTGGCCGAGGAAGTCCTCGCTCTTGGTGGGCTTGTTGTTGTGATCGATGAGTGAGAACGGGCCTCCCAGCGCCGCCTTCCCTATCGACTTGTTCCTCTCTTTTTCAATCACTGCCAATTACAACACAGTCACAGAGGAGGGGCATTTAGGACCCCATCACTTTATTTAACCTTTATATCTATAAAATACACAGTCTGCTGTTTCTTTCTATACAGGCATTGAAGTTTAGTCTTAGAGCGCATTAACCAGTGAAATACTTACTTTCTTCCTTTTCGTTCTTAAAATATTTCATCCCTCCGAGCAGCGCACCGCCGATGGCAAACGTTACTGCTAAAGATTTCCACGTCACAGGCTTTAAAGAGGAAGCAAAGGAAGCAAAAGGACGAACGGGTATAGTTATACAGATATTTATGTCTTGACATTCTCCACCTGCAAATAAACTCTTGGTAAACTTATTTTAACAGCTCCGTATCCTTTGGGTCACCTTAAATAAATCAGTTATAGCAGAGTTTGGGAGAAGACTGCTACAGACTGCTGCTACAGGCCCTAATGTCAGTCATGTCCCTGCTCTATATGACAAAAGAAACCTTTAAAACTTAGTTAATGTCTGAAAATTTTAGTTGAGAACAAATGGAGTTGATCACGCTGTAACATAAACGTTTAACTCTTACCCCAGACGTCTTTGGCTTATCTCCTGATGAGGGTGGAGGAGGCGTCGAGGAAAACGTTCTTAAGCTGTGTTGATTGTGCCATTGCGTTGCTCTGCAGGTGTGCCGCTGACTGCCATTCACCTGTTAATGAGCAAGCACAGGAAGCTGTGAGTTAATTTAAGTCATAAAATATAAAAATGCTGCAGTTAAATATGGCCACAGTTTTAAATGAGGTCAGTGGATATAGGGCTGGTGTCATCAATGTGGCTGATGCATTTCTCCTTGCTAAGATGGGCAGTAATGTTAAAGCAGCCTCTTAACTTAAACTCACTGCTGTAAGTCTTGAAAACAAAGGCATTTATCTCTGATTTCAGGAACAGCAGCGCCCCCGTCTGCAGCGATGATAACTGCACAGAGTCATCTCTACTCTTGGACCTCTAACAGCTCAGCGCTCATAAATGAGGCAAAGGTTACAGCTTTAAAGTGATCTTTCCACAGAATCTCTTTTATCTTCTCCTCTTGTCTCAGCTGAAAGACGCTGGATTTCGCTGCTGCCCTGAAGGTTCAATCTAAAAATCCAGGTTTGTGACAGTAGTAGGCATTACATATGCACCAGCGTAATAATTACACTGCTTAATGCTTAATTAGCTACACTCCCCTATTAGCATTACCAAAGCTGCTACCTTATTATTATTACCATCTTATTTGTATGTACTTTTTATATTTAGTGGTGTTTGACAGTGGGTGGGTTGTCACATTTAGGAATAGACAGATTTACACAGTCAATATAAAAAGTAATCAAAGACGTCCTGGCCTGCTGTTATTAATAACTGGGTGATGAGGAAGGATTGTCAGCTAACGCAGCTGAGCTGTGCTCTCCAGGTTATAAAAGCCAGCCCAGGTGACCTGCTCAGTCTCTTCCATTCCACCAGGTATCAACTCTCCTTGATGTTTGTGTCTTGGTTAGTTTATGTTTAATAAATCATCTTTTATTAAAGTAAACATCTTGTGTGGACTCCCTCCTTGTTGCCTACTTTGATACAAATGACACACAATTCAACTCACACCGGACACATAAAAATACTACGAGGTCGATACAGGACACAAAGAGGATTAATCTTAAAGTTCCTGATGGGCTGAACACACCAGTCGCGTTGTGTTTCCCAGGTAACGGAAATCAAGAGCTAATATTTCATCAAATACTGTGACCGCCCACAGCTGTGACATCAATATCAACAAGCACCAATGTTCACAAGGATGCAACAGTGGAGATGAACTGTTCCAAACACTCACGTTTCTCACATATTTTCTACTTTTGCATGTTTATTATGTCAAAGAACAATGTAACGAGGGGCAGCCAATCAGGAAAAAGGAGGCTCAAAGTTCGTTAGAGCTCAAACTGCTTATTTCAGGGCCCAGTATGAGGCAAATAAAGCTTATTTGAAATGGGAAATATGTCAAGCTACTCTAGTAAAGTTTAAGAAAAAATATGTGGAGCTGGAACTTTCTATAATAAATCAGCTTGAACAACCAGTTCCCCTAACACGGGACTGAAAATGGATCTTCGTCCAGCACTGGGTTTAATCCAGGTCTTGGCCCCGTGTCTGCGGATCATCTAGTTTCCAAACTAGGTTAAGGTGGTGCTGTTAGGAGGTGAAGCAGGTGTGAATGGAGATGGTTCTAAATTATTGAGTGATACAGACACCAACATTATTTGCCAAAGAGTATTTTAAAACTATTTGAAATTGTTGTCACTAAACAAAACCTGGTTAAACTACAAAGAAAGACCGGATCATCTGACTGTTTGCCACATGACTCTAACTGTTAAATGTTTCAATGAAGTGTGCTAGCTCCGCGGACACAGGCAGGTTTGACCTACCAGGTAGCAGTGAGTTCTCCGCGGGGACAGCGTGTGTTTCAGGGCCGACTGCCTCGGTAAAGCGCCGAGTGTGAGCTTCGCCGGACTCTGTAAGAGTCTGCTGTGAAGCAGCCGGCAGCCCAGACTGTGATACAGCACACTCAGAGCCATGGTTGGACCTGAACAGAACCGCTACAACAAGCAGGAAGCCGCTACAGCTTTGGTAAAGCATGAGAAGTGAACGGGAACTCTGCGGACTGGCTTCCGTTCTCAGATCAGTTATACTGCAGCGGTGCTAGTTTTAAATAGGCCACAAGGCGCTAAAGTGGCTGATCTCAGATCCGTAGCCCGGGAACGGTTACTAAACACAGGAAAATACGTCACAACCTTCTTCTTCTACTGTCTCTTTTGGCCGTGTCTATGCTGCCACCCGAAGAATGGAAAAAGTTTACTTTTAGACTAGACTGGTCTTAAATTCACTTTATTTTATTTCACTTGAAAATTACATTTGATTTAACAGAAGATAACGTTTAAATAATAAACTTTTTTTAAAATTTTTATTAATTATTTTACAAAAGTGTTCAATAAGTAGTTGTGTTTAATCATGTTTCATCAGCCAAAACAGGCTGATGTCTAAATGGCAGTCGTACAGTGTGAAGGCCAGTCTGATCTCAGATCCTTGTTGATGTGGTAGTAAAGCCAGGCCACAAATGGGAAGACTGTGACGGCAGCAGCTGTGGAGACTCGGAGTATCCCGACAGGAGCTCTGACAAAACGAGGAGATGAGGGGGGAGGAAAGGAAAACAGAGAGCAGATGAAATATAAAGGACAAAAAAGTATGGTTGAGTTATAGGCTCAATGTGGGCAGAAAAAAGAACAACAACAAACAAACAAAAAGAAATTAATTAACAATGCTAAATTTATTAGATGAGATTAAATTTAAAAAACATGAAGAGGATATTCTTTTGACACAAAAATATGAGGTAATATTTGGATATTCTCTGAGTTTACCTCAGAAAAATGAACAGAAAAATCACTAGGATTAAATTGTTTTTCAAAAAAAAAATCTCACATTAATTATGCTAATTATTATAATATATTATATATACATACAGACACACACAGACAAAAAAAAACTATACAAAGTTAAGTTTTTTAAAAGTAAAAAAAAAAAAAAAAATCAAAAAGTTAAGAAAAAACAAAAGACAAATATATTTTGTAAAGTTCTCAGTATAAGATGGAAATGAGATTCAAACTAAATCTGTTACCTTCCAGAGTGGCGACACAGGAGGAGCCAAAATGCAGTCAAAACAAGACCTGAAAATTCTCTAAAGGGATAAAAACTATAATAAATATCCATGTATAAAAATAATAATCTGCAAAATATGTTACATTAGTGTTTTATACAGAATTAAACTATAATGATACAGCAGAATACCTTTAATGACGTGAAGCTTCATTATAGTTATACCGTCTGACAGGCAGCACATTTTTTTGAATGGAGAGCCTAAAAATGCGTAAACGGTTTGTTTTTCTCAGATCAGGTGAGGTGTGGCGTACCTGCCCTCCTCCTTCTGGAAGATCTGTGTGATTTGCTCTTTGTACAGCGTCCATCCCAACATGGCACTGATCGCACTGGAAATCAGCAGATGAAGGTCAGCAACACGCCTCCAGGGCAAAGTCTCTGAAAAGGAAACAAAATTAATGAAGGCAAAACAATTGAAATCACAACCCTAACTCTGCAACGAGCTGCACAGTTAGGATACAGCCGCAGGGTGGCGCTACGTGCACTGGGGAAATGCACTGGATTAAAGTTCAGCAGCAACGTAAGATACCAGCTTCATGCACGTTAATATGAGGACTTTATTGTTAACAAGCGAAGCATCTACTGGCAAATGACTCCAAACTCATCCCTGTACCTGTCACATGAGGATTCACAACAATACACGCACTCAGGATTGCAGGGACGCCGTAACCAGCCTGAAAAAGAGGGTGGCGTTTATAATAAACTGTGCAAAGAGATCAAAATGTCTAAAAACATGGACTAAAAAAGAGTGTACTCTTGTGTAACCTTACCATCCATAAACCTGCATCTGGATCATTGATCTGCAGCGGGAAGTCAGGACATAGTTATTGATCACAGTTCAAAGAAGTGCTGAGAGGACAAAACAATCAAACTCTTACCTGGACGTACGACGCCAGAGCGAAGAACAAACACATGAAAACGTTGCAGATTTGCCAAACAACACGAAGCCACGGCTTCCTCTCCTTACAACCTTCTCCCATAGCTGCTGATTGTTTCACTTCCCCGCCCGGGCCAACGGGACGTGCACACGTTTTAAAGCAGGCGCACCTGCAGTTCCGCAAGGCTGTCAAATTGGTGAAAACCGTAATGGGTTCGCTCGATATCTATCACGTCTCCTGACGGATGCATCGACCACAGGCGGTGTAAACGACTCACTATCGCGTTGTTTCTTTATTTTATTTATATATTTACCTTTTATTTTGTATAATTTTCCATAATTTGCACAAAAAAGTAATTAAAGTTGTTAATTTAATATGTCATATCCCGCAAGCATCTTCTAAAACAAACAAACGTGTACGTAAGCATCAAATAAACCTGGGACCCTTTTATTCCTGGACACCCTGATCGATAAATCGAGCACACATTTCAAAAGTCCGCAATGACGTTAGTCTGCTAGAAGACACGCCTATCCGATTAATCAGACGCGTCCTTGCCGCCGCCATCTTGCAGCGGGGTTCTGAGACCAGTTAAAGATGGAATCGGGGCAATTTTCCATATTCTGCTACTGTAACGGTGCTGATAAAGTTCTCCACAGCAGGGAAATAAGATCTAAATCCTTTAAATGCTTTATCAGGATGAGGATTGTTTTGTTTTCCTCATGTTAGGTTTGATTTATTGTATTTTTGTCTTTTCTTTGTTGTCATTGTTGTGTTATTTTAACATGTTCAAAATAAAACCGCAAAAAGGAACAGGCTGTTTCGACATTACTTACACAAAGCATGCAGTTAAATATCATTTTACAGAAGCTCCTTCTCTCTGTGTGTCTTTTAATATGAAAACTTGAAGGTTTGCATTTATTTGTCTACAGTGTCTGACGTTTCTGACATGAAATATTTTCATTTTAATAATGGAGATCCCGGTTATAATATATATTTATATGCCTTAATAATGCACTAGGAATTACAGTAGTTCCCCGCACCAATATGGTGGCTGGGCGGAGGTGTTGCTGCAAAGATTTATGATAGCTTTACAAAATAAAAGTACCATGAGTATAAACCTTGTGACTGGTCAGAACAAAGACCAGAAAAGAAAGAAAAATGTCTGATAATCTAAACTAAAGCAAACAAAGCTGCTTAGATTTGTATTTTTTTTGTTTCATTCTTCTTCTTTTGTTAAATGTAAATGTGTAAACACTACTTTAACACTTTTGTATTAAATCAACAGACTCAGACTCTTATATTATACTAGTAAAGTTTCATTTGTTTAGATGTTTCAAGCCCACAAAATTTAACTGTAGCTTTGACGTTGCTTGTATGTCGTAAAACTGGCATTAAAATAAATAATAACTTGATTTACACGTGTGCACACACCATTGGGAATCTATTACGTTGGTGCAAATCAAAGTGACAGCAGGTGCAGCGAAGCAGCAACACAAGACAGTTTAGCAGGTGCTGGTCATGGGTCACTGCTCTTTCACTTCTCACTGATTTTTCGCCTGTTTTACATTTTGCTTTTTTGTCTTATACTGTGACAATCAAGTGTGCCCTGAATATTAATTTAAATGTACTATGCATTTATTTCGAGAATTGTCTAAATTAACTGTGATCTATAAGAAGTATAAGGAGCGAACACAGCATCCAGCTCAAAACAAGAAGCAAAAAGGTTTCACCTCAGATGAACTTCAGTGCAACCTTAGGCAATATTATTTTAACATGTATCCAGTCTGAAGCTTGTAGATTATTCCAGGAAGAAGGGCAACATGTTCAAAAGCTTTTTGGTAATTTGGATGTTTTTATGTACAGCTGTGAAGGCTTATTCTTGGCACGCTTTTACACATTCTGCAGGATAGTACACTGAAAGCACACTGAGTCACAAACAGGTTTAATCAATGTGGCAGTGAGCTAAAATGAGGTGTAACTCCACTAGATACTTATTTTAATCTAATATAGTCAATTTACCTCAATTTCAGTTTAATTTCAATTAAATTTCTCTTATTCCATAAAATGTAATTCAGGATTCTGTCATATCTCCTGCTTATAATAGCTCTTAAGGACATTGATGTGACTCCTAATACATTTTAGCAAAGCACTGCTGTATTTTATTTTGAAACAAACTCCGTTGAACGTCGGTTCTGTCTGCTGCTCGCGTGTCGGCCGCTACTAATATATGTATGGAGGGACAAAGATGCCAAAATGACATAACTAAATAAATAAATAAATAAAGTTACATGAATGAAATCAAGCCGTAAAGAAATACAATACAATACAATATAATTGATTTAATAAATATCCATTCATTTTATTTGAAAGCAGAGAGTTATTTCACTGTTTTATTATTTTGTATTTCCTGTGCTGCAGTGCATCATGGACTCTAGCATATGACTGGTTACCTTGTACAGCAAGTCAAGACAGAGAATGGATGACTGCCACAATCAGTTAGTGTTGGTGTCCACTTGGCTGCCAGGTATCCCAATTATGGATTTTGACTAAAATCCCAACTGGTAATTATGGAGGATCATGGGACAAAGTGCAAGTCAAATGCTTTTTCTGTTGTTACATTCACCAAATATACTTTGTTTTTTTTTTTCTTATTTTTATTTATTTTTTAGTTGTGAATGTAGTGACACGATCTTCTAAATGATTTGTCAATGTAGAGTCTATTTGGAGAAGTGTTCCATTGTTTTTGGAAATCTGAGGTTAGCCTAACACCCAGTTTGCCTTAGCAGCTATGAACTGCCCAGGCTGTCAGATCTCACCTAACTGGCACACCTGAAAAGAAGTCTATTCCCAGCACTCTGTTTCCAAAGCACTGACCCTAATCTCTAAATGGATGGAAAAACTGGATTTACTCCTCTTAGGTGATATCAAACAGGTGATATTTTCTTCATTTCAGTGTTTTATTTCTTCAACAACAAATAAGTTTGGCTGATATCAAAGTTAATCTTGGACTGGACAGTTTCAGTGGAGCACTGTCAGTATATTTTAAATTGTGTCACTTGCTTGTTTTTATGCCTGATGTTCAGATTGTATTATACTTCTTTATAGTGTTTTATTTTCAATTAATTAATTAACATCAATTAACTGATGCTGAAAATATTTTTAATGCAGGGAAAGAACTCAGAACCTTTTCACTGGGGGAAGAAACATCTGGACCAGCAGGTGCTGAAGAGTGAAAAAAATATTTGTTATCAAAATTTAGTCAACTGTATTCTAAACACCAACTGTCTGTTATAAGTGTTGAAAGTCTAACAAACAACAAATAACAACAAACAAATAAATATGAAAAGGGCTTTTTCAATGAGAATTGAGAGTTATGTACACATGTATAGTATTATTAGTAGAGCTCTACAGAACAGTCTGTTGATTAATTATCATATTATATCTAATATACTGGTGTACCGTTTTTCACCACCGTCTTCCAAATGAGTCCAGTGTTTATGTCCGTTCACTTAGAACGTCAGGGATAATGAATTATTTATCGACGCATTTCATGTTGGCACTGTTAGCCCTCCATACTGTGGGTGTTGACATGTCTGTGTCATTTGGTCAGCTGATTGCGGGTCGTAAAGCCTCTGGGATAGCCAGTTTAGTTAGCCTAGCTTGGCTGTATGTTTGTTTTTTTTAACGTTGGTACAAAGGTGGCCTTTAACGTAGCCCTGACGTTTTAAAAAGCTGTAGCAATTTACGGCATTTCAAGCGCCGCTGCCTGCCTTTTTTGCGGCTGTTAGCCTAGCAACGGTTAGAGTGGCCGTGGGGAAGGGAGTGAAGTTGCTCTCCGAGTCTCTGCATTGCAGCTCCGGGTGCTGCTGATGGAATTCAAACACACAACAATGGCGACTCCCAGCCCTAACAACCCAACAACACCCAGCAGCAACAACGCAGGAGCACACCAGCAGCACCAGTCCCAGTCCCAGCACATTACCACCATGAGCAGCATGCAGGGTAAGTGGGAGGCGGTGGGAAAATATTCTGGTGAAGCTGGAGGAGGAGGGGAGGGCTCACATTCTGCTGCAGTGAAGGTTAATGTTAGCAAGGCTAGCCGTGGGAGGCTCAGGCTACTCCCAGGACTGAAAAACATTCCCAAGGGAGCGGACTAGCATCCCCCCCTCAGACAGGAGAGCTGTTATTTCCGAGTTCACCAATTGGAAAAATAATCAATTTATTATTTCTTTGCTAACGAGTTAAATGTCCTTGTTACCATTTTTTGGTGTTTTATTGCCCCGTTGCATCCCTTTTTTCTATTGCCTTGACATAATCTCGCCAAGTCCCATTACAAAAACAGGCAATTTTAGCTAGCGGCGATATTTCTTTATCGTACATAAACCTATTAAAATATTTATGTTGGTAAATAACACAGACAGTGGAGGGACATTGTTCAGCTTAGATTAGAGCAGTGTTTCTGAATGCACTTGGGTTGCAGCACTCTTGACATTCAAGATGATCTTCCACACGTACACGGTGGCTTGCACCTCAGTTATGTTAGTGTTACGTAGGCTGACTTTATCAAAACGCCCAACGATTGAGATTTTCTCAGAAATATTTGCTGTACGTTGATGGAAATAACGTAAGTTAAATAGCTGGATTTATTATTGGAGTTTAGTTATATCGGATGCATTATTTACAGATCTATTAAGCAGCAGGTTTATGCAACTCAGTGCAGCACATCTCCATACTTGCTTGTGCAGACAGTAGTGAAGGCTTTCTCAGCACCACCACACGAAAATGCTCTTTTACCTATGCCGTGGTTTTTGTACAAACAGTCTCTCATTTTAACTTTCAGAGTCCAACACCTGCTGGAGATGTCAGAGTGAAACAGGTAGCTACACACTTCTTTGACTTAGTAGAGTCAGATAAGCAGATGACTTTAAAAATACAGTGTTTAGTCTTGGGAAAATGAAACAGCTATTACATACTCTGATTTAGAAAATAAATCTCACAATATACTGATGTAAGAATCCCTGAATCATGAAGGTGAATATTGCTTGATTGGAATTAGGTGTATTTCACTTTAATGTAATCAGTGTAAATGAGATGCATGCCTTTTTCAGCCCTCGTAGATGTCACAATAATAAACTTGATGCCACTTTAATTAAGCCTAACGTTAGCGATAACATAACCTTCGAGTGCTTTGATTGTTTAATTTTTATATTTACATTTACGTCACGTAATCCTGTCTCTGTTTACTTTTCCCTGACTGTATTTCATCTTTCATTTTAATGCTGCTAACTAACGATTCCTAACGATTCCTAACTCCTCCCGTGATGCTGATGGATGGTGAGCTGTCCTAAGAGGAAAAACAAAAGTGTTTTATTTATGTACACATTTGTTGTTGTTGTTGTTTTTTTTTAAGTTCAAATAATTTCACGATCATAAGTCATGCTCGTTCCTTTTTAGTTTTACCTGCAGGCCATTTTTCCTTCTTCACTGACTGACACCTCATCCTGCTCCAAGTGCTTGGCTCATAAACATGCGTGCATGCCAGTGCATTGCCTTTCAGGAAATGCATTTAACCTGCGATAGATGCACCCGAATGTTTGACAGCTCCGAAACTAAAGCCAGGGCAGTTTTTGCAAATTGCTTCTCGGGCTTTTGAGTTGTTGGGATGTTAAAGTCAAAACTGACAAAGTAGTAGTCTATCTCTTGAGGTATGTAACACAGGCTGGCATATGGAAGGTGAAATATAATAAAAATAAAAAGCTGTCTTCTCACCTCTAGGGTTTCAGATAAACCTGTCTGGAGCTCCCCCAAGTAAGCCAAATCTCTTTTGCTTCAGCACCAACAGTTCTCATCCCTTTGTTTCTGCCTGACAGTCTGGTATGGGGGAGTCTGTCCTGCTGTTCTTCACTAATCTGAGTCAAAACTTCTGATGGGTTCACGTAGGCTTGTGCCGGTACCTAATGCTTTTAATATGACCTTTTCAGATATCAGGATGTATCAGGCTACAGATGCATGCAGTTATAGAAATGTTGTTTGTTTTGTCCACGTCAGGATTTTTGTGCCGCGCAAAAAGATTTTTATTTTTATTTTTTTGTCAGACACACTTCCAGGAAAAGCGTGTCTGTTCTCGTCGGCACAAGCCTAAAATTCAGAGCTTCCATTGATATTTTGGCACGAGATCTCTCAACGGATACCCCCCTCCCCCTTCTGCCAACCAAAGAAACACCAGTTTAAAAAGTGCAATGGAAGCTCTACCTGGCTGGTTTTCAGTGTGCAACTAACCAGCATAAGTAGTGCCTGTATAAGTGTGTGTGTGTTACTTTTTTTTCCCTCCCCTTGGCATTGGTGCACTCCAGCATAGCCCTTTCTTGTCGAGACAAGGTACGCACACTGTGAAGTTGTCATTTCACACAACTTCTTCCATTGAAACCTAGTGGAATTTCAGCACTCGCATTCCTGTGGTATTTTGGGTGGAGTGAGCTGTCCTTCGATTCAAGGTGAAATCAGAGCAGTTGGCCTGAGGAGCATGTTTCCCAATATATATTTCATTTTATTTTTTCTTTCTTAACCCCCCCCTCCTTTCATGTTTATCTTTGGGTTGGTCTGTTTGCATTGTAAGTAGAGGTGGTTTAAGCAGCATGCTGGATTTCTGTCTCTGCATCAACATCAGTGTCTGGGGGTATTTTTTTCATCTACTGTTGACATGCTTTGGAAATTTGAGTCTTTAAATTCTCAGTTTTGCACAAAGCCAGATGGTAATGCAAGTTATGATTATGAGAAACATAAACAGTGACATGATCATTTCTCACTGGTTTTTGTGCCTAGTTTGCATTCATCTGCTATTTTATTTGGTCTGTACAGCCAAACGGTCCAATCTAGCAGTCCTGCAGTAAATCCTCCTCTTTATAGTACCCGCTACGACTCCTACCAACTGCATGAGGAGCTGTAGGGGTTTGGTTACTTGCGGATTGAGTGGAGGCCCTTGTCGTCTGGTCCACGGCTGCCCTGACTGGTGTTAGGGACATGGAGCGCCACCCCTCTTGTGAAGAAAGAAGCTAGAGCTTGTGTATGAGGTCTGTCGCATCCAACTGCAGATTGAGGGTCGTCTGGGAGTGTCTGGCAGAGTCTCCAATCGGGGAAAACTTATTCTTAGGACATGTTCTGCTGTTGTGGCCCCCTAGACCCAGAGTTGAAACGTGCTGTCATCCAATGGACCTTGGTTATTTTGTGTCTTTGGTGTCTGGAGAATGTCGTAGGTAACAGAGGACCAGATGACTTTGGATTTAACTCAAGGATGCTTTGTACCTACAGGTTTTTCTATTATTTAGGCCACCACATTTATATCAGTACCTGCAGATCTGTGTAAAGCATTAACATAGATTTCCCTGAAATCACCTTCATTCTTTCACTTTTAAGGTGTTTTTTTTAAAGATTATTATACATAATCAAGTGTCTTAATGGAGATATCAGATTTACTTTGAAAAGCCCTGCCCCTTTACTATATGTGAGTTGTAAATTATAAAGATACATACCCATTATATTACCAGGACATAATGGAGGGACTGATTGGTTTTTCTGTTGTTTGAGGCAACATTGAGTGCAGCTGTCTGAACGACCTTCACGAGGGAGGATTTTCTGCAGGACTGCTCCAGTAGATGTTTCAGTTTTAGCTAATGATACTAAACTGGCAACTGACTGTACACCAGTATCAGCCTGCTTTTAAAATTTGCAGTTGAGTCAGTGAGGTTGCTCCAATCACTTATTTATTTATTTGCATTTTTTTGATTAAAGTAGATTTATTCAAAACGAGATTCATTCACTTGTTTTTCCAAGTAAACTTTTTAGTGTTATTATCAGATTCGTTTTGTCCATTTCCTCAAAAATCACAAAAAATACAAACACTAGGAAAGTGCGCTGACCTTTTAATCAACATAACTCGTTGCCTTCTGTTTGTTGCTCAGTCATGCTTACGTGTCTAGTCAGCCAGGAAAAACCCCGTCTGTATTGCAACATGGAAATATTACAAGATTGTCTGCTTCCCGTACAAAGACAATCTAGTACTCCAAATCTAGAAAACGTCTGACTTTAGAATGCATCTTATCGGACCCACCATGTTATTTTTGTTTTTAATTCCATTATTATGAGCTTTATGACAAATGTGGTTGGGTGAGGGTTGTATTGCTCCCATGAAAAGACCAAAGTAACTGACTGAGCTGTCAGCAAACCTGAATAGAAATAAAAACAGCCTGTGTTTTTATCGATTTCCCAAAAGCTACAGCCAGTGTGGTTTTAAGCAGACATTATTTAAACTGGAAAAGTTGTACGTTTGTTGGGGACTGTTTTCATTGGTGGATTAATCCCATTTTAATCCAATAAACTCCAATATGTGTGTTCATGCTAATGCTGTTGTAGTTTGAGACTGCATATCTCCATCGGGGATGAAAATTCTCTCTGCAGCATGCCTGAATTGAATCCCTGGATCCAGAAGGATATTGAAGACAGATTTGTTTACCTCTGTCTTCATGTTCCAGTTGGTAACAACATCCATGTGACTAGAAGCATGTGACCTCACGTGGTGCTATTTGCATTGTTGTCCGATGAAGATGAATGCAATAAATCTGTAAAACTGGTGGGCTGCAGTTCATGAAGTTTGAATTTTTTAAATTTTGTTGAGAACCTCAAGATGGTGACATTAGACATTAAACATTAGACTTTTTCCAAATTATCATTAATATTTATTTTCCTACCTAAAGAAGCCTTGTTCTGCCGGAGAGTTCTTCCTTTTAAAAGGGAGTTTTTCCTTCTCACTGTCACCAAGTGCTTGCTCACAGGGGGCCGTCTGAAGACCGTTGTTGTGATTTAAAGCTACATAAAGAAAATTGAATGGAATACGTTTTCTTATAATATTGAGATGTGCATTTAGGCAATCGTAAAGAACCCTTTCAAAAGTTTCTGGATGTGGATTGAATCCAAAGCGCAGTGGTTCGAGCCTCACTGCAAGAACGTCCCTGACTTGGATAAGTGGAAGAAAATGGATGAATGGACTGAATCCAGAAAGTAATAAAGAATGTCATGAAACAGAAATGCTACAACGTAGGGGTGGGCGATATAAACGATATACGATAGAAACAATATAAATTTGGCCAACGATAGAGATTTTGACTATATCGCTCTATCGCGATAGCGCATGTTGATGATGTCATCAAGCTGCACCTGTTTTGGTCGAAAGCATCGCAGCGGCTAAAACCATTATCATCTGCAAATTATGGCGGGCGACAGTCATAGCAAAGAGATGAAGCACTGTTGAAATATGGGGAAAGCCAAAAACTTTACTTGGTTCGAGCCTCACTGCAAGAACGTCCCTGACTTGGATAAGTGGAAGAAAATGGATGAATGGACTGAATCCAGAAAGTAATAAAGAATGTCATGAAACAGAAAGGCCACACCGCTTACAAACTCATCTCTTTGGTCTTTTCATGGTAGCTGAGTTTAGAAAAATTGGCGAAATTACCAACAATATGTTCGAAGGCTTGCAGATGAGTATTTTTGTAAATACGCAGGTGTTGCAGAGGTTGCCAGTTCCGATCCCAATAATCTATAAAAAGCATGTCATCTATAGATTTCAGGAGGTTGGGATGCATTTAATCATCTGCCCAGTCCTTGTGTCGCCTCATTTCATGGTTGGTATCGTTTTCAATCACTGATCGTTCGGAGCTGTCATGTGGGATGAGTTTGGTCGTTTCCTCGGCGTTTGATTCGTGTTTCTCTCGCTCAGGTAAACGTAAAGCCCTGAAGCTGAACTTTGCCAATCCTCCCATCAAACCCATGACTAGATTCACACTGAACACGGCCGGGCCGCCCTTCCAGAACCCTCACATGTGAGTGAGCTGTCCCCCAGGCTTGCGTCTGTTAATGTAGTTCATCCAGTTTCTCGTTATTGTGGCCGGCTCTTTCTTTCTTCCCCCTCAGAGAGAGGCTGAGGACACACAGCATCGAGTCCTCGGGAAAATTGAAGATCTCCCCAGAGCAGCACTGGGACTTCACAGCCGAAGATCTCAAAGATCTGGGCGAGATCGGCCGAGGAGCTTACGGCTCCGTCAACAAGATGGTGCACAAGCCGAGTAACCAGATCATGGCGGTCAAGGTGATCATTGGCCTTTCTCTGTCTGAGCTAAAACTGAACACGGGAGCGATGTCTGTGAGTCTGTTTGATACGTATGGAAGCATTTTGTCATTTTCAGAGGATTCGATCAACAGTTGACGAGAGAGAACAGAAGCAGCTGTTGATGGACTTGGACGTGGTTATGAGAAGTAGTGATTGTCCTTACATCGTGCAGTTTTATGGTGCTCTGTTCAGAGAGGTGAAATAAAGTCACTTTGTTACAGAATGAACGATAATGTCTCACCTCAAAGGAAACAAGTGACTGAATATTCCTTGTTTGTTGTTTTGTTTTTCAGGGGGACTGCTGGATTTGTATGGAACTTATGGCTACCTCGTTAGACAAATTTTACAAGTTTGTATATGGCTCATTAGATGATGTGATTCCAGAAGAAATATTAGGAAAAATAACTTTAGCTGTAAGTTTTTTGGACTTGAGTCTTCCTTATTTTATCCATATAAGAAGCCCGATTATCGTCTTGTTGTCCTAAACTCTGTTTTTGCACGTTACAGACTGTGAAGGCGCTTAACCACTTAAAAGAAAACTTGAAAATTATACACAGAGGTAAGAGGATACCAGACTATCTCCATTGTAATGCATTTGGATCATTGCGTGTCTTTTCACCAGCCGTGTCTCTTAACTCAGACATTAAGCCGTCAAACATCCTCCTGGACAGGAACGGCAACATAAAGCTGTGTGACTTTGGCATCAGCGGTCAGCTGGTGGACTCCATCGCCAAAACCAGAGATGCCGGTTGCAGACCGTACATGGCGGTGAGTAACAGGATGAGGTTACCGAAGTAGAGCTAGCCACAAATCGGCTCGAGTCCATTGAGCTTCATGGAAAATGACAGCTCTGACAAACCAGTAGTTCAGTCACTGTCCACTTTATTTATCACCTGCTTATCCATGCTGTCACTCAGTGAACCAGCCATGATCCAGTAGTGCCATCTACAATACCACAGCTTGAGTTAAACATTAGGAAATGTGTCGTCTAACGTTGGTTATTGTGTATTTCCATCATTCTTATGGAAGGAATTGTGTCTACTTGGAAAGAGCCAATAACATGGATTTCAGTGGTTAATGAAACATTAAAACAACATGTTTATAATCACTAGAAAACTAGAAAAATTCAATAAAACAAAAAACAAAAAAAAAAAATTTTGGGGGCAATTTTACCTGAAAATCAGGTCTAAATGAGGTTTGAAATCTTTGTTCCTGCTCATCTTAGAAGAGCTCTAAACAGAAACATGCTAAGATTTCTATTCAAGACTCCTCAAGTCTTCTCCTTGTATAAAGACTCTGGTATCTCTGAAGCTGCTGATCTCTTGAAATTTTCACAGTAAGAGTCTAGTTCAGGGCAGAGGTGGGTTAACCCTTTAAAGCCGGTCGGAGCGGGCACGCTCTGTTTTGCGTAACTATTTTTAAATCCCGGTAGCTCTGCAACCACGTGAGCTAGAGCAATAATATATTTTGCATATGAAACCTGAGGAGTTGTACTTACATCTTATGCCATCAGCTTGTCCTCGGTCACAGTTTTCTTCCACATATAACTTTGCAAAAACTGCATAAAAAGCACTTGCAGCAACAAAAACATAATATTCCAGAAACACGCTTTGCCGATCCGATCAGCCGTTCGTAACACTTCCTACGTTGGAATAGACGTCAGCACGAACTATCGCATGTCCGCCATGACCTGGCCGAAACCGGAAGTGACGTCATTTTCGCAGAAATGTAGTTTTTTTTACTATCAGGGCCTCATGAGCCTATACTGGTGTTTTTATGTCATGTTTGACTTGCATAGTAATTACATAAGTTGCAAAAAAGTGCAATAAACTACAAAAAAATTGAAAATCGTTTTTGCTTTTTTAACATATATTTCTAGTTAGAGAAATTTAAGAGGCTTATCCCTCAAAACTGTAAATACAAAAAAGTTGCACAAAATAGTTTCCCACCACAGGAAATTGATTTTGAGTGTCTTCATAGTTTTATTTTTGAAATACACCAATTTTTATACACTGCAGGAAAAACGAAAATAAATATTATAATGCAAATTTGCAAAAAAGCAGCATATGCATCAAAATAAACTATTTCCAGCTGTGCAATATGAGTCCTAAGCATCCCAGAAACGACACAGAAAGTCATAAAGTCAAAGATAACTTTTAAAAACACCAGTATAGGCTCATTGAGGCCCTGATGGTAAAAAACTACATTTCCGCAAAATGACGTCACTTCCGGTTTCGGGCAGGTCATGGAGGACATGCGATAGTTCACGCTGACGTCTAATCCAATGTAGGAAGTGTTACAAACAGCTGATCGGATCGGCAAAGCGTGTTTCTGGAATCTTATGTTTTTGTTGCTGCAAGTGCTTTTTATGCAGTTTTTGCAAAGCTATATGTGGAAGGAAACTGTGACCGAGGACAAGCTGATGGCATACCGGGTGCTACCGGGATTTAAAATTTATGCAAAACGGAGCGTGCCCGCTCTGACCGGCTTTAAAGGGTTAAAAAGCTTTTTCTGCTTTCTAATGAGAAGTTTTGCTTCTTCCACAATTTTTTTTGTTTTTTGTAACCTGTGTTCAGCATATTTTGAGTGTGTTGTGCTGCTTAATTGGATCTGGTATTTAGCAGCACAGGGATGTGGTAGAATGGAGTCGATGCATGAAGGTGCAGCTGACAAAATCTGATAAATTGCAGAATTTTTGAAGGTTTCTAGTGGCTCGTAGAATCAAGGAACTTAGCTGTTGAGTAGATACAATGAGGACCAATCAACTATTAACTGGTTATTTTAAATAATTTCACTTATCAGTAAGAAGGTTACTGGTCTTGAATGTTCCTCCTGTGTTTTGTGCTGACTGTAAACGACTTCCTCAGACAGTCAGAGGTTACAACAGTTCAGCCAATTATATCACATGAAGGTCTTAACGATAGTCTGTGCAGAGACACCATCCTCAATACTTGAAGTCCTGTTAGAGGAGAAAAAATGAATTGTTTAAGAAACAGTCTAATATGTGTTTCTAAGGATTTTTAGTTCTTTATGAGACTTTAAGTAGAATATTTGGAGATCTGTTGCTATTGTTTGGAATTAATAAATGTACAGGTCAAACACCTGACGATAAATAATCTGTCACATTGTTTTTTCTCATTAATCACACTGTGTGTCGTACACATGCTTGCGTGTGTGCATGCAACACCAAAGCTTTCAAAGAGGTGATCTCATCGTGACATCATCGCCTGAGGTTATTTTTGCCGCAGGGTTACGTCAGCTGTGGGGCACCTCCTTCTGACCCTCCGTACCTCCTAGCCCTCCTTGTCTCTCTGCAGCAGTTTCCATTCTAAATTTGGTTAGGCGATATTAGGACCCGGTGGTACGCAGCCTCCTCTGCACGCTCTCCGCTCTCCCAAAGGCCGCGGCAGGGCGCTTCATTCATGACTCTGTATGAACCAAGTCACCCGGGAGCTTCCCACGGCTGTGAGCTCAGCGTGCAGGAATCTCAGCTCCAGTTTCTGGTTTCCAGCTGGCACACACACCAGGTGTGTAACCGCCGTGCTGCTGGTTACTACAGGCTCAGTGACGTAGGAAAACAGACCTCGGTGCAGCTGGGAACAGAGCACACACTTTACCTCAGGCTGTAGCCTGTACCGGATGCATGTGGACGTTGGACTTTAGAGGACCAGTAGCTCTTGTTCACAGCTGTTAGTGGTTTGGATAAAGTTTGTAATAATTTGGCTAATTTTCTATTTTTTCTGTATATATTTAAAGTATTAAATTTGAACCAATTTCTTTTTACTTTAGTAGTTTGGTTGTGGTTGTATCCAGCACAGTTATTCTGCTTTTACAGATTTGCTCAGAGCCTAATAAAGTTTGGTTTCTCAGGGCAAAGATGCAAATCTGATTACTGGAGAGGAAAATCCAGATATGAAAAAAAAGTGCTGTCTAGCACTCTAGTTGTGTAGACGAAGTCTTGGCGGATGCGTGCAGCCTCTTGCTGCAGCGCAGAGCGTCCCACTCAGCTGGGTGACATCAGCCTCTAATTCAGGCCTGTAAATGGGCCAGCGAGGTGCCTCCTCCTCTCAGTGCTGCAGCAGGAGATCTCTGCAGCTCTCTGACGCACTTTGTGTCTGTTCTGCGGCTCGGAGACAAAGTGAAGGTTGATAATGTCAGAAGAAGGCAGGAAGGAGGCAGCGAGCTGATGAACCTCAGAGCTGATGGCATGTCGTTGTGCAGGCGAAAGCATGCCCAGAGGCGATGAGCTGCTTTAGTGCTGTTGGTTTTGGAAGCACAGATTTCTTTCTTACCATCTTGTGTGCAACTTAAAATGCAAGAGAAACACTTGGGTTAGATCCTAAAATCCAAACTAAAGTAATCCTTTGTGCTTTCCTTGCACTGTGGAGGTTGTGGGCTTTCTTTCTGTTAATGCTGAGGAAGAAAGGGTGTGCGGTTTTAAACCGAACACTCACAGTGACCTCTGGTGTCTAAAACCTGCAGCACAGTTATTGCATTATAGGGGCAAACCTTTCCAACCTGGGAGGTGATTCAAAGCTGCGTTAATGCCTTTTCTGAGACTCCAAGACACACGCTGTTCATCTGTTATGGTCAGACCATAAACCTGCTCAGGAGCTGTCTCAGCAGTTCAACAGCATCGATGCATCATCTCAGAACATTAATTCACTAATGTACTTGCTAATATGTTAGTGATTCAGACTGTTTTTATCTTTAAAGAACACGCGTGTGGTTTATAGCAGCGGTCCCGTTTGGTACCGGGCTGCGAGAGTTGAGGCTCGGGTGTGAAATTTATGGTTTTCGGGGGTTTTTATCATTGTTTTTTTTAAATAGTTTTTATCGTTAACTCTGTTTCCCTGGGTATTTTCCTGTGTGAATAAATGTTCTCTTTTTGGTTCCCGGTACTGGTTTTATTTTGTTGTATTTATCCGCAACACCTTAAAGGCCGGTCCGTGAAAATATTGTTGGACATAAACTGGTCCGTGGTGCAAAAAAGGTTGGGGCCCACTGGTTTGTAGTATGTTTCCATCACTAAAAACCCCTGATGAGCTTTTCTTTTCCTTGAAAACCAGAGTTCAATTTAAAGGTGCTTGCTTCTTCCTGTTTCTGTTGTCAGCCGGAGAGAATAGACCCCAGCGCGTCCCGGCAAGGTTACGATGTCCGCTCAGATGTCTGGAGCTTGGGAATCACACTGGTGAGTTTCAGCTCTTCTTACGTCTCTTCAGGTCCTGAAAGAACCTGGAAAAATGACTGTGGAAATTGTATTACATATTTTGCATGTTGTTCTTTTGGTGTAGAAACTGAAGCACAGGAACGTGTACAGAGGGCATCGTTGCAACAAATCCCTATTGCAGGCAAACAGAGTCAGCCTTAAGCTAGTATCAACAAATACTTTAACAAGACTTAAATTTCTTGCAAACTGAATACTAAACTGTTAGATACAGTGGCAGACTTGTTCTAAAACCAGTCTTCTTGGATTACATCTCGTATGGTGGTACACTGGTTGGCGTCCTAACCTCACAATAAGAGGGTTCTGGATCCACATGCAGGCTGCACGTTCTCCCTGTGCTTGCACAGGGTTCTCTGTACTCGGTGCTCCAGCTTCCTCACACTGCACCTTCAGCACACACAGACCAGAACAAAGGAAGAAAAGGCAATCGCTGAAAGCCTCATGGTTTCCAGAGACGGCGCGACCTTTCGTTTATTAGGCCCATGATGACAGTGCATACAGTATGAGCAATAAACCTGCACCATAATCATTGTTGGAGGTCTGAAGTTCAGCTTTAAACCGTTAGCACATTTAAATATAGTGTGGAGTAGCACCTCTGCTCTCTTCTCTAAACAAAGATGCTTTATGCAGTAAATGTTTATTAATAAATAAAGCATTCTGCAGAAAATGTTGGGATTTACGCCATATTTGTAGTTTTCCGCTCTCAGTGTGCTTGAACTTTAATGCCATGTGTTTCAGTATGAGCTGGCCACGGGACGGTTTCCCTACCCAAAGTGGAACAGTGTGTTTGATCAGCTGACTCAAGTGGTGAGAGGAGACCCGCCGCAACTCAGCAACTCGGAGGAGAGGCGCTTCTCCCCCAAATTCATCGCCTTTGTCAATGTGTGGTAAGAAATACCTTCATAGACAAGAATTTCTGTCTCTTTGTAGTCTGTGCTGTGTTCTCTTCTGCCCCCCGGTGGATTAATCACTGAACTGCACCCTCCCATAATTTAACACCTCTGCTTTCTTTCTCATCTTCGTCTCAAGCCTTACAAAGGATGAATCAAAAAGGCCAAAGTACAAAGAGCTGCTGGTGAGTTCATGTTGAGTCACCCTAACCTTTCACGTTTTTCTTTTTCTTCTAGGAGTTTGAGTTAATGTAATAATTTGTTTCTTTTTAATCCACCTCAGAGAGATCCGTTCATTCAGATGTACGAGGAGCGCTCAGTCGACGTAGCCGGTTACGTCTGCAGGATCCTGGATCAGATGCCGGCCTCTCCCAGCTCCCCCATGTATATGGACTGATAGCAAGATGAAACAGGAACTCCTCCATAAATATAAACCACTCTGCAATGACAGCATCAAAAAGAGATAACTAAGTAATTAAAAAAAAAAAAAAAAAAGTCCTTGTGTAAATTTGCTCGGTCCCATTATTGCAGTGTTAAAAAGAGAATTGTAAAGCCTAAAAAAAAAGAAAAAAAAAAAGCACCACGTGCAGTAAAAGTGGTGTCCTTTCAGTCATTTCTGTATATTAACACACTTCTGTTTCTTTCTTGTTCACAAACGCACAGACGCACAGTCACCTAAATATTAATAGCAGCTGAATCAATCAATCATGACTCGTCCTGATCAGGATACATCTCAGTGATTTAGTAACAGTGATTTTAAAGAGAGGAGAAAAAAAAACAAACCCTGGAACTTGTATTTATAGAACCAAAAATCGTGGAGACTCTTCGACATACTGGAATTATGCTCTTTGTGAAATGTTCCCACCTCTTCATGTAACGAAAGCATCGTGTTTGGTATCTTAATGGAACTGTGCTTCTCTGGGTATAAAGCAGTTTAAAAGTGTTGGTAGTCAGTCATGTTGGACCCGCAGTCCACTCAGTGCTCGCTGTGCAGTGGACTCTAAGCTGATTTATGAATAAAGAGAGAGAAGGTTAAAGGTGTGTTCTGCCTCTTTACTCTTACAGTGTCTGTTCTGCCTGGATCCAGGTGACCTGCACCTGCAAAAAGACACAATTTAAGGAGAAAAATGTAATATATTAAATTATGCCATGTGCCATACAATTCCTAGTGAATCTAGAAAAGCACAAAACGTTCAGATGCTAAGACTATGACTGTGATTTAAACAACTTTTTGATGTGTACAAATACTGTTAACTACTTCTAGCTGTTTACTTGTAATTGTGTTGGTTCATACTGTAGTTTAACTTTATGAGTTTAATGGGGTGGTAGGAATATTATTGACATGTATGCAAAACCTAAAGTAGTGGCGAAACATACAGTAACAGGCACTGGGTGGAACAAAGAGTCACAAGAAACTACTTTTTGTCTTTCCAGTTTAGAAGGATTATTTTCTTAGAACTAGTATGGATTGCTCATATTTCAGTGGTAGATTAACTGATGCAAGATCTCCAGGGTCGCATGCAGATAATCAGATATCAGCAAGGTATCAGGAACCCTGAAACCCATATTGTGTGTAGTTTATATTATGTAACATGAGCTTTATGTAAAAGTTTAATAATAATTGTGTATTAATAAGACTGATAATAAACTCAAATCAATATAATCTAAAAATTGCTTACATGCACTAAATTTAGTGATTCTGTTTTGGGTTTTTTTTAATAGAATTTTCGGTTTTTAAAGAGCTAACCATGTGTAATTTAACATTTAGGCGTTTTATTTTGAAATACCTTGTTTACGTTAAGCACGTCTTCAAGAAGAGGCTCTGTTCCCGCCTCTGTCTCTGAAAACCCCGCTCTGATTGGTCCGCATCTCTGCCAAACAATCTCGGGCACCAATCGGCATAAAGAACTGATAACGTCATCACTAGATGCCGGAAAAAAATTGTCACATGTGTCATCTACGGTGTCAACCAACTTGGTAGCCCTTGTGGAATGAGCCGAGACCGTCTGTGGGGCAATTAATCGATCAGAAAGAAGACAGTAATGTTTAAGTAAGACTAACTCAGCGCGTTTACATGTGATTAATCGGTACGCTGTGGTTTGAATGACTGCGGGAGACGATTAGCATGAACAGGCTCCATGTGAGGCTCTGGTACTTCACGTCGCTGTTTGTGAACGACAGGACTCTCTCTGCTCCTGTCCGCTGTGATTCTTCTCTCCATCGGACTGTTTTTCAGCTTTTTCGGACCATGGCCACCACTACCACTAACAACAATTTACCGAAGAAAGCCAAGCAGAAGGAGCCGCTGCGCAGAGTGAAAACCAAAGAGAACCGCAGCAAGCGAGGAGACGTTCACGGACCGTCCACTGTGTACCTGCAGGTGGTCGGAGCTGGAAGCAGAGATAATGCTGCGTCAGTTTACGTATTCTCCGAGTTCAACAGGTACTTCAAACCGTCTGAAGCCACTTTGGAGCACATTTTTTGTGCTGTTGTATGTTAGAAAAAACTTGACTTTTTAATGTACCCCACTGTAAACACACTTGCAAAAATAGCAGGCATTAACAGCAGGTCAAAGCGATGCTTTCCCTGGGCTCCACTTTACTGCAGTGATGCAGAGAAAGCTACACTTTTCACTTTGTTGTGGATCCTCGAGTCCTCACCTCATATCTTAGTTCTCCTCAGGAGAGGAGTCAAGACAGGTGTTTAACAAAATGAAACATCCTTTACTTCAAACTTTATTCGCCTTCGCACCTAAATGAACTTGAGTGTCATCCCATTCTTAATCCTTAGGGTTTGAGCTAATGTCAGCCCAACATTTGCAGCGGTAGCAGCTTCAATTCTGGGAAGGCTTTCCACGGGTTTGGGAGTGTTTATAGGAATTTCTGACCAGTCTTTCAGAAGTGCATTTGTGAGGTCAGACATGGCTCCCACAGACCAGCACCCAGTTATATTTGTATTTAATGGATTAATTGTAAGTGTATGAGATTGCATCAGTTTGTTGGAAGACATGAATACACACGAATCAGTGTATATTTATCAAGTCAAGTCAAGTGGCTTTATTGTCATTCTAACCATGTGCAGTGGTACAGTACACAGTGAAATGAGACACCGTTCCTCCAAGACCGTGGTGCTACATATGACATATAACAGACAATCAACACAGGGGGGGTTGCACACAAGTGCAAGTGTGCAACAACCCCCCCAAACAAACAGTGCAACACCAGACAGAACAGAACGATAAGACACAAAACAGTGCGATAGAAAAGTGCAACAATGACGACCTCCACGTGGACAGCGATCGCTCTGTGCTCTCCTGAAGTCATCAGTCATCTCTTTTGTTTTGTCCACGTTCAGAGACAGGTTGTTGACTCTACACCAGTCCATTAGCTGCTGCACCTCCTCTCTGTGTGCTGATTTGTCGTTCTTGCTGATGAGACCCACCACAGTCATGTCATCTGCAAACTTGATGATGTGGTTCGAATTGTGCATTGCTGCACAGTCGTGAGTCAGCAGCGTGAACAGTAGTGGGCTGAGCGCACAGCCCTCCAGTGCTCAGTGTGGTGGTGTTGGAGATGCTTTTACCAATCCGAACTGTCTGAGGTCTCTCCGTCAGAAAGTCCAGGATCCATTTGCAGAGGGAGGTTTTCAGGCCCAGTAGGCTCAGTTTTCCAATCAGGTGTTGTCCATATGCGTCTTTATCATCCAGGTGGGTGAGGGCAAGATCTAGGGTGGTCTGCACATTCTCTGAGTACTCTCCCAGGAATGTTATCTGGACTAGCAGCTTTCCGTGGGTTAACTCTGCAAGGGGTTTTTCTCACGTCAGCCAAGGTCGAGATGATTTCCTCACCAACACGTCATTCTGAGCAGGAGCGAGGGGAGGCGTCACCATAGCAGGCAGGTGTCGTCTACCTGTAGTTGATGATGGCCGTAAACTGGCCGTTGGTGCTTTATGAGTGCTATATTCTGTTTTTCTATTAAATAACCTTAAAAAGACCGTGTGGTCAGGTGCCTCCTTAGTACTCGTTTGGGTTTCCAGGTCTGCCTGACAGACTTCTTTGAGATCTCATCCAGCATCCAAGTGTCCAAAACAGCCTCAGATCAGACGCTAGAACCACAAAGTCAATCACTGACCTTCTCATAGACTGGATAAAAGATGAACATAGAACATTAAACCTGCCTTTGGCAGGGGGAGTGGGGCGCTCCCTTTGTTCGGTGACCTCGGGACACATTTTGCTGACTGGTTTTGAGGCTTAGCCAATCAGCATGAGACATCCCTGGTTTCTCACGCAGCTCCTGTCATTTCTCATACAGTATCTGGCTCAGTGAGGATATTTTAGAACTTTTCACTCCCTTTCAAAGACCTGTTTGAGGGTTAACGTTAGGTGCAGGTATGGGTAACGGTTTGGGACTGTTTTGGTTTGACAAAGCTGGAAATGCATTAATATTAGTAAATGCCGCAGTGTGAGTGTATGTGGAGCAGGCTGTAGTTACTTTATGGTAACCTCTGATAGCAAAAACTAACTTTAAACCTTTAACTGCACTTACTCAGGTCCTCAGCAGCACACACACCTAGTTTGTGGTGTCTCTAGAGGTGTTATCGCCTGAGTAGGCGAAGAAAAGGCTTCTCAACATGATAATAAGATGCTTTTGGGCAGTTTGGCATTAGGGCTGCCACGATTAGTCGACTAGTCACGATTACGTCGACTATTAAAATCGTCGACGACTGATTTAATAGTCGACGCGTCGTTTGAAGCTTTGTAAGATCCCAAAAGACGCAGGAATAAGTAGTAGGATTTAAGAGTGTAATAACGGACTGAAACAGAAGATGGCAGCACTGCATGTACAAGGATGCCAGCTGCCGTTAAACCCGAAGAAGAAGAAGAAGCTGTGTCCCAGAATTCATAGCTCAGTTGTCAACAATGGCGGCAGCTAGTTAGTTTTAATATTACTTGTATTATTCTTTCTGGGTCACAAAATAAACGTTTAACATATTTTCAGGCGAGAATGTAGCTGTGTAAACCTCAAATATCTGCTCAGTTTATCAAGACACCACATATTTTCAAAAGCGCTCCAACGTTTTCGGAGACGTCTGTTACCCACTAGCTCGATAGCTAGCCGGGGGCTAGGCTAACCAGAGCCGTGAGGACACCGGACTCCCGGCTAATCGTTTTCAAACCCACCGCCGTCTTTCGCTACTCAGGTTAAACATATATAAGTCACTTAGATAACTTAAAAATGTTATTGTTTGGCTTTTTTCAGTATTTTATTTATTCCTGAGTAAATCGGTTTGGCTGAGATTAAAGTTATAGTTTTTACACAGCTGAATAAATGTCAAGCAGACAGCTGATTATCAGAAGTGTGAGATGCTCGAGAATTTACTCCGGTGTCCTGTTATATTTTAGATAGCAAGGAGTTTATTAAACTTCACTGAAACAATCTGCAGATTTCATTAAAATTTAATAAACTATCATCTTGTCTTTATTTTTAGTTAGCACAGACCTTAAACACTTAAAGCTGTAAGCTAATGATAGTTATATAAGAGCAGATGCTGCTGGTGCAATAAGCTGTAGTTTTACGTCCAATGGATGATGATCTGATTAGTCGACTAATCGCAAAAATAATCGGTGACTAGTCGACTATCAAAATAATCGTTTGTGGCAGCCCTATTTGGCATAAAACAAAAAATAGGAACTTTGACACAATCTGTGGAGCATAATGCAGCAACAGGAATGATCATGATAATAATCTTTCTTGCCCTTAAAATCCTGAGACCAATCGCCTGGTGTAATTCAGAGGTTCTGATCGCAGCTCGCACAACGCTTTCTGAAATACACCTATGCAATCCAAATCTCTCTCTGCTGCAGGTACCTGTTCAACTGTGGTGAAGGAACGCAGAGGCTCATGCAGGAACACAAGTAAGCCGGTGATGCCACAGCAGCGTTAAGATTTCAGTCTGTCTGGTGGTTTAAAAAACAGCATGAACATGATCATCGTGTTTTCCTGTGGCAGGCTGAAAGCTGCTCGCTTGGACAACATCTTCCTGACCAGACTGAGCTGGGAGAACGTGGGAGGCTTGTCAGGTCAGTGAACACAGGTTCATGTTCATCCCTGTCAACACACTGGTGCTCCACACTAACACCAGGTATATATTACAGAGCTGAAGTCACATAGTTTATACATGACAGTAATATTCAGCATTAATGTAAATAAAATGTTTTCATCACCAGTATTCATCAGTTTGTCTTTCTGCATTATTTACAACAGGGAGGTTCTAAAAGCACAACTTGATTATTGACATATTTTGTAAAATATATGCATTCATGAAAATGCCAGTTGAAGCTGAGGACAGTTTCATAACTGTGGATGGAGCCAAATACACTGAAATAACAATCCAACCCAGGCGGAGGTCTGCCTCTCACCTCAACCTGCAGAATTTTGTGCAGCTCAGTTTGATTTATGCAGCAACAGCTCACAATAACAGTCGTCTCAAGGTGTTTTATATTTTAAGATGAAAACTTTAGGTGGAGAACTGCAACAATGTCACGGCCCCTTATGGGCAAGTACTTGGCAACTGTGGGATTCAATTCAATGTATACAGCACCAAATCACAACAATACTCGCCTCAAGGCGCTTTATATTGTAAGGCAGACCCTGCAATAATACATGCAGAGAAAAACCCAACAATCATACAACCTCATATGAGCAAGCACTTTGGCAACAGGGGGAAGGAAAAACTCCCTTTTAACAGGAAGAAACCTCCAGCAGAGCAGGCTCATCCCTTTGTCACCTTAATCCCTTTAAACATGAAGAGACCTCCGTTTGTTTACACTGGTTGTGTCTTAATTATTTGCCTTAAACCCACGCTGGTTTCAGAAGTGAAGGCTTTGAAAACTGACTGACTCCCACACAAAGACCTGGAATAATCTACAGCTCTTGTAGCCGAGATTTATTACGGTGGTTGGAATTATATATGAACCGTACAAGAATAAAACATAGAAAAGAGCAGAATATGACCATTTAAACGTGACCTGCTTTACTTTGATTGTTAATTGCACAAAATTTGAAATAATTTCTGAATGTACAGGTCAATATAAAATAATATTCGTGCACTCTTAGATGATTTATGTCTATATTCTGTATAAGTAGAACCATTACACAGAATAGCTATTTATTTAATTTTGGCTAATTTCAGTATATTAAATATTCTTATATCTCTTTGTTCTGTAATAATATTCATCTGTGTCTCGTCGCAGGGATGATATTAACCTTGAAGGACACCGGCGTCCCTGAGTGTGTTCTCTCTGGACCTCCACAGCTGGTGAGAAACAGTGCAAACACGCCTTGAGGAGCTTTTAATGTGAAAGGATTCACTTTACATCTGCTCTCTTCCTTTTTTTTTTTCTAATCACAGGAGAAATATCTGAATGCCATCAAGTCTTTCTCTGGACCTCTGGAGGACATCAAGCTGTGTATGTTGAACTTCTCGAGACAAATGCATTATTTTTGTGTTGCGTCTGTGTGATATTCACTGTGTCATGTCGTCCCAGCGGTCCGACCGTACACTGAGGAGACGTACTCCGATGACACCATGACGGTTTATCAGGTGCCGATATTCGGTGGGTTTGAATCCCTGTTTCCTGATTATTGTTATTTTATTCCTTAGCCTCAGGAAGGAGTTTGTTTGTCATCTAATCTTTTTTTTTTATGCCATCGTCTCTGCAGCAAAGTCGAGGGACAACGACAGAAATCGCTCCCACAGGTCGGGCAGGAACAGCCCCACTCAGGCGACTCCACAGAAAGCCGACGTTAGCAGTGCGGACGATCCAGGTGAGTCAGAGCAGGCTAGACTAGACATGCAGTATTATACAGACAAGATTCATTTGACCATCTGAGGTTGTAGCATCCAAATAATACAGAAAGCCAGCACAAAACAAAATTAAATTTAAAAATGATTAATAATCATTTAAAATAAATCGGCGTCAACAGATTTGGAAATAATTTTAAGCGTAGCTACAATGTGGGATCTTAGCTTTAGGCTTCATGCCGTCTTCTGTCAGGACTGAGGTGTGAATAAAAGTGTAATAGGCCGACTGGTAATAAAATGAACAAACTGAGTGCAACAATCGCTTCACATTTTAGGTGAAAGGCGAACAGCAGCGAGAGATTCCTCTCTGGTGGTCGCCTTTGCCTGCAAGGTAGGACGCTGTGAAAATACGTCCATCCTGTGACGTGCAAATCGAAGCTTATTGTATCTGACAGTTTGCTTTTTACCTGTCTGACACTTTTCCAGCTTCACCCAAAGAAGGGCAACTTCTTAGTTGCTCAAGCCAAAGAGCTCGGGCTGCCCGTGTAAGTGGAATCACTGTTATGTTCTTTCCAAGTTAACACAAGGTCCAGTTGTCTTATACTGGTGTGCACAAATGATACTTTACATGAAACAATTCTTGTCTATAAAAAGCTTTGCAGTAAAAAAAAAAGATGCAAAATATTAGTTTTAGTTTTGCTTCATTTTCAGCCTGATTTGAACTGTTTCCTGATCTTTCCTCCTCTAAGGGGCACAGCTGCTATTGGTCCCATCATCGCAGCTCTGAAAGCCGGGAAAAGTATCGTGCATGAAGGAAAAGAGGTGAAGACTCTGTTTTCTTTTCATTCAGGCTGCAGCTCTAAGCTGGACTCGCTCACATTTCTGTCGCTGCTGGTTTTCAGATCCGACCCGAGCAGGTCTGTACTCCTACTGATCCAGGACCAGTCTTTATTATGGTCGAGTGTCCGTCTGAAGAATTTCTTGGAGCTCTTTGCACCAATCAGCAGCTGGGAAGGTAATAGTTTAACTGCCAGCACTATTTTAATAAAATCATGCTGTTCTCAGACAAAACAAATGATCAAAGTGATCAAAAATGTTTTGGGTTTTAACTTTTTTTAGGTCTTTAGGTGTTTGCAGTTTTTCTTTCTAGTGGATAATTTAACTATTTGTCTTTTCCAGTGCAAAACAAGTTGATCTATGATTTGTTTTATTAATTTCTTTATTTTTCCCAGTAAAATGTGCTGATTTGTCTTCATTTATTTGCAACATAATGGTGTTTTTCTGGATACAGACCAAGCAGAATTAGCATTGGAGATGTTCCTTCAGTTCATATATGTGATGTATATTTATCATAAAGATTTAACTTGACAGGAGATGCATACATGAATGAGTCACAGTGTATTAGTGTGAGCTGTGGTACAAACTCATAAAACTGAGATTTCAGTTTGCAGGTCGTTGTCTTGTTCGTTTATCTCATGTTATAAACTTTTAAATAGGTCATAAAGTTTTGATATGATGTCTTTTTTTCCCCTCTTAGTTATCATGATGTCATAAAAGTGTCCTGTTCAGATTAACTCAGTTCTACAACAAACCTGATAACATGAGAGCTTGTAGGACCTTGAACCTTTTCTTTTTTTTTTTAATTAAAGGATCCTGTATCCTGGTAGAAACGAATCCCCCCACATCAGGCTACGTAGAGTCAAAGAGTCACAATTTGCAGTTTTCTTGCTCTGGAAGACCTGATATGTGCACATGACGCACTTAGATGAAAATAGTTTAGCGAAGCAACACACGTGATGAAACGGTGCTACTGTAGCCTTTGTGCATTTAGTGCCTGTGTGGTGTTTAACTTGACAACGATAACCAGTTATTGTGTGTAAGTTTGACCCTGTGCTTCTTTCTGTGCTGTGACAGGAAGTGTGGTTCTTATAAATATTCTCTAGAAGTGTCTAAAGTTGAGGTTGTCGCCCCCTCCAGATACCAGACAGGTGGGACGGAGGACCCTGCTGCGTTGGTGGTCCACATGACTCCAGAGTCTGTTTTGAAAACAGACCAATACAAGAAGTGGATGGAGAGGTTTGCAGTTTCTGTCTGAAAGCTTTTTGCCACAGCATTTTGTCCACCGAGCGCTCAGCGGTCTGTGTTTCTGCAGGTTTCCATCTACGACAGAACACCTGATCCTTAACGAACACGCGTGCACGATCCACAACATCAGAAGTCACAAGATTCAGGCCCAGCTCAACATGATCCACCCAGAAATCTTCCCACAACTGAAAGCTTACAAAACAAAGGCAAGGCTGATGGACAGATGAAACATTTCGGTGTTCGCTGCAGTGTTCCCTTTCAAAGGGGGAAGTTTGACCTTACACATTTTCACAATAGACGAATCCCTGCATGCATTTAAACTCTACTTGTACTGTGCTGAAAAAGCACGTTGTTGTATACACTGAGAGAGAAAAGCGCAGCTCCCAAACTGCATGTAAGAAAACATCAAAAAACTATTTTTTGGTTTCCTGTAGGAGCCTCAGGCGGCCTTACACGTCCCGAACGTCAGAGCGGAGTGTCTGCTCAAGTTCCAGCTCAGACCTGTAATGGAGTGGCAAAGGTTAGTTTGCCCTTCAATCCCTCCAATTTAGCCATCGTTACTTTGCAGCTCCGAGCGCCGGCTTGTCATAGAAAACGATCCGCGCTGGACCAGCCCCTCTCAACCGCTTTCTTCTCTCGTCTTTTTTTAACCTCATCTTACAAGTGTCAGGGTTTTATTATTTTTTTCTTACATTGTTTCTGTCAAGTACTGTAGAGGCGCATCAAGGTCAGATGTGGGGGGAGAAAAAAAAACACAGCTTTTTTCCCCAGCAGTGTTTTTGCAGGCAGTGGTGTGTGTCTTTTTCACTCTTGTCTCATTTGTTAGAGATGCCATCCCCTCCTGCAACTCTGAGGAGTTTGTGAAAGAAGCTTCTGAGGTCCCAAACTTTCTGGCAGAAGTGGACGAGTGCAGGAAGATTTGCTCCGCTGGCTCTGCAGAGCTTTCCGGTCAGTTATGGAAACTAGCACCCGTCCAAAAAGTGTTGGATTCACTCAAGCGTGGTCTATCTACAGTGCTCTATTTTTGTCTTTATCTTTATTAAGTTCATTAATATCACAAAAAATGATATGAACAACTGAAAGAGTGTAGCTTGAAGCTACAGCTTATGTAATACAACAGTCAGAATGTAGGAAAATTAAATCGACTGCAATTTTAGCTTCTGATTCAAATAGAAAATCGGGACAAAAGAAAATAAAAGATGGATATGGATGAACTCTGTCGAGACATCATCACACTATACAGCACAATCCTGAGTAATCATGTTATCTCTATGCTGTAATTTAAAAACAAGTTTTAATTAAATTTTTTGTTTTATCATCCCTCATTTTAAACATCTTATAAATATTATGTTTGGATTTCAGTGAGTTTAATCCAATAAATGATGGATTTGTTGACTCTCAGTAGGTTTTTTGTTATCATTCATATTTCATTTTACGTTTTGGGAGTAAAAAGATCGAGTTGATGTTTGGCTTGTGTTTCCTCACAGCTCTATACAGTCATACGTGGAGCAGCAAGTTAATAATATAAAATGCTTAAGGCATAAGAAGTCTTCAAATTAAAACAATGTTGCAGTTTAGGCCTTTTGTTTGATACTTTATATTTAATTTCCAGGTTAATTTGTTATTAACACTAACTGGAAAACATTTTGCTTGAAGGATTATGGCAGCTTTAACGTAACTTTTTCTTTGGTTATTTAATGAGCGGTTTTCCGATTTTAATACATTTAGTTTTTCCAAGGTGAGGAGATTATTTGTTAGACTCAAACCAGTCAGTAGTTTACTTTCCAGAGTATCCAAACACTGCTTTGGATAAATGCACTCCATTGACTTATGTAATGTAAACAATAGTGGTCCAAGAAGTGAACCCTGTGGCACCCCACAAGTTACCTTTTAATAAACCAGAATCTGTATTATTTATATGTGCATACTGATACCTGTCATCCAAATATTGAATTAGCCAGTGATAGGCGAGCATTCTGATGCCATACCTGTCTCATTTACTTAAAAGCAACGTCTGATCATCCAACACCTTTTTTAGATCCTGAAGTATTCCACCGGTGTGCTTCTTTCTCTCAGTTGCATTAGTAATGTGTTTGTTTGTCGACCTCACTCATCGTGCATGTATGGTTTTGTTGTTTTTGTTGCAGGTCAAGGAGGAAAATACCCAGAGGTGGTTTTCTTGGGAACTGGGTCAGCTCTTCCGATGAAGATCAGGAATGTCAGCGGCACTTTAGTTAATATCAGGTAACGTCTCTCAGGACAGGCAGGCAGTGTAGCTCACCGCTGGTGTCAACATTAAAATAAAAGTTGATTTATAATTTCAAGACTATTACGTAAGAAAGAGGAAAATCATCTTTTTATCAAGAACCAACATTTTAATGAGATTGCATATGTTGCTTTTATTTTGGTCAGTCAAAACAGGAAGTCAAAGAGAAGCTTTGATCGTCTCTTAATCCTGTGAGATCCTTAATTTATGTTCATGTTTGACTCCGTTTTACAAAGGAACAGAGATGGGCGTAACGCGTTATTGTAATCTGATTACTTTTTTCAAGTAACGAGTAAAGTGAGGGATTACTATTGCAAAAACGGTAATTAGATTACAGTTACTTTCCCGTAGGAACGCTGCGTTACTAAAACCGTGATTTTTTTTTTTTTTTTTTTTTTTTTTTTTGCGAGAATGTCTCATGACAGTGACGTAAGCGAGTGCGACGTTCGTGACAACAGCTGTGTGCAGATCAACAATGGATCATATATCGAGTGCAGAGAGAGTATGAGCGTGCAGCGTTTAAAGCGTGGAAGTACTGACCTTACTTTGAGTTTGATTCCATAAAAAGTGACAAAAACATTAGTGTCCGTTGTGCGTGGGAAGAAAACTTCTTTTTACAGCGAAGAAAAAAACCCTAAACTTCCAAACAAGCACCGAGTAGCTACGACGTAATGGGAAACTCACAGAGAAACTCGCGGATTCTTCCACTGACCGCTGCACACCTGCACAAGGGTAAACCTCCGCCTACCCCACTCCTGCTTTACAGGTGAAAATAGAGCAACAGGACCGCTAGTCTTTGACTTTATTTATTTTCTGCTGTGTTTTACTTGCATCTATTTGAAAGACTGAGTGTAAACACAAAAAAAATTATTTTATGTGCTGGAATGTGCAGAAAATAGGTTTAAATATTAAACTAATTTCTTCCAGTCAGAGAATGTTGCAGATAATTAAATTTTTGCTTGATGCATAAAGTTAAAAGATTAAAACTAATAAAACAAGTTTTAAAAAGAGACTTTTCCATTTGATTACATTTTGTATGATGGATTATGTAGAAAAAGTAGAATTGGGCTGAAAGATCTATCGCTTTATCACCTATTCAGGTTGTAAATCGTGTTTTTAAAAAGTAACTAAGTAACTAAGTAATTAATTACTTTTGAAAATAAGTAATCAGTAAAGTAACGGGATTACTTTTTTCAAGTAACTTGACCAACACTGCAGAGGAACTGCTAAAATGACTGAACCAAACTTTTGACTCTCAGTGAAAAGTGAGTCTGACTCTTACAATCAAATATCTGTTGTCAACGAGCAGCCGGCCGTCTGAGAGCCTCTCATTGTTTTCACAGACTGAAGCTTTTATCTGCAGTACAGAGGATATTATTCACTGTGTCTCCAAGCACCTAATGCAGTATATGACCCAAACCGAGACTAGATATTGCACAAGTTTCTTTTTGTTTCATATTGGCAATAGTATGCTGCCGTAGATAACAAAAGGACTGAATTTTAAATTGAAGCTGTTGCCTCAGTTCTTTGTTCTCACTGCTTTCCTGGGGAGTTCGGGTGACTTCTGGTCTTCTTTTTTTAATCAATTCCACTTTTCCCACCCTGTCAATCACTCTGATCCTTTCATTAAAGCTCACTGCTATTCTGACGTTTAGATTCATAGACAGCCATCTGTGCATCCACCTCCTCCACCATCCAAACTCAAGACATTACACCTGACTTCAGATGATCTCTCAGTATTTTATGATTCTTTTGTGTTTAGCTTAGGAAAGGTCATTGCATCTTACAGTATGTGTGGTGGTATTTAAACACAGAGGTGGGAGGTATTCCCACAGAGATCAAAGATGTTTGATGTCCAAAGTGGGAATTAAGCGATTTTTGAGTGCGTGGAAAGGTGGAGGTGATGGAGAACATGAAAGGATTAGCACATAAACTACAAGATGCTCTAAAACAGATTACAAAGTAGCTTTTCTCCATATGTATCTTCTTCTTCCAGCACACCACCGTAAGGAACATCCGTCTCCTGAAAGTTGCCAGATAATCAATGTTATTTACTTCCCCTGGTGGTCATGAAGGGAATAGACCTGAATAATGGCCTAAATTAAATATATTTAAAACCTAAATCTTAAAGTTGTTATTGCATCATTTTTCAGTTACCACTGTGTTTGGTCCAAATAAGAATAACAAAGTCTTATCTCTGTAAATTAGGTTAAAATGTCCCATTTTTAAAAAAGATCAGTTTTAGACATTATCTCATTCAGCTGCAGGATTCTGCTGCTGCATCCTGGCAGGTGTTTTCATCATTGTATACACCTGATGTATTCCCCATGTATCCTCAGTAGTGTTTGAACAGTGCTTCACTGTCTCTAGTCAATTTTAAGAGGCTTAAAAACTGATTAAAATGATTTCTTAGTGTAAATTAGTAAAACCCATAAAGGCGTCCTGTAATGAATAATGATGCGCGTGTGCTGAGAAGGCTGTGCTCACTCACTTTTTCTGGGCTCGTTTCACTCGTCCCTCTTTTGTTTGTACTCACATGAAGCCCGAGTCAGTCGTTGCTGCTGGACTGTGGAGAGGGAACCTTCGGTCAGCTCTGCAGACACTACGGGGACGACGTTGACGACGCTTTGTCCAAGATCGCCACGGTCTTCATCTCACACCTGCATGCTGACCATCACACGGTAAGCAGCCACGCATCAGGTTTTAACTTGTAAAAACAAAGTTGGACTGCTCGACTTACTCTCGTTTGGATCTTTTTGTTTCAGGGGCTGGTGAAGCTGCTGTACCAGAGAGAAAGGGCACTGGTGAGTATTTGAAATACTGTTTCTTTTTTCTGGATTGAAGTGAAAACTCGAGACATGAAAGGTTGGTTAAAAATAGAAACCTCTGATATATACTGTGTGAATGGGTGGATGTGTAAAGTGCTTTGGGGTCCTTAGGGACTAGTAAAAGCGCTTTACAAATACAGGCCATTTACCATTTATACTACCTCCTAGTTTTGCGTAAGGATCCCAAGTAATGACATTCCTGGGTTTGTGTCACATCTATACCTCCAGGCAACTTTGGGAAAGCCGTTTAGCCCGATCTTCCTGGTTGCTCCGGTTCAGATCATGACCTGGCTCAACCAGTACCACGACTACTGCGAGGAGATTCTCAGTCACATCAAGTATGTGGACGCAAACACATCTGAACTCATTAGGGCACACTCCACCTCCGTGCTTTATGAGTGCTGGATTAGTTAAGCTGAACTGTTTTTGCTGTTACTGAACAGTTTCTTTGTGTCTTTGCATTTATAATAATTTTAAATTAATAGTAAAACCAAAGCACAATTGCATTTATGTATATTATACCACTTGCACTACATTATTTGTGTGCACTGGACCAAAAAAAAAGTCTCTTTGGTGTATTTTTGACAAACACAGTTGTCGTCATGTTATCAGCAACTTTCGGGGATTTTAATTTTGTTTCTTCTGATTGGTTGAAAAGTGTTTGAGCTGTTCAGAGTAGCTGGAAAGGTTCCTAAACTATAAATCATGTAATTACATGCAGTACGTTTAGGGAGCTAATTCCTGTCGTTGATGTTTCATAGACGAGTGTTTCCCAACCTTTTGGAGCCACGGCACACCACCAAACAAAAATGTCACAAAAAGCATGCTGATCATTTTTCCTGCGCACCAGGTATAGCGGTATATTGTCTCCAATATACTTCTTTTGCATTCTTCTGACCACTAATCAGGCTAGGGCCTTCATCTGAGTCAGAGTTTTCTCCAGGACCAGGTCAGACTGGATACTTTTATTTTGAAATATGTATCTATTGCTGCTATGCGCTGCGTTGTCTCACTCGCAGCTTGACTATTATGTCATTTCTTCTTCGTTTTCTTCTGTTTTACTGGCAGTTGGCAACCCATTTAATTAGACCAGGTAGTTGTACTGCCCTCTAGTGGAAGAGAATGTAACTGCTCTGCCTGTTACGCCGGTCGTTTAGAGCAGCGGTCTTCAACCTTTTTTGCGCCACGGACCGGTTTATGCCCGGCAATATTTTCACGGACCGGCCTTTAAGGTGTCGCGGATAAATACAACAAAATAAACTAGTACCGGTACCGAAAAAAAGAAGATTTATTCATAACACACCTGAAAAGACCCAGGAAAACAGAGTAAATTATCAAAACGATAACAAAATAACACTGAAAACCGATAAAAACCCAAAAAACTATACATTTCACACCTGAGCCTCAACTCTCGCGGCCCGGTACCAAACGATTCACGGACCGGTACCGGTCCGAGGCCCGGGGGTTTAGAGTACTAACCAGGTGGAACCAGATAATCTTCCACGACACACCTATGTGCCGTGGCACAGTGGTTGGGAAACACTGTCATAGACTACTATTAAATACTTAACAACATATCATTAATAATAATGATGATGTTTATTTGTGCTGCACATATCAAAACCAGCATTATAAGAAACGCAGAATAAAGAACAAAGGACTGTCTGACCTTCTTTAAATGTTTCTCAAAGGTCAGACTAAACCCGGGTTCTAACCGGTGATTTCATGAATGGATAAAAGGCTTAGAGAAGACTGAATACTTGGAGCTTCCCTGAACCAGTGATGAGAATTTCTGTTTTATTTGAGTTTAAAAATTGAAAAAGGGGCAGGTCTGTAATTGAAGAATCCACTTGTACAGTTAAATTTACAAGTATGTTGTTGTTTCTTTTACTTTATAGAAATATAAGACATAGAAAATAAGAGTTTTGAGAAATGCTTATGGAGTAACTCGGTAAACTAAATTGCTAGAACTATAGCAGCAGGAGGTCTTTCAGCCTTTAAGTTACATTGACTGAAACCATGAACAGGATAACAGATGAGCATAGACACTGTGCCGTTTGAAACTCACTGGTTTCGAATCATCATCAGCTGTGTTTTGGCTGTCATCGTGTAGTTATTTTACATATTTGGGTAAGAGATCCTAGGCAGTTAGATCAGACTTCAGAAAAACATACAAGCCTGTTTGTTTGTTGTTTGTTTGTTTGTTGTTGTTTTTTGTCTGAACCAAGTAGCAAGTCATAATATTAATCATATAATTCCTAAAGGCACCAACAGTTAAAAACGTCGGAGAGGCGTAGAGCTGCCTGTGTTGGGAGTAGGGCTGCCACAAACGATTTATTTTGATAGTAGACAAGTCACCGATTATTTTTGCGATTAGTCGACTAATCAGATCATCATCCATTGGATGTAAAACGTACAGCTTATTGCACCAGCAGCATCTGCTCTTATATAACTATCATTAGCTTACAGCTTTAAGTGTTTAAGGTATGCTAACTAAAAATAAAGACAAGATGATAGTTTATTAAATTTTAATGAAATCTGCAGATTGTTTCGGTGAAGTTTAATAAACTCCTTGCTATCTAAAATATAACAGGACACCGGAGTAAATTCTGGAGCATCTCACACTTCTGATAATCAGCTGTCTGCTTGACGTTTATTCAGCTGTGTAAAAACTATAACTTTAATCTCAGCCAAACCGATTTACTCAGGAACAAATAAAATACTGAAAAAAGCCAAACAATAACATTTTAAGTTATCTAAGTGACTTATATATGTTTAACCTGAGTAGCGAAAGACGGCGGTGGGTTTGAAAACAATTTGCCGGGAGTCCGGTGTTCTCACGGCTCTAGTTAGCCTTGCCCCCGGCTAGCTATCGAGCTAGTGGGTAACAGACGTCTCCGAAAACGTCGGAGCGCTTTTGAAAATATGTGGTGTCTTGATAAACTGAGCAGATATTTGAGGTTTACACAGCTACATTCTCGCCTGAAAATATGTTAAACGTTTATTTTGTGACCCAGAAAGAATAATAAGAGTAATATTAAAACTAACTAGCTGCCGCCATTGTTGTAAACTGAGCTGGGCTGTGCTATGAATTCTGGGACAGAGCTTCTTCTTCTTCGAGGTTTAACGGCAGCTGGCATCCTTGTACATGCAGTGCTGCCATCTTCTGTTTCAGTCCGTTATTACACTCTTAAATCCTACTACTTATTCCTGCGTCTTTTGTGATCTTACAAAGCTTCAAACGACGCGTCGACTATTAAATCAGTCGTCGACGATTTTGATAGTCGACGTAATCGTGACTAGTCGACTAATCGTGGCAGCCCTAGTTGGGAGCGATCAGTCGGCTCAGGAATCCAAATGAATTCTTGTAGATTTGCTATGAAGGGAGAAACTCGTCCATAGAAGCAAAAAGACATTTGCAGACTGCAAACACGACCAACTAAATGTTGGCCTTTAACATGGGAGTCTATGGGGATTGACTCGCTTTTGGAGACAGTCTCAAGTGGCCAAAACAGGAACTGCACTTTGGCTTTATGTTACATTAAGGTAATTCCAGTGGTCTAATGTAAGTAGTCTCTCTGTTAATTTCCTGATATCAGTTTCTGTATTTAGTGAAGACACCCTTCACACTAATCATGCACGCACTTGTCTGTGCTTAAAGGTGAAACGGTCAGTTTCAGTGCGTCGTTTCTCTGATTTGTTTTTCAGCCTCATCCCCAATAAATTTCTGTGCGACACCGTCGAGGTTCCCAAACAGAGGACGAAGTCATTCATCCAAGCGATGCTGAAGAAGAACAACCTGCAGCGGGTCAGCAGCCGTTTGAACCTCACGTTTGTTTATTTATTGAAGCCTTTTTAAAGTGACTCATCGTTTTATTCCCGTGTGTCTCCCAGTTCCACACATGTTTAGTGCGTCACTGCAAGAACGCCTTTGCCTGCAGCTTCACTCACCAGGCAGGCTGGAAGCTGGCCTTTTCTGGAGACACCATGCCCTGCGACGCATTCGTACACATCGGTTAGTCCTACTCAGACTGATTAAAGTCCATACGTCACCCAAGTGTATCTAGGCAGAAGCACATAATAGCAAATTGAGCGTCCGCTTTCGATATTACAGTGATTCATATAAGGTCATCTTGACTCTAGCTCGACTACACGGGTTGTTTTGAATAATTTATCCGATATTTCTTAATGCTCTCAATCACTCTTGTAGCTGGCAGCCTCTTCTAATGGTTCCTCTGGGATCCCTCTTCATTGACTCTTCTTAAATTGCTTGACTGGATTCTGTCCAAGCAAAGCCTCCCAGAGACAGCCAGTGTTTCCCAAGTCTGCTCATTATAGATGGCTCAGCTCACCGGACAAACAGGGCATGCGGATTCTTGATCACGCTGACCACCTGATTGATTTCCTGTGGGACGGGAAGAAGCTCTAAGTGCTTCCCTCTGATTTGGGCTTCTCATTCTTTCTTTTTTTAACCCAGGAAAAAATGCGACCTTACTAATCCACGAGGCCACGCTGGAGGATGAGCTAGAGGAGGAAGCTGTAGAGAAAAGGCATAGGTGAGTGAAACAAACTGTGTGGCTCTGCAGGTACTTTAAGGTGATTTAATGAAAATGTTGGAGGAGGAAAAACGAGCAGTCGGAGCTCCGTGTCAGCTAGCAAAGAGTTCTCTTCACTCGCTGATTGAGGCAGCCGTTATGTTCATTGTTAAATCTCTTCATTCTCCGCACATATTGACATTGATTTTTGTTCCTTTTTTACGGCGCCACTGTGAGCGTCCGTCTTCACAAAAGCGCGTTTTTATGTCTTTAGAAAACAATGTTCCCATCGAAGAGCGACGTAAATCTGTGACTTTATGACTGATCTTTTCTCACAGTACAACCTCCCAGGCCATCGGTATCGGCATGAAGATGAACGCCGACTTCATCGTGCTCAACCACTTCAGCCAGCGCTACGCTAAGATCCCTCTCTTCAGCGAAGACTTCAACGACAGGGTGGGAATATCCTTCGACCACATGAGAGTAAGTCCGGGTGCAGACCTGGCTGTGAGAGCGGCCGCGTCTGATTTCTTTGACGAATAATGTCTCACTGGATTTGACAGCTGGTTTCCAGATATCCTGTTGCACTTGAAGGCATCACGGGGAGACTGTGTGAAGCATGGTCCACAGACACGTGCAGATGGAGGCTCTCTTAATGATCACGCAATCCTGAAAGTTTTAATACTATAGTGTTGCAGACAGGGGTCCCCATAGAGTTAAACTTGGAAAGTTCGACTCGCTTCAGTTGAGATTTCTCGGCTCTGCTTTCAGAAATGAACTTTTCTCCAATTCATCCACAGCTTCAGCAGCAGGGTCCATTCATGCGTTCCTAGAGAAGGTTTTGCACATTTATATACAACAACAGCAAGAACTTCAAACAATTTGATATTAATACTTTTAGAAATAACATTTTTTAAGGTTTTAAGGACATCTCTACATTTCAGTGGAGCTTAGTTCCTCTGTGATGAGCCCTGCCTTGATGTTGAAGGAATATTCAGGCTTGGCAGAGATCGGCAGTCATGGACTGATTTTCTTTGCTAATTAACTTTACCTACTCTAACTACTAACTAACTACTATATCATCTCCTTCAACTCCACTTTAAAGTTCATGGTGACTTTAATATCTTTAGATACTTTCAAAAGTATCAACATCTTGTTTTTTACATTTTGCTTCATCTGATTTTTCCCGTCCGTCTAAATAAGAAAATTAAAGAACGACATTGTGTCCGGACAGGATTAATCTCTTTATTCAGTACGGTGGTCCCTCACTATAACGCGGTTCACCTTTCGCGGCCTCCCAGTTTCGCAGATTTTTTTGTGCACAATTTTGCATGCTTTTATTTTCTTTTTTAACAGCGGATTGTGTTCTGCATTAGAGGTGGGAATCACCATACATCCCACGATACGATATTATCACGATACTTAACGCACGATACGATATTATTGCAATTTTTTAAAATATTTTGCGATATTCAGATTCTGTACATAAAGGTAAATTTTATCAATATTCATTTTCTCTAATATCAAAGTCTCACACTCAGTCTTTCTCTCATTTCAGTTTTATTGTTGACAAACTGAACGGTTTGTATTACAGTCTAGTCCAACTTAACTGAATCAACCATCTGGTACAATTATAGCTATTCTGAACTATGCAGTTTATGAAAACTATGCAGCCCCTTCAGCAACTGAAGAATTTGAAAGTAAATTCAAACAAAATATAAAAGTTTTAAACTTAATTAAAATAAAACATGTCTTAAATTAAAATAAGTAAACTGTCACATTTGGACAGTGAAGGAATATCAGGATTCTTGCTCAGAAAAAGGATCAACATGCTCTGAAGTCAGAGCACAAAAACCTTTTTGTAACAAAATATCGATTTCTGCTGTCCCTGTATCCATACATTATTAGCAAACAAAATATCACGATGCTACACAGTATCGATTTTTTCCCCCACCCCTATTCTGCATCCTAATTGGCTGTAGACCATGTCAATCAGTCTTCTCCATGTCATGTCTCCTGTACAGTACAGAATGCATTCAGCTTGTCACATTTACATAAAAAAAGAACATGACGCTGGATACGAACATCATTCGCATCAAAGCTAAAAAGCTTTATGAAACTTGAGCTGACAGCGAGGAGCAGGATGCTGCGGAGTCCAGGCCATCGACGAGTGCTTTTAATGCCAGCAAGGGCTGGTTTGACAAATTTCTGAAATGCTTTAGACTTAGAAGTGTTTGACTGCACGGAGAGGCCGCCTCTGCGGATACTTCTGGAGCAGAGGCATAGGTGAACAACAAATTTAAAGCGATCATCAAGGAAGGGAGATATAAGCCTGAGCAAGTTTTTAGTATGGCTGAGACAGGCTTATTTTGGAAACGAACGCCCTCTCGCACCTTTATAATTCAGGACAAAGCCAAAGCCCCAGGATTCAAGGTCCAAAAAGATTGCGTGACTCTGGTTATGTATGGAAACGCCGCGTGCTTTATGATAAAACCGGCGCTTATTTATAGATCAAATCCTAAAAAACAAACTTTGAGTGTGAAAATGTTCATGCCTGTTTGAGAAAAGTGTGTAGTGAGAGGTTTTACAGCCTTAAAGCATCTGTGATAATTGTCAAAAATAAAGCTGACTACTTTGCAGGTTATTTTTAGAACATAACTCCCGTAATTAACGAGGGACCGCAGTATTAACAAAACGTGTAAAAACAGGAAGCTGGGACTAAACCTGGACCTTAGTGGAGGCTGAGTACTTTCTCCCAATGTATGACTGACATGATAAACTTATGGCTTCTCAGCCTTGCTCATTGGTGATTGTAAGACAACATACATTACCAGCAAGACTAAACCAAAGCACGAGAAATGACAAATTAGTATTTAAGTTTGATGAAATATCTAGAATAGAATAGAATAATCCTTTAATTGTCCCACAAGGGGAAATTTGTTTGTAACAGCAGCCAAAAAGACAAATATACAAACAAACAGTACACAGGACACAGAACAGAAACATACACAATTTTTCTTACATATTTACATTAAGGACAATGGTTACTATAAACAGAGAGTACTGTACAGTTATTAAATTAAATAAAAATAATTACAGGTAAGAGGCAAACCAGGTTGTAGTGCGAATTGGTTAATTAACTAACTTATTGCAGTTGCAGCATTGATGTAAACATCTATGTTTGTTGGGAGCAGTTCAGATTGTACAGTCTGACAGCTGCAGGGAGGAAGGACCTGCGGAAACGCTCCTTCATGCATCGAGGATGCAGCAGTCTGTCACTGAAGGAGCTCTGCAGTTCAGCAACATCTACATGCATGGGGTGGGAGACTCTGTCCATCAGAGATGTTATTTTGGCCAGAGACCTTCTGTCTCCCACCACCTGCACTGGGTCCAGGGTGCATCCCAGAACAGAGCTGGCCTTCCTGATGAGTTTTTCCAACCTCTTCCTCTCAGCTGCCGATAAACTGCTGCTCCAACATACCATATCTCCAGTTAAAGGCACATTTAAAAACAGTTTTTCAGCTGTTTCTTAATCTAAATGTTAGCAGAAATGCTAGTAGTTGGATGGGGATTGCTGCAACTTCCAACTCAAGATTTTCCATTTTTTGTAACATATAAACTACCAACAACAAACATTTATACAAGAATAACAAGGAAATTATACTGTATATAAAACATTTACTGTAAAGAGTATAAATAAGGATAAAAAGAGCTAAAATTGTGTAAAAAAAAAAAAAAAAAAAGTCTAAATGAAACTGTTCTGAATTTAAATATTGTGGCAATTTCCTTTATTTCGTCTACTCACAGATTCGTTTTGATGATTCCAAAATCATCCCCAAACTCATTCCTGCACTGAAAACCCTGTTTGCCGAGGAGCTCGGCGAGATGGAGGAGAGGAGGGAGAGGAGGGAGATGAGATATCCAAGAGGAAGCAGCTCTGAAGTGACCAGCGAGCATAAGACGGGAGCGCCGGACGTCGGCAGAGGTGCTAAAAGAGACCAGGAGGAAACAGCAGCACACGTAGAAACGAAGCGGCTGAAAAGCAGCTGATTCCTCTTTCATTTAAACATAAGTTTTGAAAGACTAAATGAATCCATCTTGAGTTATTTTATTTAAATGAGCTGGAGATTTTTATTTGACTTGTGTGGTCTGATTAAAGAAAATGCGCTTGTTGCATTAACTGTGCAGATCTGAGCTGTGACTGTAGTTTGGTTTTTGTTAAACGGAATAAAGCAAAGCTCGCCACGTGTCCTTCAACAGTGATTTGTAATCTGTTTCCTGCTGGGTGCCATTTCACTTCACGTCTTAATCCAGACTTTCTAAACTTTTAGAATAAAAATAGTTTAAATTTAGTTACATTCGCATAAAAATAGCAACAAATCTATATAGTCTGTTCAGCTGAAGCTAATTTGTGGCAACATCCAGAGCTAAAGTGTAATTTGCATACATTATAGTTCCTTTAATGTCCAATGGAAGCTGATACCAAAAGAGAGTCAATCCCTGTGGATGCCCATGTTTAACATTGCCAGGCATTAAATAATTGTATTTACATGCTGCTGCAGTAACAGGCTCAGTCTCTGGAGTGTTTCCCCTTCATAACAACTCATCCAGCTGGATTCTGTAGGGAGGGGTGTGGCTATGTTGATAAACGGGTGTGCTGATGTGGGCACCTGGAGCTTATCAGTGTCTTCTGGATCACATCTGATGTGCTACTTATGGTAGCATATGGTCAAAGTAACTAACATGGTGACAGCCATATATGCTAACCCTCTAAAATGCAGTGGATGGTGACAGTTTCCATCCTTTATGTAATCTGTGGCTTTAAGGAATTCGCCAGAAGAAGTTCATTTTTCTAACGTTTTCACATCTTGCAGCAGCTTATTTTTTCTGGTCTTTTACTGAATAATTTGATTTATGAACAAGCCACAGTCATACTGCACTTTTACTCCTGTTGAAGTCATTTATCACACACTGAAATGCCAAAAGGTGCAGATGTTCGGTGTCTTGCCCAAGAACACTTTAACCCTTTAAAGCTGGTCGGAGCAGCACGCTCCATTTTGCGTAAGTATTTTTAAATCCCAGTAGCTCTGCAACCACGTGAGCTAGCGCAATAATTTTTTTTGCATATGAAACCGGAGGAGTTGTACTTCCATCTTATGCCATCAGCTTGTCCTCGGTCACAGTTTCCTTCCACATATAGCTTTGCAAAAACTGCATAAAAAGCACTTGCAGCAACAAAAACATTCCAGAAACACGCTTTGCCGATCAGCTGTTCATAACACTTCCTACGTCCATCAGCGTGAACTATCGCATGTCCGCCATGACCTGCCTGAAACAGGAAGTGACGTCATTTTGCGGAAATGTAGTTTTTTACCATCAGGGCCTCATGAGCCTATACTGGTGTTTTTAAAAGTTATGTTTGACTTTATGACTTTCTGTGTTGTTTCTGGGATGCTTAGGACTCATATTGCACTGCTGGAAATAGTTTATTTTGATGCATATGCTATTTTTTTGTAAATTTGCATTATAATATTTATTTTCATTTTTCCTGCAGTGTATAAAAATTGGTGTATTTCAAAAATAAAACTATGAAGGCACTCAAAATAAATTTCCTGTGGTAGGAAACTATTTTGTGCAACTTTTTTGTATTTACAGTTTTGAGGGATAAGCCTCTTAAATTTCTCTAACTAGAAATATATGTTAAAAAAACAAAAACGATTTTCAATTTTTTTGTAGTTTATTGCACTTTTTTGCAATTTATGTAATTACTATGCACTTAATGCAGACATATTATTAAAATTTGGGCTAAAATGGTTGTATTGATGTATATCAACTTGAAATGCTCCCAAAAATGGCTCCACAGCATGTAAAAATATAATATATATATATTGCCAGAGCTATAATATAATAGCTCTGGCAGACTTGGTCCTATGGTAGGTCTTAAAGGGTTAAAAGGCTGATTGGAGAAGCTGGGGATCAATGAACAGTACAATGTAATAGAAATAAATAGAAATGATTAGAAAGGCTTTAACAAAGAAATCCATTCTTTCAGCATCAGATGATGTTTGAAAATTAATAAGATACCAGGATACTTTACGAGGGGTGTGTTGAATATTTCCACACAGGTCCACATGGGGGCTTCAGTGAGCCATCAGAGCTTCGAGGTACCTGTTACTGTGGCCTAAAGGAAAAATCATGGTAATAAGCCTCATGAAGAGATGGGCTATTATCTTTTGCCACTGGAGGGAGGGGCGGCTGCAGGAATCTCCTCTGCTCACAGCAGAGGAAAATGAGGAAAAGTACTGAGACACCAGAAGGGTCGGGTGTATTGTTAGAAACTACACTAAAGGTGCTGGCTCACTATGAAACTGTAGTTTGGCTTTTATAAAAGTTGCCTTTTGATTTGACGTATGACACGAGGCGCATACAGTCTGCAGGCATGAATGAACTTTGGTTTCAGAGGTCTGACCTTTCAATTACAGCGAACTTGCCCTCCGAGAAGACATTTACCACTGCCTTGTTCTCCCGCAACCCTTTTTCTTGTATGACAGTTTTACCTTTGTGTCTAGGTTCAAATTGTCAACATTTCCATCACTTGTGATTCTGCTCTAAATTCAAGGCAACAGTTAGAACAGATGAACTTCCTAAAAGGATCCCCTCCTCTTTCATTAGACAGTTGCCAGAACCATGAAGTAATTGTGAGTTTTCAGAGATTAGTGACTCGAGCGGTGGGTCTGCGATTAGCCTATTTTCTGGAGTGTGAAGCAGTGAGATGAAGATGCATTGCTCCTGAGCCTTCTGAGTCCATTTAGAGGCCTTTGCCACCGCTGAGGCCGCTTCTATCAGAGGAGGCACGCGTGATAAGCAGAAAGGGGACATAATTGGGTTTTGACATAAGCATTGCAGAGTCAAAATGGTGGATTGATGGACCTAATCATCACTTGACCAGCAGTGGACCACCACAAATGAATATTGAAGACATGGTTCAAATGGATTTACCCGAGATTTCGCCAGCTTGCTTTTTACCCTGTGTGAGTGACTGCAGTGGTCTTCATTCATTCGTTTTTCTTTCCCAATTATTTGTATTTTTTTAAACTGCAGTAAATTAAAGAATGGATGCAAGCAGGCAATGAGAGAAGCTCACAGGGAAGAATAATGCTTGAAATGAAATCACTTTGATTTTGATTGATATTCATTTTTAGTTTTCACTAAACAACCAGGGCTTTCACTGCTTGCCCTGAATTGCAAGCTTTTCTTCTTGAAAGTATTTGTTTTAGGATATGCAAAATTAAAAACAAAAAACTAAAGCTTTAAAAAGTACAATATTTGTTTGCCAAACATATTTGACTAATAATAGAAATCAGCACAACATAGAAATACACAAGATAGAAAGTAAATGACTTTTTTCTGTCAGTTTCTTAACATCACATTTGTTTCAAACTTCTCTGATCATTAGGCTTGTTTTTACAAACCTCACCACCTTCCCCTAGATTTTAGGACTCGCCTCACTATTGCCAAAAATAAAGACCCAGATCATCCAGGAATCTTTGTGGGTTACTAATGAAGCCTGCTGGCATCAAAGTTTCCCCACAATGGTGACCATGTGAGACCAAGACTCACAGATTGTGAGGATGTGCATCTCTGGCTCATTAGGCACCCATTTGGACAACGATCCTCCACAGGAAGCTAATTCAGAGTCTCACATGTGTCGAGACTTTGGACAGTTCTTTTTCTTACAGTTTCAGCAACTTTTAAACGGAAGCCCTGAAGTTTAACCTGGAAGTTCTTATTTTTTCATGTTCTCTTGAATGAATGAATCGTTTTAAACATTTGTCTGAATATAGCATTAAAGCGAAGCATGTCAATATCCAATTTTATATAATATCCGAGTTATGCATTTAAAAGAAAAATAGATAAACTTTTTAAATTGCAATAAGGCTTAAAGTTATGTGTGATTAGCCACTGAGTGACAGGTGGGTGCCGGTCTGCTAACTAAACTAGAGCACTGTGCTGTGTTTTAGCTGTTGTGCATTTTTTAATGGTATAATCTGACAAATAACAGGTCATCCTGTGCAATTAACTGGACCAACAGACTATCCAACAAATGTGTAAATGAAATTCTAGCGCTTTACTTGTGTACTACTTAGCATTAATTTGTAGTATTAGGGTTTTAATAATCACAATAACAACATGATGTTAATGTTTCTGCCATTTTGGATGTGTGACAATCATCGTCAAAATGTAAGGTTAAGTGAATAAGACCTAAAGACCTGCCAGTTACCTGTGGCAACTATTAGTTGCTAAGGAAAAACATGTATTTCATTGTCAGTTGGTGAGGAGAAAAAAGTTCCTTGCTGTTGCTAACAGAATGCTAACAGAATGCTAACAGAATGCTAACAGATTGCTGACAGATTGCTAACAGATTGCCCGGTTGACTGTGGTTTACATTGAACACGTTGACTTGTGACACAAACCAAAACGGAGACTGTTTGAAGCACAGCTTATACTTTGAAGGTGAAAAATCCCCAAATCTGGTTTGTGTTACACTTTCTCAAGTTTTGCTACTACACAGCTAGTAGCTAGCAAATGTTTGCAGACAAACACGTTTCAAGTTTTATTGTCACGTACAGATAAATAGTGTAGCAACATTTACCTGTAATGAAATTCTTAGGCTCGTGTTCCTCAGCTTTACTTGAATATATAGAAAGTGTACATGTTAAAGAAAGAAACAGCTGGGAACCAAAAAAATCATATTTGGTGCTAAACACACTTTGCGATTGAATCCGATTGCCACTATTTGCCAACCAGTCAGGGAATAAACATTTTTTCCTCAAGCAATGTGTGAATAATGTCACATGAGAAACCTCTGTAGCATTGTAATATTACACACACAACTATGGATGCATTTTGCTAAAACAAACAGAAAAACAACTAAAAAAAAACAGACTTTACAAACCAACGACGGGTGACATCACAGTGACTACATCCAATGTTTATATAAACTCTGTGAGAAGAACTGATTACTTTTCCCTTCAGCCTAGAGAGACATTGCTGTTGTAAAGAGTGTAGTTTTTCTTCTATTCAGCACGCAGCAAGATAAACTCAGTTAACCTTTGTTACATTTTATATCTAAAAAGCTGGATATTTGAAAAACTGGATCTCAATCTGCAAGATGGCATCAAACATATTTCTTGATAATTGGTTGAGTCAAGCCTGTAGCATCTGGAAATAATATGCTATGGCTAATTAACTCTTACCTTGGAAACCTGCATGTGCACAGGTGGTTCCAGGTATTTGTGAGCCCCTTGAGGGATTATTTTTATTATTACTTGTGAGAAATCAAGGCTAATAAAAGCCTCGCTATCAATCCCGGATCTGCATCGTGTGTGGCTCGTGTGTGAGAGGGGAAGTCATTAAAATATAACATCTAACAAACAGACAGCTGTGCTACTCGTGTTTGTCATACTTTATTTGGTGTGGAATGAGGAGAGACAGATCTGAACAGAGCGGGACACCACCAATCAGATACACCTCCCCACCTGAATCCTCCACTTCAATCCAGAGTCAATTATGCAGCCTGCTCGCCTCTCCTCACATTTAATGCCTGGCTGCTGATTCAGAGAGCGGCCCCGTTCTGGTCTGGCAGGAATCAAAGTGTGAGGTAATCTGAGAGGACTTGTGAAGAAAAAAGAGGCACCAGTTTGCGGAGCCTCTCAGATTGGAGGTCACAGTCCAGGCCGGCACATCTCAGACGCACAGACAGGTCGGTAATTATAGGCGGAAGATCTATCCCTGCTGATTAGACCAGCTATTTCTACATAACTGTCCATCAGCTGCCATCTCACATCTTCATCTTCATCCACTCTGCTCAGATACCTTTATCCACCGCTACAGATCAGGCCTGAGCCTGAGGGAACAAATCCCGAAGCCTCAACCCACCTTCTCATAAAAAAGACTACAAAATTATGATCAAAGATCCGAGCCAGACCTTTGATAATGTTGCGAATACAGTGAAAATGGCTTATTCAGAAGTGGCAGAGCAGCTTTTGTGCAAGGAAAGGAGAGGTGGTGCGACGCAGAGCATTAATATTCCATCTAGTTCTGCCTGGGTTAGCCTCTCTCACCGCCCCAGCATGGCTGCTCTGCATTAACAGACTGTCTGAGGGAGAAACCTCGGGAGGCTCGGAAAGCACTGGCTCTCACCTGGTCCTGCATGTGAATAAAGATCTTCTCCCAGCAGAGAAAACAATCAGCCGTTGTAATATTCACAAGCAGTCGGCTCACAAATCTCACCTTCCTGGTGCAGGCAGAACGAGGAGACGTTAAAAATGTTTGTTTTTACAAGGTGAACTGTATTTTTCTAGTTTGTTATTTTGACATTCAGATAAAGACTCATTGAGGATTAAGGGGCTTGAAGTGAAACAGCAAAATATGCTTGACATGCATTACTCATCACTTCTCAAAACGATGCGTTCAACGTGAATCACAGAAATTCTCAGCAAGATATCAAATTGAGGATTATGTGGGATCTTTATTTTTCATGCTTTGTTTGTGCACTAAGACACATTACATGCTCCTCAAAAATCACTCAGCTTAGTGTTTGAGACCCGGTCACTGATAAAGATATAGTTTATGGTCCAGTTTGTGGGGAATAATGATGAATTTCGTCATTAAAACGTATAACAACATCTTAAAACCTCTGCAGAGGGGACAGCAAGGTGAGTTGCTGCTTTATGTTTTCAAGTATGATGAGATAACTGTTAGCTATCCTATATGATGCAAAAACAAAACAGGCGAGGCTTTAATTTAATGATGCTCTTTAGCTTCTTTAACATGATCATCAGAGACCACTCGTGCCATGCAGATGGAGGACAAGAGGCCACTTCAGTCAGGACAAGAATAATTTAACAGATTATAAGCCGTCATTATATCACTGGCATTAGCTGGTGAAACACACATACTTACACCCCCTCATTAACATTTTTATTTTAGTGCTTTGCACTGCCCGCCGGCTTTTGCTGTGCGATCATATATTCAGGTCATAATCTCTCTCTTTTTGTATTTATTGGACCATCAGTAATAAATTGATTATAATGCTTTGATGTTAATTCTAAACCTGGAAGTCAGCGGTGTTCTCCTGCGTCAGTCGGACCCCACTGCTGTGAAAACTGCTGTAAAATGTCATTTAAGCCCGAATCAGACCGCAGTGACTCATTCCTACAGCATGTCTCCGTTTTTGCAGGAAACCCTAATAACTTTTCCCCTTTTTAATGATGCGCCTGTATCACTTAATGAAAATCTATAATGGCCTCACAGTGGTTTATAAAATCCTATTTAATCCCATTTAGTAAAGTGAATGAACTAGGCCCATTTAGCAGCTATTTAAACCTCATTTGTTTACTAAAACAGTTTAAATTTTCAGCGTAATGATGCCATAGGTTCTTTTTGTGTAAGACAAACCCAGGACCTTTGTCCCTTTATCTCCCTGTCTCTGTTTATTATTATCTGAATATAAACCAGTATTATGGAATAGAATAGAATAGAATGTCTTTATTTTTATTGTCACAGGTACAACGAAATTGAAAGTGGTCTCCGATTGGTGCATCAACCATAAAAATATAAAATTTAACAATAAAATTACTTAAAGTGGTAACAAGAATAATATACGTAGACAATGGCCTGAGCCCACATGCACACAGACATCAACAGTATGAACAAACATTGACATAAAGACGGCTTTAGCCACCATGACGTTCATTTTGAAACGTCAACTTCAGGTTTTAAAGGTTTTTAAAGCCACAAGTGACCACATCTGGATGAGGTGGAGGGATGCGGACAGCATGGTGGTGCAGTAATTGGGATTCACACCACACTCCAAGACGACCCAGCAGCAGACGATTGGTTTGAATCGACTGGAATGGGTGGAGTTACGTGTATCTTCCTCCCACGGTCCACAGAAAGGCATACTGAGATAACTGGTAATTCTAAATTGCTCATTGGTGTGAATGTGAGAGTGAATGGTTTGGTTTGTCTCTATATTTTAGGCCTTTTGCAGCAGCTGTGAGAAGCTCCAGCACCCCCATGACCCTAAACTGGATGAGGAAATAGGATGCATGGATGGTTGTAGTGTTATATCATAAGCTAACGCCAGCAGTATGAGTGCAATGCAGAGAATGCACAAATTCCTACTAATTAGTGACATAAAACACTACAATTCCACTCTTTAGAGCTGAAGACTCTTTGCTGTGAATAAAAATGCACAAAGTCTGCACTGGACATTTCCAAAAAACAAACAGCACGCTGCAGTGGAGTTAATCTATGGCATATATCCATGAGGGTCGGGGAAAAATGCTGAGAATGCCACGTGAGAAAGGCCAGCAAGACAAGAAATGTGGTTTATTTTCTGCAAAAGAATGAGAGAAAATACACACGCAAGGCTGAAGCATCACTTCTTTATAACCGTTTGGCTTATGAAGAAGTTAAAAACCAAATTGTTATACCTGGTGGCATAAAAACGGCTTTGGTTACTGCTTATAGAAAAAACAGGACGGATTCTGTTGCTACAGTTGGATGAAGAGACTGCCAGTGCCCGACTGCTCACTGGCTTGTAGCAATTATCTGGAGGATTGTGGATGTGTGTCTGTGAACTGAAATCAGACAGGAGAAGAATAATAACAAATTGCAAATCAAAACAGCCATTCAGTGCTCTCCATCCAGGTGTTCTGAGCATAGACGATGTCACGATGTCCATTCTGAGGAAGCAGCTGGCAGCAGTGGAGAGAAAACAGGGAACACATCTGCAGAACAAAACCATATTATCTCAGAACGAGTCCTTTTCTGCAGGAGACATTATGACTTGTAGCAAGAAGAGTACGGATGTATTTAAAAAAACAGTGATGATGGCTTCGCTCCATTCACATTTACACAGTTAAATAAAGCTGCTTCTTTGTGCATCTTGGATTTCTGGACACAACTACAGGAAACACTGCTGTCATTAGTGCCGTGCTGTTTTTGGAATAACAGGATAATAGGTGTGAAGAAGGTGGGCGACAAAATGATTTCGACCATCAGGCTCAAACTATCGTTTAAGAGGCCCATCATCAAATGTTGCTGCAGGATGGAAGAGCTTTGTAATTCGTTCACGGCTGATGCTGACCTGTTCTAATTTAATTCAAACACGTAGCAACAATAAAAGGATCGATGCAGCAGAGAGAAGTTCAAGGTCAACTCAATGACTGAAAGGTGCCCAGGTGTCGTGGCCGCAACACAAACTCGAATCATCGCTCCTCCACCATCGCGGCGAAGTGTTTGTGCTGATATGACATGTTGGAGTTTCTTCAAATGTGGTGCTGTGGAGCACGGACAAACATCTCCACTTTTAGGTGTTGTTGCAAAATTCAAACCTAAGATGTAGCTCCTTGTTTTTCTTCTGGTAAGATTGTGGTACTGTGCTAACCAGTGTTGGGGAGTAACGGAATACATGTACCGCCGTTACGTATTTAAAACACAAAATATGAGTAACTGTATTCCGTTACAGTTACCGTTTAAAAAGGTGGTATTTAGAATACAGTTACTTTGTTGAAATAAATGGATTACACGGCGGTACTTCCCTGTTTCATATTGTGGCGGGTCAGGACTGTTTGGGTTTTGTTCGACAGCTACGTTCTGTTGTTCCAGGCGGCAGCGTTGCGGTTGCCATGGTTACAGGGCGGCGCTCTCGCTCTGCGTGTTTCCTAGGTGAGAGAGCGCCTTCTTGTTGTTGTGCTAAGCTAATAGGCAGAATGCAGAATGTATCATCATGAGCAGTGTAGTCCGTGCTGCAAGGAGAATGCACTGCCATACTCATTATGTGTCTGTGAGCGCCAGGTGGGAGAAAAAGGAGAGTCGAAAAGTACGAGCTGTCATCGAGCAAAAACGGGAGCTGGAAGCATGTAAATATAATAATAACCACTGCAGCCAAGAAGAGAGCCTGACGAGCCCAGTTGTAAGTAAGCTATTAAGACTCGACTGTACACCGTGTTCGTGTTTTCCTCCAAAAACAATAAGTTCCGTTGGAGCAGCCTTTCAACGCCTCTCTCTGTCTCTGCTAGCAAAGTTGACCCAGACAACAAAGTAAAGCTATTTTTCAGCTACGAGCCCGACACAGAACCCACCGTGTTAGCCAGAGGTCCCTTTACTACGGTTCGGAGCCGCGGACCTTCAGTAACAGTAATAAATCACAGCAATAGTACATTCATGTAGTTGTAAACAGCATGATAATATGTTAAGTAATCCAAAGTATTCAGAATACGTTACTCTCATCGAGTAACGTAACGGAATACGTTACAGAATACATTTTGGGGCATGTATTCTGTATTCTGTAATGGAATACATTTTAAAAGTAACCTTCCCAACACTGGTGCTAACGCACCTGAATGTTCCACGCCAGCTAACTGACGAAATTTCAGCCTTTATAGGGATGTTCGCACTTGCTAAAAAAAAGTGCATCACAGGTGATATGAAGCATCTTAAACTACAGTTTTCATGCTTGTTAATAGTTTTAAGTCTTCACGTTTCTCGTTTTCCACTCGTACTTGTGCAAATCATCTCTTACTTGGACTGACCAAAGAGGATTTGTCACTGGACAACAACTGTAAAGAGTTCAGCAGTTTAAATTGAAAATACAACAAAATGCAAATATTTGCAGTATTTTGTGGGATGTTAGTGAGGTTGACTGTTAAAAAAATGGTGGCATAAATGATCACGGGTCTCCAAATGACTCTGGTTATCTGCCTGCATGCAAAAACAGTAAATTAAAAAGAGATAAGCTCTCAGGGGGAACGAATGTTTAACAGCTTTATAAGCACCAAATTCTGCTACAACAGGAAAATTTGACATCTGCCACCACACATGCACACACAACAGCAATCAGAGAGTTAGTCTTAGCACTTTATAGAGCCTTTTGTAAATTGGACAGTTTCTGAATTGTTTTTTAAGGCTTTTATGAGCCTATCGGGGGTTAAAAATGTGTTGTCGTCAACAGAGGACCGTGTAATTTCTTTAAGTTACTTGAAAGTCAATACAGTATTATTGTGAAGGAAAGCTTGTGGGACCAGGTCATCGTGTGCTGGAATGAGGCTCAGGAGGTAATCAGATGTCTTACGCAGAAGCATTTAATGAAGCTCGGTCGAGGCGGGTAGAGTACAGTAATGGAGTTTGAGAGATAGAAAGCCGCGCTCCTTTCTAAAGGTCATTAAGAGCTATTTGTACTCGCTGTGTACACGAGTACACAACACTTTAAAGTTTCACACTTCATGGAGGGAGATGAAATGCTGTGCATGGGAGGTTTTTCTGCTAAACTGGGAACAAAAAGTCCTGAAATCTGTTCCCTTACACCACATACACAGGTTTCACATTCTTACACTTTAGTAGTGACGCACTGCTGGTGAGTGACCGCTGATTGACCCCTTCTCCTAAACTGTGAATGGTCTGCACTCTTGTACCACCTTTTTAACCTTGTGTTCAAGGTTTAATGTCTTCAGATTGAGAGTTTAGCTTCAAAGTGCTCTGAATCTTCAGTTTTTGATGCTTTTTTTCTAGTTTTGGCTTCGCGTAATTATAGAAAGGAGATCACCTCAGTATTGTAACAAACAGAGCGACCCCATATATGGATGAACAGTGGAGCGCTATGTTTTCAGCCAATGCTTGAAAACTCTGTTAACTTGTACGGCTGCAGTTTATGGCTGTATGGACTGTGACAGACTAATAAACTATCTCCTTACTGTTATGTAGGTTTACTGGCCAGAACTGACTTAATGAGACTAAACATGAAGTGCATGAGTTAGTAGTCATTAGTGGAGTGAAGCCCAGTTTGGCCGTGCTGTCAAATATAAAACTAAGTGTGTGGAAATGGCACAGACAGCGACACAGGAAGAGTCAGCTGCAGGTCCACAGGAAGGAGTCGTTTAAATAGGTGCTCTGCACTCAGCTCCAAATAGCAATTCCTGCAACACAGAATAGACAGAGCATCATCGCAAGAAACCCCGGGGCCACAACAAAATAAAAACTAGATTAAAATCCTCGAATTTCACTCACCAAAACTGAAGCACAAACTTCTCAGACTGGCGGTACCTCACACGAAGCCATATTATTTGTCGGGAAATTGCATTAAAAATGCCCCAAAAGGCACAAACGCTGCAGAGAGGTTCTGTTTTGTGATTCAAGTTAGTGGAGGTACGTTCCTAGCAGACAGCAGCTGATTGATTCCAATTACAGGCAGCTCTGGCCAAAGTGCCAGGGTCTTAAGTCCAGCATGCAAGAAGGATGAGTTATAAAAGATCAGAAAACTATCCGTAGAGGCTAAAAACAGGCTTGTAAACATACATTTTAATGGGCGTCTATGGAGACTGATATGCTTTGGAGCAACCCTGATGTGCTGGATATCTGTAGGTGGTTTGTCAGTGTGATGCTATGACAAACATTTAAAGAAGATACAGGGCCTCCATGCTAATGTGTGCATGGAAATCTTCTTGCACTGTGCACGCATTAAGTGTCATTTGTATGCAAAAATAACACATAATTGTATGCTAGATTTATCAAACGTTATAAATAAATGCATACTGCTAGAATTTTTTAAATATAAAGAAACATTTCACCTCAGCAGGGTGCTGCAGGTAGGATGAGGAGAACAACAGCCGGCATTTTATGAAGGTGATTTGTATGAAAGATGAGATCTTTTTGGGATAAAACTGAAAGTTATGACCAGGCAGATTGAACGGGGAGCCCCACGTTGCCGGTCCTGTTCCATCTTTCCTTCGGCACGTTGTTAAGGAGCTCCAATTATCCCGAGTGGTCCCACATCGCACATCTCTTCACTTTCAAACCCACTAGCCTTCAGCTTCCACGTCCATCTCCGCAGCTTTGATTTCCCCGCAGGCCAGCGTGCAGTCCTGCTGCATTCGTGCTTCAGAGGAAGGCTTCCCTCGCTTCTTGATGTCACCTCACACATGTAATAAGGAGAAGGAAAATCTGCACCCCGTCGTACTGTGTCCTTGTTATCCCGAGGTGGTAGAAAATTCCCCCCGCTTTTTAAAATAAGAGGGCTGTGATTGTGAAATTTTCCGTTTTGCTGAGTGAACACGAATGGGTGTCCTTGGGTAATAAGCTCTCCAGAAAGAGGAATGCAAGAATTCCCCTTTTCTCTCACAAATGCTAATCGGCAGTGAAGTGAGCTGCTCAAATTCTGCCATTGCCCGTAAAGCCGGGTGACAACATTTCAATCCAGCTGTGCAGAGAAGAAAAGCATAATCACACTCTGCAGTGGCTTCTGTGTGGAGATGCTGTGAGGAGATAAACGCAGCCCCCTCGGGGAAGGTGGGCAGACAGAGACGGATTTGCTTTATCTTCTTAAACGGCGACATAAGTGAAAGGTTGATTTAAGAAGTCTGGAGATAATTAAGACCTCATCTTGATGTCAGCCCCCCCTTTTTCCACTGACAAGACGGTAAAGAGCACATTGTGAACATTCACACCTTTAAATGTTTTTATATTAAGCTGATGCCTGTTTTTCTTCTTCTCAAACTGTGCAAACAGAGTTTAACGGGAAGTTGTTTTTGAGCGTGTTTGCAAATCTGATCGGACACACTGTTTCAGCATAAAAGCTGTGCCGTTCTGTGCTTTTGTCAGACTGAAAGAGATTACCACAGGGATTTACTATACCAGAGTTTTCAGATGATAAGTATGGAAACGGGAATATGAAAGGGTTTAAATTTTTGTATAACATTCACACTTAAAAGGGAAGTTTTGTACCGTGGCCAAGATTCCTGAACGACAGGGATGTGAGCAAAAAACCATAAAGAGTGACCACAAAGGGGAGCGAAATGACTTTACTGGGGCACAAAGTCAGGAAATAAAGTGACTACAAAGAAAAGCAGAGATGCATCATCTTTATAATAACTGGTGAAATCAGTAAATGTCTGAAGTTGTTTGGAGAAGCGATTTCCATATTTTGCTGCTCTCATTACTTTATTTGTAGGAATCATAGTTGGTTATCTTTGTGAGGACATTCATTAACATTAATGCATCAGCTATGTCGCCTTACCCTAACGTTTACCGTCACCGCACCAAACTCAAACAGGGCTTTGGAGGCTGTGTAAGAAAATGTGAGCCAACCAAAATGTTCTGGCAACATTAAATCAGTCGGATGTTTTCTAAAACACAAAACGATTCTCACACAGCTAGCAGGACGTGCTCTTTTTTTGTAGTTTCATGTATTTTTTGTCAGGGAGGAAAGAACTCGAGTCACTGACTCATGCTGTTTGGGATTAACGATTCTTGAGAAAACTGCAACCCTCAATCTGCCCGTTCTGCACAGCCTCGCTTTGAACAGTCATAAATGCTTTCAATGTGCTTAAAACTGTCCTCTTTTCAAAATGATTGTCTGCATGTGAAATGTTTATGGGACATCTGTAAATTGTAGCTACAGAAAAAAAAGGGGTGAAAAATGAACACTGAAGTTTTTATTTGTTTCAACATTTTCCTCCTTCATTAACTCTGCAGGAGGTGAAATTTCATCCATCTGGATACAGGAGTCGGGGACTATTCTGGATTACTCACCATGTTAATCACATTACATTTTTCACTAACACAGTAATGCAATACCTTACTGTACTAAATTCATGAATACAATAATGTCAATCACTGTGCTACAGTTTGGTTGGTGTGCAGGGAGGAGGAAATGTTTACAACAAAACAAGAGCGTAAATTTAAAGTGCAAACTGTTTCCTGGACAGAAACAGCTGCTTCATATTGTTGACAGAACATCTGCTTTTTGCAAGCATCTGCACAGACAGCGTGCTAACACAAAGCTAGCCGAGACCCCAGAGTCAGCTGTGTGCTGACAGAGCCTGATCTTCAACAAAAGAAGCATTGAGCAGTCAGGATTGAAGCCCCAGTTTTGTTCTTGTTGTTGGTTTTATGTTCATATGTTACTCTATAAGAAAGATCATTTGTGTGTCCTGATCAGTGTTGGGGAGTAACGAAATACATGTACCGCCGTTACGTATTTAAAATACAAAATATGAGTAACTGTATTCCGTTACAGTTACCGTTTAAAAAGGTGGTATTTAGAATACAGTTACTTTGTTGAAATAAATGGATTACACGGCGGTACTTCCCTGTTTCATATTGTGGCGGGTCAGGACTGTTTGGGTTTTGTTTGACAGCTACGTTCTGTTGCTCCAGGCGGCAGCGTTACGGTTGCCATGGTTACAGAGTGCCGCTCTCTCTCTGCGTGTTTCCTGGGTGAGAGAGCGCCTGTTGTTGTTGTTGTGCTAAGCTAATAGGCAGAATGCTACAGGTATAGCTCTAAAGAATGTAGCATCATAGGCAGTGTAGTCCGTGCTGCAGGGAGAATGGACTGCCATACCCGTTATGTGTCTGTGAGCGAGGGAGGGAGAAAAAGGAAAAGTACGAGCTGTCATCGAGCAAAAACGGGAGCTGGAAGCATGTAAATATAATAATAACCACTGCAGCCAAGAAGAGTGCCTGACGAGCCCAGTTGTAAGTAAGCTATTAAGACTCGACTGTACACCGTGTTCGTGTTTTCCTCCAAAAACAATAAGTTCTGTTGGAGCAGCCTTTCAACGCCTCTCTCTGTCTCTGCTAGCAAAGTTGACCCAGACAACAAAGTAAAGCTAGTTTTCGGCTACGAGCCCGACACAGAACCCGACGTATTAGCCAGAGGTCCCTTTACTACAGTTCGGAGCCGCGGACCTTCAGTAACAGTAATAAATCACAGCAATAGTACATTCATGTAGTTGTAAACAGCATGATAATATATTAAGTAATCCAAAGTATTCAGAATACGTTACTCTCATTGAGTAACGTAACGGAATACGTTACAGAATACATTTTGGGGCATGTATTCTGTATTCTGTAATGGAATACATTTTAAAAGTAACCTTCCCAACACTGGTCCTGATTAGGATAGACCTTTTTGTCATAACTAATCATCATGTAGCAGTGCATTTCAGGTCATGTAACGTTAAAGGGATGTAACTAGTTGTGCAACAAGCTGCTTTTTCTGACAAGTAATTATGCAACGTACTGAATTACTGTTAGGAAAATTAACAAGTAATGTGTAATAAATTACATTCTTGGTGTAACAACCTCAACACTGGTTCTGACTCAGCCAGTTCGGTTGTATCCAGTTGGTCTAGGCTGGGCCTCCCGTCAGTTACTACGAGTCACTGAACTTTTTTTTGTGCATTTTTAATGGAAATATTTGAATATGACCCAGAAATGAGTGCTTCAGCTTTGGTGAATGAAATTCTAGGATTTTATTTATCTGCTCAATGATCAAATGACAACCTGAAGTCAACATGTAAGTATGGAAACCCAGTGGCTACATCAGCTTAAAAAAGTGAGTCAGTTCCCAATTGTTAAAACTGCTCATCATTCAAACCATGGCTACAGCTTGGCAACCAAGAATCTTTCTGGTCACTATGGATAGTTTCTCGCTTCATAATAACTCCACAGTGAATAAATATCCCAGGGTCTGGCTGCTTTGATTGAAAAGCAGCGGTAGGTGAGATCTGTTTGCTCGACTTCACCTGTCTTGCTTTAAATCACTGAACTGGACCTCTGGACTCTGTTTGTGGTCCCTTTTGGTGCAGCACATATGATAACAGCTGCCACCTGTGCGCCTGGTTTGTATTTGCTAGTTTCAGTTGGGTTTAGATTTCTATTGATTTCTTTTTTGCACAAAGGTCTCAGTGAGCCTTTCCAAACTGCTGGCTCTCATACTTCAATTTATTGTGTTATTTATTTTTTTACAGATAAATATTTAGTGTCATTGGTCTCTTTGTCCGCACCACGAGTTGCAGTATACCAGTACAAGACATTGTTCTGCAACACAATGCACGGTGACAGAGAAAATATTGCAGCTTGGTTGTTTTCTAAAGTCCTTCTTCCTGCCGTCACCTTTAACTGTGCCTGTGTGTAAGAAGCTGAACTTCTGGCACCGAGCTCAGTATAGACAGAACTACACGGACAGGAGGACAAATCCCCAGTAACAGCATTTAGATCACATTTGTTAAGTGGATACAAACAGCATAGCCTGACAATCGTGTCTGCTGAATACAAAACAGCAGCTTACAGTAAAAATGAATGAACCCATTCAAATGCTTCCGAACAGACATACAAATTTACGGCGAAGCCAATTGTTTCTGAACCGGGGACGTTTTCATTTATCACGAGAAAGGATCAGGAGTGAAAGAAAGAAAAAAATGTGGCTGTGAGACTGTTTCTGTTGTGACGGAATGAATGGAGCAGACTTTAGCTGAGGTAAGGGCTTCTGACTGTGGTGATGAATTGGTCGAGGCTTATTATCATTGAATAGTGTGGTGATATAATCTCAGCCTGTCCATAAATCCAATGCTGTGTCCTTGGTTTAAATTTTACTACATGCTACAAAAACTTTTACTGCTGCACAGCGACATATGGTGGTTCGGATTTCTGGATGGTCCGTGTGAGGTGCAGCAAAGCATGTGAAGTTTACACATAGACTGCATATAAAAGATGGATGTAGCCCCCTTGACGTGTTGGTGAGCTGAAGTGTTGCTGTTGCAATCACTGCTGGAGCTCTTTGAAAGCAAACATCACAAGAACTGGGCGCATCTGAATGAGAAAACCGAGAGAAGTTGCAGGCTTGTTGTCTCTGTAGATGAGCGTCATAAATTATGAAATGAACATCATGTTGTATTCAGTAAGACATGAAACAATTAGGAAAATGTTTACTAATGTCACTGAGAAAGTGTGCTGAGGGTTGTTTTTTTTTTTTGTTTTTTTCTTTTTTTTTGCCTGTCCCGTTTGGCTCTTTTGCCATCAGAATTATTGTCTAAAGGCGAAGAAAGATGCCCAACGGATTTTCTTTACCAAATTGACCATCCCAGCTTTGCCGTAATGGTCCATTTGATTCACCTTTTATTCTTTATTTTATTTATACTTGCTGAATACGGGACAGACTTGACTGGGGGAAAGAAAAGGGAGAAAGAAAGAGGGAAAGAAAAACAGTTGAGAAGAGGGACGGGGGAGAAGGGCAAAAAAAAAAAAAAAAAAAAAAATACATGTATCGATCACCTGGATCACCTGTTGAGAAAGAAAAAAGAAAACAAGCAGAAGAAAACGAGAGTAATAGAATAAACAACATCACAATGATATATGGGAATATGACAGTAAATACTAAATATTAAACATTATTGTGCAGCACGTAAGATCGACAGCACAGTGTGCATTGAGGTAGGAGCCAAAAAGGGTGTAGTTTGTGTGTGTGATCACCCGTGTGTACACCTGTGAGCATGGACGCGCTTGTTTTTTTAAAAGGTTCCCTCATGTAATGATCTGCTAGAGGGTGTGGGGGGCCACTGCCCCGTCCTCCAGGGCATGAAGCAGGTATGGAGGAAATCAAAACTCCAGACATCCAGAGGCCCCCAGAACACAAGAGACCAAGGAAGACCAACAGAGGGGCAGCCGCGCCACTGTCCCAGAAAGAGCTGAGGAGAGTCCCAGATGAGGGGTCACCCAGCAGCCACGGAGCAGAAGCCAGGGGGGGTTGCAGCGACGTGCCCGTGAGCTCCGCCGGCAGCCAGCTGTGCCTGAGTGACCGAGCCCCAGGCCGAGAGGCCGGGGGCACCCCACCTCCGAAGTGGCCCAAGCGAGCCCCAGGCTCCAGGCCCCGATAAGCAGCCGCCAAGGAGTGAGCCGGTGTGCACCCGGACACCCACCCCTGGACACAAAGAACCACCAACGCACCGATGTCTGAGGGAGTCCGCCCCCGGCAGGGGAAGTGGTGGGGGGAGATAGGCCTCCAAACCTTGGAGGGCCTGAGCTGTCCCCAGAGAGGTGGCGTCTGATACCCAACCTGACATATGGACACAGACATACAGGCACACACAGATACAAACATCCATTCCCACCCTCATGCTCTCATATGCACTTACTCCACACTTAACCAACGTGGAGACAGACATAAAGAGACGCTGTACACACAATCACACTCCCCAAGCGTACTCTACAAACCGGGCCTAGGTACCCTTGCCCCTGGAGGGGGGAACTGCACCCAGACCCAGGTTGTGTTACCCTTTTTCCCTGCGGTGGGGAGAAGCAGACCGCCCCGACTCCGCAGCAGCAGGGAGGCCCCACATTCCGGACCCCAGTCGGACGGCCAACTCCTCCTCCTAGCCCCCCTGCTCCAGCAGACCGCAGAGAACGAGGGTGAGAGAAGACTCCTAACCTCCCTCCACCCGCTCATTGTAGTGTTGATGTATGTGTGTTCTAAGGTGCATTTAAAACCCAGGAGGGCATGGAGCTACCTGCCAGAGAGCAGCAGGTAAGCGCATAGTCCCTCCTGCTAGCCCTCAATGTCTACGTGTATTTAAAATTGAGAGGTGGGCAACGACGCTGAGGGTTGTTTTCCCATAAACTTCTATATAACAGCAACTCTTTTGGTAACAACTGGAAGTGCCACCTGCTGGTCATTTGAAAGAATGCAGGTTTAAGGCGCTTCACTTTCTAGATATGGAAACTGAGTCCAGCTTTTTTAAGCTTAAGATAAGAATAAACTTTATTGTCTCACACGGGAAATTTGTCTTGGGCAAACAGTACTATACGTAGCTGCATTTTACGGAGCCCCGCAGGGGACATGGGAGAAAAAAAAAATTAAGACAGACTTTTGCGAGATCTCGCAAAGTTTTTGCCGCATTCTTCGGAGGCCGCCAGCTCAAAGCCGACCGGGAGGTCGAGGCACGATGTGCCGGGAAAGCGGTGTTCCTCTCAGCTGTAGTAGGTCTCGACCTCCCGTTAGCTTCGAGCTAGTGGGTGTCAGATCTCCGAAAACATCGGAGCACTTTTGCAAATATGTGATGTCTTGTAAACCGAGCAGGTATCTCACGTTTACACAACTACATTCATGCCTCAAAATATCTTAAAAGTATATTTTGTGACCCAGAAAGAGTAATATTACAACTAAGTAGCTGCCGCCATTGTTGGAATTCAACTTTTGCGAGATCTCGCAAAAGTTTTGCGAGATCCCGAGTTTGTTTTGCGAGATCTCGCAAAAGTCCGTCTTAATTTTTTTTCCCCCATGTCCCCTGCGGGGCTCTGCAGGGGCTCTGCAGGGGACATGGGAGAAAAACATTAAACATTTAACATTAAACATATTAGATTTTACACTAAAGCACAGGGATCCACTCCTTCAGACTGGTCAAAAGAGATGCACGGTGAGAGTTGTTGAGGTTCCTGACAGGGAACCATCAAAAAAAATAAAAGATAATACAATAATTTGCCATGATACAAATCTGGCAAGCATACAGGTGCACGACGATGTGGCACCGGACCTTTTCAAAAGAGCTAAGCTCTTGTTTGCGAGTGCAGTGGATGCTGGGAGGAAGGAGAGATTACAGTGGTTATGTACATTCTATGGCAGCTACTCCCGTTTTGAAATGTCAAAACATTCCTCGGGCCCTCCGAACCTTTAACTATGACTCTGATCATCAAATAAGCCAACAGAGGAATATTTCTTTGTCTGTGTGTTTGCATTTAATTTTGGTCTTCTGACGGTGTGCTTGTTTAAAGCTGTTTCTCTGTTAACGGCTTCAGTTAATTCCTTCCATTCACAGGATATAGCAGGAGCTCAATATGCAAAACAGATCAGAAAACAGAGAATCATGTTTAATTTTTAAATGCCTTTGTTTCATCACATGTAAATTTAATGCTTCAATTATTAAAAAATGTTGCCAGCTGGCAATAATGTCGGTGGCACAGAGGAGTCTGGGAAACTGTTTCACAATCCATGAATGTTGATTCTAAGAGACACAGTTGAACCTTGAACCTGGGTCTTGCAATACATTAACCCCCCCCCCCCCCCCCCCCCCCCCCCCCCCCACTCTGTCTTTTGCTCTCTCTGTCGCTCGCTCAACTTTATGGATGGAGGGAGCAGGCTGGGTGCAGAATACTGAAATTCCATAGGTTGGTTGTTTTCTCAGTTCTCCAAATGTTTGTTCTTTCCTGGCCAGAGGGTATAAAGAATGTTTTCACTGCATTTAATTAAAATCCTCTGTTTCCTTCCTTCACAGCCTGCAGAGTAAATATGATTGTTCTGCCTCATTGCCTCACAATCCAAATCGAATCATAGACCCTTAATATTGCTACACTCCTATTTGTGGTTGTTTTTCTTCTTCTCGGTGCAGCAATACCCTCGCTGTCCCCGAAGCGATACATCACACAAAACAGCAGAAGCACAATAAAAACCAGAAAAGGACTGTGGACTGACTCTCCATCCTCTCTGCTGTCTGATGCGAGTTTCCCAAGGCAAGTTGTTTTTCAGCTGCTGGCAACAAAATCCGACTCTTGCTGTTAAAATTGAGGGAAAATAACAATGGGAAGAGATTCACCTGCGTAATCTCCCCCTAAGATGGCCAGCAAACGCAGCGCTGCTATCCTGTTACTTTCTCTAATCTGGATTCTACCAGCGTGAAATCCTAACAAGTATAGATCTCATAGTTTCTTTTATGAATTATTTCTGCTCTTTTCTACTGTGGAGGGAGACCTGGGGGACCCGGGCTTGTCCAAGCAGGGACATTAATTCTCCTGCAGTAGGCCTACATAGCTTGCAGTCACTCTATTTATACTCCTGCGTGAGTAACCCTGGATAAGATCTTTAAATTTGATGTCACAGCAGCAGATCAGACTGGAGGTTTGTCGAAATCTTCCACGGCAACAAAAAACATCTTCCCTTGCAAATATAACAAGAGCTGAGAGCTCAGATGCACAATACCACTGATGCAGTTTCATGCTCATTTGCTCGGAGTTTGAAGCATTAGCGCCTTGGGATGTGAACTCCTTTTATTCTCGTTAGCTCCTTGGCTGGCCTGCTTATGTTCAGTAACGACTTAAAATGAGATGAAATAGATGCACTCTGCATCTCTCAAAGCCTCAAGGCTCTCAGACAGATGACAGATTCAGTGATTTATTGTGACAGTCCTCATCTTTGCAATGAAACGCAGGCAAGTTCATGCATTCATTCTTACCTGTCTCCAAAACAGACGTCATTTCTCTGATGCTGAGTGATGCTCTTTGTAAAAAATGCAAAAACAAAATCTGTTTTTAGGCAAACTTCTGGTATTGCTTTAAAAATGGTCACTCTGGTTTCTATGGGTTCACTTTAATTAATGCCTCCTTTTATTTTATCAGTTAATCACTCACATAGTCAGAAAATACATATAACAAGATCTCAGCTTATTTTAAGTTTATTGCACTACATTTTTATTAGACTTAAGACGGAAAAAAAAGAAAAGAAGGCAGCAAATCAGAGAATATGGATCCACAGAGTATTTTTGGGGCTGGTGTTTGAAGTAAAATACCTGATTAACCTTTGTGATATACACTATATCTCCAAAAGTAATAGCTCACCCATCCAAATCATTGAATTCAGGTGTTCCAATCACATCATAGGCACAAGTGTATAAAATCAAGCACCTAGGTATTCAGACTGCTTCTACAAACATTTGTGAAAGAATGGGTCGGTCTCAGGAAGTCGGTGAATTCCAGAAGGGGAGAATTTCCAGCAACAAATCCAGTTGTTAAAAGTGGAACCAACTGGGAATGGCAACAACTCAGCCACAAATTGGTAGGACATTTAAAGTCATGGAGCAGGGTCAGTGGAAGCTGAAGCATATAGCGCACAGAGGTCGCCAATTTTCTGCAATCAATCACTACAAAGCTCCAAACTTCATGTGGCCTTCAGATCAAAAACAGTGCAAAGAGAGCTTCATGGAGTGGGTTTCCAAAGCTGAACAGCTGCATCCAAGCCTTACATCACCAAGCACATACAAAATGTAGGATGCAGTGATGTTAAACATGCCTCCATCGGACTAGAGCAGTGCAGATGTGTTCTGGAATAACAAGTCATACTTTTCCATCTGTCAATCTGATAGATGAGGAGAAGGGATGCCAGGAGAATGGTACTTCTCTGACGGCACTGTGCCAAGTGTAAAGTTTGGTGGAGGGGGGAGTATGGTGTTTTTCAGAAGTTCAAATTGGCCCCTTAGTTTCAGTCAAAGGAACTCTTAATGCTTCAGCATATTAAGACATTTTGGGTAATTTCATCCTCCCAACTTTTCGGGAACAGTTTGGGGATGGCCCTTCCAGTTCCAACATGATTTTGGTATGGAAACCTAACTTTGAGATGAATTAGAGCGGAGACTGTGAATCAGGCATTTTCATCCAACATCAGTGTCTGACTTCAAAAATGCACTTTTAAAGGAATGGTTAAAGATTCCCCCAAACACTCCTAAACCTTGTGGAAGACCTTCCCAGAAGAGTTGAAGCTGTTATAGTGCAAATGGTGGGCTGACATTGTTTTAAACCCTGTGCACTACCAATCCATAGGGTTTTAAACTTGTCACTCATGTTCATATGTGCTGAATACTTTTGGCAATAATGTATTGCTTAGTTCTGTGTAATAAATCAAGAAAAATTTACTGTACCTTGCTTGAAGTGACATCAAAACTGTGTTTGTTCAGTGTGTTTTGGTGTCATTTTGATTTGTTGTGCATCTCCTACGTTTTCCAGCCAGGAGCGCTTAGTTTAGCCAGGTTAGAGAGTGTGGGAGCAGGCCGCTCACTACCAGCATTTCTATGATAAATCAGAGCAGCAGCACAGACAGAGATTGTTGCAAGAGTTGGAAAAGATGACCATCTGCAGAAAAGATCCTTAAAAATCTCCATAATTCCTTTGTTTATATGTTTCCTCTTATAACTTGTTTTATTCCTACATCAGAACATATTAAAGAGAAGACAAATTGTCAAACACTAATACAAATGGTTACTTTCTCATGCTACTGTTTAGCTCTATCGGTCCTCTCTTATTTAGCATTCTGGCAGAATTATTTTCATCTCTTGAAGTTGGGGCGGTATACAGAGTCCTCAGCAGTAAAGGGGCAGCAGAAATCTAGAAAGGTAAGACATTCAGTGATTTCAAATGAGAATGGGCAGAATTATGGTAGGAGATGTTAGATGGTTGGATTCAGAGTCAAAGTTTTCTTAGTTTCTCAAATTTGAGGTGAACCATTGAAGTGATTGGCAATGGGAGTGAAGGATATTGTTGGTTGAAGTTGTGACAGGATGGTGAATACTTGTATAAGGGTATCTTCACTGGTAACTTCCCATCAGTTACAGTACTTTTTGTGTGGACGCTCCAGTGCTGCTCCAGTCTCCCTTGGTGGCTTCCTGGCCCGAGTGAAGGGTAACTTCTGCAAGAGATGGAGCGCTGGGAGAATTATAGGGTCGTGTAAAATTCTCTTGCTTCTTACAACCTTTGGCACAAAGGTGGCATCCACACAGGAAGTGACTAGAGGCTTCATTTCAGTGACATTCAGCAGCTTCAAATGATGATAGAAAAAAACAAATGCTGGTGTTTTAAAATGAGCAACTGAAGTGACTACCAATTGGCGAAAAGCTGCCTAGATACAGTAAATACATCAGAAGATTGATTATCCAGGCAACTGGACCCTTGAATGTATGCAACTAACCAACTGTCAACTACAAAGTGATGTGCAATGAGCAAATCATTTTATATATATTATATATGTGCACAGCTCATCAACCTTTACCAGCCATCAAACAGCCATGCTCTTTAAAATACTGCCTCATAACCCAACAACTATTACCCAACATATTTGGAATTTAAACTCACAGATATCACAATTTTGATCATATTGATTGATTGGCCATTAAACTGAGACAGTTTTTTTCATCCGTGACCACAACTGAATGGATGACATTATTTGCTGCTTCAGAAGGGTTTTGGGTAACTTGCTTGTTCAGGTCATAAAATCTGCTTTATAGTTATGCAACAATTACGGGCATTTCTTTAAAGAAATCATGTTGACAGCTACATTTAAAGTTTTCAATAATCTTTTATGCTAAATTTGATGTTCTGACCCTTCCATCCACCCCAACCTCCTGAATGCATGACTATGTTCTGAGCTAAAAGATGATATGACTGGAATATAAACTGTATGTTTTTGGGTTACATGACTAATGAGTCTATTATTCTCCATGTAGACCTGACTTTGACAAATGTTGTCTATCATGGCATGGCTTTTTGTTTAGAACATGTTTATTTCACATGAGTTGTTTAGATATCATCCAACTATGGCTAAACTACCTTTTTCTCCTCACAGGGTTGTCCTGTATACGATGGCATGTATAGATTGCGTTCTTGGCCGGGTCTAACTTTAAAAGAGGATTTTTCAATCTTAAGGGATTCTTGGTTAAATAAAGGTGAGATCCAATATAAAACCACGTGTTTTATATACAGCCCCAGGGCACACATACAGATCATAGTAAGGCAGTGAAAGGCCAGATAAATCCAGAGACATACAACTGAAGTAAATCACTTCTGCTGCAAATCTCCTCTGCTCTCCTCTTGCAATCAACGGTGCTGCACACGCTGAGTATTGCTTGTCCAGTGTAATCACAGAACAGTCTCAAAGCACAGGAAGCCTGGATGTGCACTGGAGGCTCAATATGACAGACACTTTTCAGATAAACAGAAAGAGAGAGGAAAAAAACTGTTGTTAGGTGGCTGTGTAGTTGTAAAAGAACTTTTCTTCAGATTATAATTCAAGTTAAACCTAACACGGTAAAACAGACTTCACTAGTCTATCAAATGGGTATATAATTTTGACATTGAAAGCATTGGTTTTGATCATGTTTCCCAGTTGCCTTCCTTTGGAGGTTTTCTAGACGTCCCCAGTTCGGAGCAGACGATTCGGTAGACCCTGAAGTCGCTGGAGGGATTATATGTCTCATCTCGTCTGGGATGATCTTGGGATCCTGTGAGAGGACTTGGAAAGCACTGCTCAGGAGAAGGATGCCTGGAATACAGTGCTTAGCCCGCTACCACCATGACCCAACTCCGGATTAGTGGAAAAGAATGGATGACAGATTTTTCCAACATACAGCCTTCTGAAACATTGGTATAGCTGCTACGAATTAAAAGACACTACTGTCAGTTTGAACAAGGATTGGCTGCGCACAAGGCTTTGTATTGACTTGCCCACTGGCAGATAAAGCTGTTTATTGTTTAACAGTAGGGATTTTCTTCAGTCTTGAACAACTGGGAAAGGACTCAAATCATTTGTTTGTTAGCTGATGCCTCGGGCAGCCCAACTGCATAGGTTTTATGTGCTGAAAAAAGGATAAACTGATCTGTAAATCAGATTTGAAATGAAGGCAAAATGAAAACAATGACCACAACCACAGAAAGTTAAACTATTAATTTAATTTTAGTGGAAAACATCACTGGCCGATTGGCCAATTTAATTCACCATAATTCAATTAACTGAGAGGTACTCATGTCTTACAGTATTTCTAATTGTATTCATCACACACTGGATCAAAACTGGTCTCCAAAAATATCCTATTTTACAGTGCACACAGACCTTTGCGAGTTATATCTGTTCAGGTGCTCATTAATGCAAATATCTAATCAGCCAGTCACATGGCAGCAACTCAGTATGTTTGTTCATTTAGGCATGCAAAGAGGACACTATCAAGAAGTCTTGCCAAAGTTCAAACGAAGCATCAGATTGTGGGAAAAAGGTGAATTTAGTGACTTTGAATGTGACGTGGTTGCCAGATAAGCCCTGTTTATTATATGGATTATCAATAAAAAGTAGCGCTGGTGGTTGTATAATTGTGTGAGGGATATCTTCTCGCACATTTTGGGCTTCATAATGCCAGCTGAGCATCATTTAAACCCCACAACCGGTCCATCCCTTTACAACTGCAGTGTACCCATCTACCAAGGGCCGCTTCAGGCAGAATGACGCGCCACACCACAAAGCTCATCTCAAACTGGTTTATTGAACATTACAATGAGTTCACTGTCCTCAAATGGCTTCCACAGTCACCAGAGCTTAATCCAGTAGAGCACCTTTGGGATGTGGTGGAATGGGAAATTAGATTGTGGATGTGTAGCTGACAAATCTGCAGCAAATGTGTGATGCTATCATATCAACATGAACCAAAGGCTCTGAGCAATGTTTCCTTCATGTTATTGAATCTGTTCGATGAAGACTTGAAGCAATCCTGAGGGCAAAAGGGGGGAAACGTGTTAGTAATCATCATCATATCACAGGACAAGTGAGATTAGTCTTTGGTAGCAGCATTAGCGGGATCAAATGTTAGCATGATAGCATAAATAACTTGTAACTACAGGGCTCTCCAAAAAGCAGGGACTTCCTGTTGCGTCACGTTTTCTCTTCTATTCTTTACCAAAGGAGATCAATGTAAAAATCAAGCTAAACTGTCATTAGATGGCAGCCATGCATCAGTGTGTTGCCTCTTTTACTCCTCATTAATTTGCAAGTAATCAAAACCTGCTCAAACATGATTGGACAAAAGCACTTAAAGATGAACGTAAACCAGAAGCTTCAGGGACCAATAATCATCTCCCTTGTCTGCAGATTCTGCACATTCATAAGCAGAGCTATGTTTATAGAGGTTTGTATTAGTGTAACATTGAACGTCTCATGCCTTTGGGAGAACACAGGCATTAGCTGTTCAGTGTTACAGTACAGGGTGCGGCATCCCCCTCATGTCGGGAGGAATGAAAACAATATTCACACAATACAAATGATAACCTGGGTCATAACAATCTGCGGAGATTGGGTTGATCTCTTTGAACAAATGATTGTTCTTGGTCTTCTTGCCCTCCTCTCATGCTTATTCACCTCATGCTCTGAGATTGTTTCCATCCAGTTTTGTTACCAACATTCAACCCACTCTTGCTGCAGTCTGAACCGTTTTATTGGTTTCTTCCCATAACAATCAACTTGTCTTGTGAACAAAAACATTTTTTTTCCATGCATTGCTGCTTCCATTGGTTTTATCTGCAGAAAATATATAAAGGCAGACTGCAGTGGGTGAAATTTGTCTGCTTTTTTTACTTGCATATTGTCAAATCAGAGACAACTTGGTATTCAGCCCCTCTTGTCTGTCTCCTTCAGCCTCGCTTTTTATTGAGGGTGGGCCATTTATATGGATACACCGTAATAACATGGGAATGGTTGGTGATATTAAAGTCCTGTTTGTGGCACATTAGTATATGTGAGGGGGCAAACTCCTCAAGATGGGTGGTGACCATGGTGGCCATTTAGAAGTTGGCCATCTTGGATACAACTTTTGTTTTTTCAATAGGAAGAGGGCCATGTGACACATCAAACTTATTGGTAATGTCACAAGAAAAACAATGGTGTGCTTGGTTTCAACGTAACTTTATTCTTTCATGAGTTATTTACAAGTTTCTCTTTGTTCACAGCCATTGACATGTCGAAGAGGTTAACACGTGAGGAGCGGATCGAAATTGTGTTGATATCTGGTGAACGCAGTAACCGGGTCATTGCAGCAGATTTCAATGCAAGACACCCTACGAGACCACCCATCTCCCATGCTACAGTTAGCAAACTGCTTGCTAAGGTTCGTGAAACTGGTTCAGTGTTGGATTTGCCAAAATGTGGACGCAAGAAAACTGTCACTGATGAAGAAATATCAGTGGCTGTCCTAGCTTCATTCAGCAAGAGCCCACAGCGTAGCACTCGCCGCATGTCACTGGAGAGTGGCATTAGTCGAACATCCCTTCGGCGGATATTAGCTACTCACAAATGGCACCCTTACAAACTCCAGCTACTGCAGCATCTCAATGAGGATGACCCAGATTGGCGCACAGAATTTGCAGAATGGACAAAACAAAAACTGGAACAGGACCCCCAGTTCACGCAGAAGATTTTGTTCAGTGATGAGGCAAACTTTTATGTGAATGGTGAAGTTAACAAACAAAACCACCGCTATTGGTCTGACACTAACCCACATTGGATGGATCCCTCCAAGACTGTTGGACCAACAAAAGTGATGGTTTGGTTTTGGTATATGGGGCAACCTCAAGCCCACTGGATATTTGAAATTGCTACATGATGTGTTTCCCTCTTTATGCACTGAAGCTGGCACGTTCCCTGAGGTTTTTTTTGTGACATTACCAATAAGTTTGATGTGTCACATGGCCCTCTTCCTATTGAAAAAAACAAAAGTTGTATCCAAGATGGCCGACTTCTAAATGGCCACCATGGTCACCACCCATCTTGAGGAGTTTGCCCCCTCACATATACTAATGTGCCACAAACAGGATTTTAATATCACCAACCATTCCCATGTTATTATGGTGTATCCATAGAAATGGCCCACCCTGTAGAATCATTCACTCCACATTAGAAAGCAAGAAGCCAAGAGGAGCTGTGAAACCATATTGCAAAGAGTCTATTTTAAAGCTATTACTGATGCTGAATCCTTCTCAGGAATATAATTTCCATCCTCGGTAACTTCGTGTTTCTCTGGTGTCCTAATTTGTGCTATGGAGATATTGCTTGTTTGTCAGCATAATAGGCCACGCAGAGAAGTAATGGCCACACCGCCGTGTAGTTGCATTCTTTCTCTTCTCATCCTTCACTCATTATTCCTCCTCTGGTATGTGCCGCTGCATTAAGGGCCAGGTCTCCCTTCATTGCTGGTCAAATGGCTGCTCTTTCTTCTTCTGTTTCCTTCTCATTGTGGGAGTCGGGGATAGAGGGCAAATCTCCCGGGGAAACAGAATCTAGACCAAAGCCTTCCTATGCGCCGGCTTCATAATTAAATTGGCAGATTAAATTCTCCCTTATTGTGCAGGATTTAATGAATATTCACTTGGCTTTGGATCGTCTGGGTGATGTGAGCTTTGCTTTAGTTATCACATTGACCCCATCAGACTCCTAACCTCCCTCTGCTCATCAGCTCAGCACTCGCCATAGACCTTTTGACTTAATTGATCCGCACCGTAGTGACACTTTCCACTAATATGTGTATTTAAAGGCTGCTTGAGCCATCAATACGGAGTGATTTATCACCTGACTTGACACTTAGAAATTTCTGGTGAGGCTATGACCAAAAACGCAATAAATGGTCATTGGCTATTTGTCCAAACAGATAAGAAGTGACCTTTTACTGTCGTTTCAGCAAAGGAAGAAGAATTTGATGACGTGTTTTCTCAAAATATCTCTTGTGATGATTGGGTCATCAGTTTATGACACTGATGGAAGGCAGTCAGCATGCAACCAACCAGTTTTAGCTTCTTTAACCCTGTAGCGACTAACACACAAAAAAACAAAGGCTTTTATTCATTTTTTAAAAATAACAAAAGCAAACAGAGCGCTACTCAGTGACCCCCGTCGACTGGAAAAAAAAAAAATCTGTAATCTGTTCCCATAACAATTCAATAAAAGGCTCTTCACTTGGACAAGGTCTTATTACCACATGAGTCACGGCTAATGTGTAGGATTACTTTTATTCTCATGGATTCAAAAAGAAAAATAAATGTATGGATGTCATGGTGACATCAGTGGTTACTTTGAGTAGAGAATAACTTCAGTATTTTTACATTTATATAAAAATCCTTCCTACTTGTTCCTACCTGGTACTGGTAGGATGCTAACCTCTTAGCATTAAGAAACATTTTTCTGATATCTGTCTGAAAAGGTTTAGTTTTAATTAATGCATTCAACAATAACTGGATGGTTCTCTCAGAGTACTCTGATTCTATAGTGCCTTGCTTGTTATGCTAGCCCTGCGACAAGCTTGGGACTTGTCCAAGGTGCATTCACCTCCTATTACTCCTGCCATTACAACTGGGATAGTGGAAGAAAATGGATGGATGGATGGATGGATGGAGGGAGGGAGAACAACATTAAAGCTTCATGCAGTCACTTCCTGTGGCCAGCTCCCACTCATCTGAGAAGGCCTTCTATAAGATCTTGGTTTGCAAAATTAAATCAACAACTTTTCCAGAACCCAAAGTGATGCTCGTTTAGCCCCAGTAACAGACCAAAATGTCAAAATAAATTAAAATAATTTGAGCTGTTAAAAAGAAAAATTCTCACATTAAGAAGCTGGAGCCATAATATATTTGGCATTTGTGGATGCATGTCGCAAACCTATTTGGATAAAGTGGGAACAGAGTAATTACAAGCAAAGCAAACAAACAGAAAAGCCTTTTGCCATAAATATAAGATAATTAGCAGCAGACAATTAATCTAAAAAGGCTTCTGAAACAACCCTGTAGAGACAGAGAGACGATTTTGGATTTCAGTCGAAGGTAACCGTATGACAAATGAGTGTGTTACCTACCACCCAGAGGAGAAGTAGGAGGAGGACAGGTGGAGGAGAGCTGGGGATATTTTGGGTAGCAACTCCTTTCATGCCATTATCGCTGTCATTTTGATGGTTAGCCATTCATTAGGCTTGTCCGGCAGCTGCCCTGAACCCTTCCACAGTGGCAGCTAATATGTAACGTGATTTCCACTGTGTGAATATGATTATGCTGTGTGACAGACAGAAGAGGGCAGGATGCGAGGGCAGATGCAGACAAACATGGAGGAGGTCAAGCATAATGAGGAGAGCAACCGGTCCCTCGTCCCGCCAAAGAGGCGGACGAGCTGACAACAACAAGAAGATTCGAGGAATTTGGGCGAAAGACAAACAGCTAAAAATGTCACGAGGAGCCAGCGCTGCATCATCAGAGAGGATCTATTTGTATGAACCAGTATACAAGAGCATGGAAACAAGGCTTGTGTCAGGATGTCCTGTCTGGATTTGAGGGTTTCTGACATGCAGAGGAAGCACACTGAGGTAACTGCTGTCGTAGCTCAGCTGAAAAACTGGTTAATAGATTCCAGACTGGAACACCGTGAGTTTACAAAACATGGAAACCAGTGCATGATAATTCTCAGCTCACTAGTCAAAGATGCCATTAGATCTTCAATATTCATCCAATTACAAGAGGTTTTTCTCAACCCAGAGCGAACCAAGTCTAGACTTTGCAGTTGTGAAGATGAACTTGGCCAATAACTTCAGATAAATTTCGGAGATATACTTTATATTTCTTAATCTCTTAATCTGTACAGTATTTCTTTAAGAAATATTGTACATTTTCAGGTTGTCTCTATAAGTTTCTATTTGTGCTCCATGCCTTTTGGATTGTTCTTTGGGTTATTCACCTGTGTGTTTATATTGTTTGGTATGACCCTGCACCATTGTACTAGGGAACCCAGTCACTGGGGGCACAACTCATTGTTCTAGTGCTGGTCCAACCCAATTTTTTTTATATAGCACCAAATCAAAGCAACAGTCACCTCAAGGCACCTTATAATGAAAGCTCGACATAAAATCTTATATGTGGATCATAAAGAATGAGATTCCCATACCAGACTGGTCAAAGACCATAACGGGTATTGTTGATCAGCAGCGTGGTGGTGGAAACTGAACTACTGTTGGGCAAAGACGGAAAAGAGCAGAGGGGGAAGGCATGTTCAGAGGCAGTGAGAGAGAAAGGGCTAACACACTGGGCACTGTGTTAGTGTTACGTGCCAAGAGGTGTGGCTTTGCTTTTGTGTTCTATTTATCTTTCAGGTGTCAAGCCTCCACCTATTGGCCAGTTCGAAGTTGATTGGCATGTGTCTATTGGCTGGTCTGGGCCCAGTTGGCCAATCACACGCCGAGGATCACTACAAATGAGCAGCTCCCTGGCCAGTTGGTGGCTGCTGGCTTCTGCTATGACAAACATTTGCGAACAGGCTTCTTTGTATTATGTGTGGTGGGAGGCTGGACAGGTAAGCTGGGGTACCCTATACACTGACTGCAGGCGTTACACTGTTAGACACACTAGGTTATGCGGTTGATGCCACTTTTGTATGTTTTCACTGACCTTTTGTCGAGCAGCTAGGTAGGCCTTTTGTTTTGCATTTTTGTTTTAGTTAGGCCCTGGGAGCTCTCGACCTCTTTTTGTTTTATTACTTTCTTTGATTTGGCTCAACCGCCCAGTCCTCCTCCCCCACCTTTTTTCTTATAGATTCCAATGAACAACAACAATCTTTATTTATAGAGCACATTTAAAAACCAGCGGTATACCAAAGTGCTTAACATAAGAGACAGAGAAGTAACACGAGTATTATAAGGCCTTAGCAAAGTATCAAATATCCTCACAGGTCAATGCCACTAATACACAGGTGTAATATAAAATGCATATCAAAATAAAAACATAATAAAAGCACAAGCCATAAAAATATGTACAAGAAAAAATAGAATATGTCTAAAAGTCAGGTGCGAGCATTAACAAGCAGGAAAGGCAAGATTAAACAAATAGGTTTTTAACCGTGATTTAAAAGATTGGATGGAATCAGACGCTCGGATCACAATCGGAAGGTTATTCCACAACTCTGGTGCAGCCAGGGCAAACGCCCGGTCACCTCTAGACTTCAGCCGAGATCTAGGCTAATGAATCCTGCCTGATTCTTAACTGTCCTGTTGCCCTCCTCCTTCATTGATTGTGGTTGTCCAGTGTTGCTGTCTCCTTCCTGCCTTTGCCACCACCATGGTGGGGGGGACGTAACAGTTAGGATAAGAGGAAGGCCTCATGGATGTAGTGAAGGCGGACATACAGAGGGTTGGTGAGACACAAGAGAATGCTATGGATAGCGTGAGATGGAGCCAGATGACTTAAGACTGCAGCCAATGGAAGAAGTAGAGTACCAGGAGGTATTTTAGCAAGTGCTCCTGGTGACGTGTTTACATTGAAGCCAATGACAACCTTGACGCCCTTTCCTCCCTGGAGGAGGAGAGTGTGGTTGAACATCAGGTGATTCATCATCTTTATATACACCTGTAAATGTTTAAGACATTTTAATTTGAAAGGACAGGCAAAATATGAACAGCATTTATTTTAAGCCCATTCATTTTAAGCTGAGTCAGTTGGTTTGTGTGCCCAATTTGACCACGTTCCCTTTTAAATCTCGTTACTTTATAAAAGCGGAAATCGAGACACATCGCCCCATCGTCACAGAGTGATGGTGCGTGTTTGACAAGGCGATAGACAAAACGTAGTCTGAACCTCCCTCCTGCACTCATTCTCACACCTTATTTCTGTGCACAATCGACTGCATCGCCATAAAGGCGCCATTATGTGTTGGGGTGATTGATTATTTTCCAACAATGTTCTCGCTGCAGCTCAAATTCTTTGTCAGTTGAGTCAAAGAATGGCGTCTTTTCAGCCAACTCTATAACCGTTTGAAGTTAACGGTCAATTCTTTGACAAATATATGCCCGTAACTACACCGTATTGACAAAAGATATTTTTATGATTGTGGTTCTGCTCATACGATTTGAAAAGAAAAACTTCTTGTACATCTTATTTTACTTAATTGATTTCTTCCTGGTTTAACAGCGTCTTCAAAAATGGTTTTTGCTGTAGAGCAATAACACTGTAATAACAGTGCATCTCCAGCTAAGGTTAAGAGACAACGACACCAGTTATTTTATGCGCAGTTAGCGGCAAATTGGCCACAGCAGCCATACATTTTTCCCAATCTGAACTTTAACTGAACTTGGTGACCCGACATATCGCCTTTGTGAACTTATACTTTAATGATCCCGCTGATTATTCTGATTGTCCATCAGAAATCAGCACTTGACCTCTGGAGAAGAGCTGTTTTATTCATGAGGAACGGCGCCTTTGCAGCAGCTGTGTGTTTTGAAGCTGATTTTGCAGATTTATATCGTGCCAGCCACTCCAGGCCACACGGCAGAGCATTAAAGAAACCCCAAAGTTAGAGAATCAAATGTTCCCACATAAATCATACAGTGTTATGAGTGGAAACAGCTCGGGTAAAGTTGAGCAACTGTGGCGAACGCTGAAGAAAATAAATCATTTATCACCTCTAACTGCACCGCTGAACCGTGCAGTGGTGAAATACAGGAGGTGGGCCCAGGAGTGCTTTGTCACAAAAACAACTCCAGTTTATCGCTACTGGACCACAAGCACTCAGCTATAAGGTGCGCCGTGAGCTGCAATTCAAATAAAGGTTATGAGTCAGACATGGGGTTAATGGAAGAGCTGAGGTATGAGGCTGACCCGTTACTGTGATTTAATGAACTGTTTTGCCTGTTTTTTTGCACTGTTAAAAGGAAACTGTGACATTTTTGCCTCGCGATCTATTATTTTACCCCAGCAGCAACTTGTCTCGAAGAGGAAAACAATAATTTTTATCCCAGTTAACAACTTGCTTCTAAATGAGACCAATTTTCTGCAGCAAGCGGCAACTTACTGGAATTGGTTTCAATTAAGGTTTTACCTGAAGACGTTCCGCTGGAGGTCATCAATTTGGAAACGTAGCTCCTGCTCTGGCTAATGATGCAAAATGATCTTTTTATTTCCCGTATTGTTTTCGCTAACATCTCCTGTTCTCTCTAACGTCTCCTCTCTTCCTTCCTGCACTCATTTTCTTTGGTTATATCTGAGGGATCAGAAGGTGCTGCAGATTTATGGCTCCCTGGACTTGACCACTGACCAGTCTGATTCAGCAGATAATTGCTCAGTATGAACCGTTATCAACTGGACAACCAAGGTGATGTGATTTATTACCTAGATTCTCAGGTTAACTTCATCAGGAAAGCTGTCAGACCAAGTGGGATCAAGAGAAGGAGAACAAGGGGAGAGGTGGTGAAATGGTGGGAATGTAAAATTAATCCCGGGAAGGGGGAGTTGTTCAGCTCTCAGTGGTTATAAAGCAATTAAATACACGGAAAAAAGCCACATTGCATGGAAAAGAAGGTGAAATTTCTATGCGACAGTGTACCCTACAAGTGATAAATTACAAAAGAAAGCAAACGAATAAAATAATCCACTGAAACAACACAAATCGCAGTGATGTATTCCTCATTTTATCTTATAAATGACATCATGTTGCTGATACAGGCAGCTGAAGTAAACGTGATAAGAAGATAAATGAATTTAGCTGTAGCTACAGAACAAACAGGGATATCTTACAGTGTTATATTATCATTTAATAATGAACAAACACCAAACACACAGTTTGTCCTGCAGTAAAATAAAATATTGCACCAATGCCATGATTCATTTCAATAAAGTTATATGCACTGAAGGCACATGTAATTGTACAGTACAGTGCTAATTTACCTAATGCTACTTTTACATTGTGTTCATCTTAACTCTTGTTATTGCATTAAGTCCCACTCTGCTCCTTTTTCTATCTCATTTTCTTCATATTGGAAGAATTATTCACGTTTTACATTTTTTTTATAGTTGTCTAATGTTGCTGCTTTGAAATGTTCCTAATTCTTTTTGTTAGTCTCTCTCCCGTCCTTCTGTGCCGACCTGCAATCTATTTTTGTGTTTCACTGGGGGTATGGCACCTCTGGTGGTTCCCACCTTGGCACATTTGATCATCATCCACTCCTCTGCAGGTGAACGTCATACTCTGCTCTCTGTGGTAGTGTCGCTTGACTCACTAAGAACAGTAAAGAAGGAACTCGGCTGCTCGTGCTTTTGATATTTTGCCGTTTGAACTCTGTTCTTTTCTTCCTAGAAATCTCCCACTGTGTTCACACCTGTTCTGGATACCTGCCCTGATCTCTAAAAACCATGACCCCCCCACTGTGCCACCAGCTCTTTATTGTTACATTAAACATTGTTTCATCTCCATCTGCTTTAGTCTTCTAAAAACCTTAAAGGTTCATTAAAAGTGTTTCACGAACATTTACCTGGACGGTTTGCTTACAGTCAGTGTTGGGAAGGTTACTTTTAAAATGTATTCCATTACAGAATACAGATTACATGCCCCAAAATGTATTCTGTAACGTATTCCGTTACGTTACTCAATGAGAGTAACGTATTCTGAATACTTTGGATTACTTAATATATTATCATGCTGTTTACAACTACATGAATGTACTATTGCTGTGATTTATTACTGTTACTGAAGGTCCGCGGCTCCGAACCGTAGTAAAGGGACCTCTGGCTAATACGGTGGGTTCTGTGTCGGGCTCGTAGCCGAAAACTAGCTTTACTTTGTTGTCTGGGTCAACTTTGCTAGCAGAGACAGAGAGAGGCGTTGATTATTTGATTATTTGAGCTGCAAAGACAGTTAAATTTACTCCTAGAGAGGAAGCACGAGAAAACAGTGCATGCAGTTTACTTTAACAACAGCAAAAAGCCTGTAAACATGTGTGTTCGTGCCACTTAACAGAGGAATGTTATCAACAGAGCTCAGTGTGAAGTTAATTAATGACAAAGCTACATATATGTGCTTCTGCAAGTTTGCCATTTGTGCTTGGATCTTCTGCAAGAGCATTAGGGGCCAAAACCTTATAGTGACTAGTCTCGCTACTTTCTAGCTACTTTAATTGCTTCACTTTATTTTATTGGTCATAGCAAAAATAAAAGCTTATGGATACAATCACTAGTCAAAAAGATGGAAGCTATACATCTATCTTTGCTGTAATTTGCCTGTAAACTTCTAATGGATTCATCTTTGAATCTTTTCTTAGAACACAGGTGTCGAACTCCAGTCCTCGAGGGCCGGCGTCCCTGCTGCAAAACATCTGGATAAAATTAGTAATTCATTAGCAAGACTCTATAGAACTTGACTCCATGCTGAGGTGGCGATTCAGCCATTTGATTCATGTTACAGAAGCTCATGAATGAATCAACACGGTGCAATAAAAGTACTTTTCGAAAATTTAGACTCAGAGGAAATGTTAATAAGTTCTCACAGATGTGGCAGCCTTTTATCATTTACTTTAACTCATTGAAAACACTTACAACAGACTAAACTTTTGTACCACAGGGTTCCCTTTTGTTATGGTTTTGGGAGGGAGTTGATTTTTTTTAAATTATTATTATTTTTTTGTTTGTTTGTTTGTTTGTTGTTTTCTGTGTGTGGGTTGTTGTTTTTTGTTTTTCTTCCTTTTCTTTTTTTCTGTTTTATTGTTATCATCTGAATCTTAATGGCCTAATTTGTTTTGATATATATCTTTATATTGGTTGGTACTTGCTGTATTGGGCCTGATATGTCAAATTACATGTGCAAAACTTTATAAATAAAGAGGGAAAAAAAAAAGTACTACTTTTCGAAGTACATTTTTCCAAAAACTTACATTTATTTAAATTTACTTGCGCAAGGTTAGGGGTTGCCACCTCAGCATGCATACATAAGTCTTGCTAATGACCTACTAATTTTATTCAGGTGTGTTGCAGCAGGAAGGACTGGAGTTTGACACGCCTTTCTTAGAATATCTATAGTTGTTCTCACAAGAACTGGATTCTACTTGTGGAATCCAAAGCGAGGGGGAGCCAATCATAAAAAGTGGGTTTTCAGGAAGGGGCTTTAAAGAAAACCATAACGGCTCATTTCAGATAGTGAGGGGCTACTGAAGGGTGTAGAGGGTGGAGGATGGGAGGGAGTAATCCTTCAAGTATGGTTACTGTAATCCAAGTCTTTGGTTGTAATTTCATTCAGAAGGTTTGTAGATGTACGTTTGAGAAAGTGGACAGTATAATAGTAATAATAGCATTACTATAGTAACTAATAGGCTGACATTATGTATTTTTACTCCTTTTTCTCAGAGTGTGTCTCAAAGAAACAAGGCTAAAAGGAACCGATGTTACGTGGGCAGAAAATGACATCCACAGTGTTTTTTCAAGGACACCCCAAGGTAACCGGGGAGCTCCCACTCCTCTGCACATCACTGCTTCATTTGCCATAGGCCACACTGGAGTGCTCTCTCACCATTATCCCTCTCCTTCCACTGTGACAACAGGCTCTTTAAAACGCCTCCCACAAAGGCCGAAAGATGATTGCTGGAATGTGATTGGCTCTGCTGGGGCTGCCTGGTTGCTATGGAGCAGCTACGTTTTCAAAAAGCTGGTTTTCATACATCTCAAGTGGATGTAGTGACGCCTATATGGCAAGACTAGTAGGTGATTTGTCATGTCTCTGAAATTAGAGGCAGATTGGATTAAAATTTAAAGAATTTAAATGATCGTTGGGAGGAAAATGGGTCACTTCAGCTGCAAATAGCCAGACGATGAAGCAAAGAAAAGTAGGATTTTAATAGCAAACAGAACCCGCGCTCAAAGAATATCCAGTGTTTACAGTGCCGATATTAACATGGAGGGAAAGCGATGAAGCTTTGTGAATTATGATAGAGAAATATAATGTTTGTTCACTTTGTTTTTAAACTCTTTTTATATAATAATATTGTGCTATTCTTAGTGTATTGTCTGTCTCTGTTAATGTTTGTTTATAATGGAGCACTGTCACAAAAAATAATTTCCCCTAGGCATCAATAAAGTATTCTGATTCTGATTTTGCTCTTTTTAGTAGTGAAAAACCTCAACAATGTTTGTCATGGTTGGCTGTGTGGCAGGCAGGCAGGCAAGCAGGAGTGGTGGATCCAAAATGCAGGACTACTTAAAGCGAAGCTTTATTGCTGGGAAAAACCTCTTACTAAACTAAACTCACCAAAAGACAAACAAAAACACTGTAGCAGAAATACTGAACTGAAGCTGGAGACAAAACACTGGAAACACGGAGGCAAAACACACAGTTTGTTGAGGGTACGACACGACACTGACTCAGAGAAACACAGGGGTCGTGTCCAAATTCATGGGCTGCATCCTCCTGAGGCCGCATTTGTAGACTGATTACATCACAGCGACGCGCCGAAGGCTGTCCAAATTCGTAGACTCCTCCAAATGCAGCCGACAAATGCGTCCTCCTTTTCCCCGAATTTGAAGGATGGGTCGGGTGTGTCCTTCTTGGCCCACCATATCACAGAATTCATAGCGCGGCTCAGCCAAGCTCCAGTTTCCGGCAATGGCGGCCGCTACTAAGTTTTAAAATTACTCTTATTATTCTTTCTGGGCCACAAAATAAACTTTAAACATATTTTCAGGCGAGAATGTGGGTTAGCTCGTTGATAATTAAAAATGAACACAAAAAACGGAGAAAGATTTCGGGGTCCATTTTCGATTTTCGTGCCGTGGCGCTGACAACCGGAAATACTCTGAATTAAGGGCGGGAGTAATAATAATAATAATAATAATGGATTGGATTTATATAGCGCTTTTCAAGGCACCCAAAGCGCTTTACAATACACTGTACACACTGGTGGAGGCAAGCTACGGTTGTAGCCACAGCTGCCCTGGGGCAGACTGACAGAAGCGAGGCTGCCATATCGCACCATCGGCCCCTCTGGCCAACACCAGTAGGCGGTAGGTGAAGTGTCTTGCCCAAGGACACAACGACCAGGACAGAGAGCCCGGGGATTGAACCGGCGACCTTCCGGTTACAGATACGCTTCCCAACCCCCTGAACCACGGTCGCCCCAGTCGCCAGAGTAGATCGAGAAGGCTAGACCATCCAATTCCATAGCCGTTTACTTCCGGCCTACCCGACCTCCTGAGGTCCACGTAGACCGCGAAGGCCGGGTCCTCAGGAGGATGCAGCCCATGAATTTGGACACGACCAGGGTTTAAATACACTGGGAAGTAACGAGGGGAACGAGACACAGAAGGAGAGCACAGCTGGGAGAAATAAGAACTGACGAGACAAGGAAGCGTAAACTGAACACATTCACATAAGACACGGACCTTCAAAGTAAAACAGGAAGTATGACACAGAGACGCGAACTTGACACGGTGGAGACAGCAACTAAGAAACACAGAGACATAACCAGTAAGGCAGAGGACTCGATGAACCAGAAGACCCAGAGGGAAACTCAAACATGCAGACACAGACTTACACAGAGAGACATGAAGGGCAAGGGATCAAAACTAGAAACCATAGAATAAATCACACAAGTACAATAATACAAAAATCACAAAGAACTAAAAACGCTGGGTCAGGAGACCCAGGACCCTGACATTTACATATTTAAGATAATACACCTAATTTTAATATTAGAGTAGAATAGCATAGCCCTTTATTGTTATTGTACAATACCTATGTCTACACAGTTTCAACCTGAGTAAAAAGATTGTTTTTCAATAATGATTTAATTTATTATGGAAAAAATACATCCAAACCTACTATGTTAAAAAGTCATTGCCTTCTAAACCTGATAACTGGATATGGCACCTTGGCAGCAAGAACTGCAGTTAAGTGATTATAATAACTGACAATGAATCTTTCACGTTACTGTGGGGGAATACTGGTCCACTCTTTGCTAAATTGGTTTCATTCAGCCACACTGGAGGATTTGAGCATGAACAGCCTGTTTGAGGTCATGCCAAAGCATCTTAATCTGATTAAAGTCAATCCGTTGACTGGGCCACTCCTTTTATTTCTGGTAGAGAACAGAAGTAACGGATGGCCACAGACCATCACGCTACCACCACCATGTTTGACTGCTGTGATGTTCGTTTTGTAAAATGCTTTGTTAGTTTTATATCAGATGTAACAGGACTCAAACTTTCCAAAGAGTTCAGCTTTTGCCTCGTCAGTCAGCAGAATATTTTCCAAAGGTGTTGGGGATCATTCAGATGATTTTTTGGCAAATGTGAGATGACCTTTATGTTCCTTTTGGTGGGTTTGTGGTTTTCTCCTTGGTACTCTCCCATAGATGCTATTTTTGCGCAGACTGAGTGCTTTTGTGACCTCCTGAATGAGTCCCTGATGCGCTGTTGGAGTAATCCACTCCTGGAAAGGTGCACCACTGTGGTTTTTTTCTCCATTTGTGGCTCTCACTGGGGTTTGCTGGAGTCCCAAAGGAGTAGAAATGGATTTTTAACCTTTGCCAGACTGAGAGAAGCCAGTCTGATGAAATTATTTGAAATCATTGTTTTAAAATATTTCTGTAGATTGTGGAATAGTGTGCTCCTTCTTGGGATCTTGATTCAACAGGTCTGGCAGTAATCAGGCTGGGTGTTGCTAACAGAGCTGATCTCAGTTAAAAACATCACAGTTAATTTATGATTTAACACGTTTTTTTCACAAATGGCCAAGCAGGCCATTTGTTGGACTGTAGAGCTGCTTTGAAATTCATAATAATAATAATAATGGATTGGATTTATATAGCGCTTTTCAAGGCACCCAAAGCGCTTTACAATGCCACTATTCATTCACTCTCACATTCACACACTGATGGCGGCAGCTACAGTTGTAGCCACAGCTGCCCTGGGGCAGACTGACAGAATCGCGCCGTCGGCCCCTCTGGCCATCACGTTCTCACTCCCAAAGCGAACATTTTACGCTAGGTGACAAATCGTCAACATATTACGTTTTCGGCTACCCACCACGTTCCTAAATGACGACCTTGGAAAAATGAGGAAATATGAGAACCGTCTGGACTCAATCTACACATGTTCGCTCTTTTTCTTCAAATCACTTAGAAACACGCTATTTAACGTCATTAAAGTCATGGTTAAGGTCACGAATAAGGTTATGGTTAGGGCTAGGGATAAGGTTAGGTTTAGGGCTGGAATACAGGGATGGAACGTCTATTACCATGGGAGCGTCATTGCACTGGATTTCGGCCATAACCCGCCGCGTACTATAAGAATGCCGAAGGTCTCATTTTGCGTTCCACAGGAACGCAGCGGGACGTGACAAAACGTTGGCATGTTACGCCTCGGGAGTGAGAACGGGCTGAGTAGGCGGTAGGGTAAAGTGTCTTGCCCAAGGACACAACGACCAGGACAGAGAGCCCGGGGATCGAACCGGCGACCTTCCGGTTACAGATACGCTCCCCAACCCCCTGAACCACAGTTGCCCGTATGAGTTGTTCACACTAAAGTAAAAACCACCATCACTTCATGCGGATACCCCTTCGGCGCCAGCTGCACTCTCAAGGCTGGAGCTGAACAAAACACCCTGATAACGACTGTGTTGAGTCTGTTCCTTCCCATTCCATGCAAGGCCACCTGGGTTGGCTGGAAGACTGTTTACTTAGCCTAGCAGGGCGAAGGACACTGTCTCAGCTGAACTCGCACACACATACATATACACTGATATGCACACACTCATCCCCCCTCCCTTTCCAAACGCCTTCGACGTTTATTCCCTTCCGATGCTGCACCCTTTACCCACCCTGTTGCTTGTCCTGTGTTTCTTTGGTGTATTAAGAGTTTTTCATGTGCAGAGGTGGTTTTTTTTTCTGTTCTCAAACTGATCTCCCTGTTGGAGCTCAGTCTGGGGGGAGTTATTTTTTCTCCTTATCTTTCCTCGTGTGGTGCATTTTCAATTGTTATACCTCTCTGACCTGTCTTCCCCATGTGATGTTTGTGTAATGTATGTATGGTCGGGGGGTAAGATGGCGCCGCCATTGGTGCAATAGGTCGGCAGCCTTATGAAATGTGTCCCCTTGTGGGACTAATAAAGGTATATAAAATCAAATCAATTCAATTCAGGTTAGGATAGCTTTTTTTCTTAATAAATGGAAAATGTATTTAAAAAACAGCATTTTATATTTACTGAGGTTATCTGTATCTAATATTAATTTGTTTGATCTGAAACGTTAAAGTGCGACAAATAAGTAAAAAGAATAAGAAATCTTTCCTTATTTTGGCCTTTGTGTTGTCTAGTGATGAGTTCTGGTTCCTTTGATTCATCTTCTGATTTTTATTAAAAGTTAAAGTTTTATTTCCCTCACGATTTTCTTTCTCTGTCTCATCTTTCTGTTAGCGCCTGTTCCACCCAACGGGATGATTATTCTTGTCTCTTTTATTTCCTGTTTTACTTTGAAGGTCAGTTTTTTTTTCACCTGCATGTATTTCACTTGGTTTAGTTCTACTAATGTTTATTGTTCCCAGTGTGTATAAATAGTCCTGCCTTCCTCTTTGTCCTCATCGTTTGTCTGTTCTCCTCGTAGTACGGTCTGTGATCTGCTGTTTTTGTGATTCCCCATGCTCTTTGTTTGATCTCAAAAGTTTCACATAAAGGGTATTAATACCCAATAATACAGAATTTTACTTATTACTTATATATTGAGTCCCCATTCTGCCTATATCTATGCTTATGTTTTCTTTGTCAACCCAATTGTTTCGTTATTATCTGACGTTGAACAACTCAGGTGTGTAAATGCTCCACTACCGTGGTTTAGTGTTTTCTTTGTTTTTTTCTCAATGCGTAACAGCCAGAAAAACACAGAGACGTACTTTGATGATGTAAATTAGCTCCCAGTCAATAAAGTCAGTGGGCTGTATCTGTTTGGTTTGCTTTGGTTTGTGTGTTTTGTACACCCACCATCTACCCCAGCCACCTCCTGAGGTTTCCAGTGCTGTTTATGAATGAAGCATTTCTTTAGAACAAATCCGTGAATGTAAATCAGCCAGCTATTAAAGCGAGGACATAATTTGTTTCCATATAAACTCTTTTTCACTTTTTCCAGGAGACAGGGTTTTGTGAGAATACAGGTAAAGATTGCTCTCAGCTTGGATGTACAAAACCCCGTGCTCTGACTGAAAAAACGTTCAAATCCAGGTGAGTAAACGCTCTGCCATTTGAGACCTCACACACCTCTCCCCGTCTCTCTGTAAGGCTGAAAAAGAAGCTCAGTTTGTTGCCGTTTTAACTGTGCCATATAGAAAGGGAGACACGTTAACTGACTTTAACCTTGTTGCCAACATTGCTGGGACTGTAATAAAGCACCGCTGCGCTGTATCAAAAGTATCTTCAACAGCTGGAAATAATTAATCTTGACAAACTAAACTCCAGTTCTCGCTGCACTACACTCCTCTACCTTGTAAAATCCATTATACTTGTTGATTATCTTCTAATTAGAAAGTAAATGTTGCCTAAGACACTGAGGCGGTAAATACGGAGCGTGGCGCCATGCATGTGTAATTGATTTCCTGCTCTCAATTTCCAAAGGATAACAGCGAAGATGAATTATTCAGAGCGTCCTCACCTCTCAGTGGATGGATGACCTTTAAGAAGGACTTTAGCCACGCTTGTTAGTACCTGACTGATAAACTCAGACCTTTCAAAGAGCTCTGAAATTCACGGGGTGAAATATGAAATCTGAGAGATTATTTTCGATGCCGGCTTGTCCGTTCTCGTCTTCGTGCGCTCGCTTTGGCGGGATGTGGAAAACTCAATTTGCCGTGAAAATCTGCAAGACGTATCGCATTAGGTCGGGCTGATTGTAAACTCTTCGCGTGGATGCAAACTGAGGCAAGTGAAATGAATTTATCATTTTGGTTCCGCCACGAGATTCATGCCAGACGAATGAAGTGGTGCTGTCACTTGCATTTAGGCCTTTGAACGTCGATCCAGTCAGAGAAAACCAACCACCTGAGGAGATGAAGACGGCTGAGCAAACTTGCTTATAAACACTTCTTATTAAGTTGGATTCATTTTTGTTTTTACATCACAAAGAGCGGTTGTTTTATCCTTTTAAATCCCCAGCTATGTCAACATGACTTTTATTGTTCAGCAGTTGCTCCATTAATGCACTCTCTGACACTACGCAGGAGAAGAAAAAGCTAAAGTGAGTGTCTCCAGATAGCTCGAACTGCAATATTCCCACCATCAGTCTGAAAGAGAATAAAACATTTGCCCACTACACATGGTTTCCTTCCCAAGTGAAATTCCCAGACTGCTGACTGTATAAAATTCAACAACACTATCTTCCTTTCATGCATTTTTAAGAAGAGCAAAGGGATCCGGAGGCTAGCGTCACTTTGATCGTTCACTGGTTGGTTGGTTTGTTTGTTTGCTTTTCTGAAGCCCGGCACTCTATTTTCCCCTCTTTTTTACGTCGAATTGATAAACCATCTGCTCCAGTGACAGTTCAGAGCAGAGTGTCATCAACTCAGATTCATGCAGATGCTGCTGTCAGGCTGCCAGCCGGAGAACCAGAGACGTGTCGTACTGCAAATTGTTTGTGTGTACGTGTGTGTAGGGGTGTTTACCACAGAACAGTGTGTGCACTCTTCCTATATTACCATTTATCTATAAGACTAAATGCACACTTCACTAGCTGTGTCCCAATTCAGTGGCCACATTCTCCAAAGGCTGCATTTAGAGTCTGATTACGTCACAGCGAGGCGACTGTCCCAATTTGAAGACTCAGCCCAAAAAGGTGATTCAAAGGTTTAGAGACCCCCCTACCCTACGTTTCACTGTGCTGAACCACCCGATGGGCTATTTCTATCTTCCAAAAAATGCGTCGATTAGTCGACTAGTCACGATTACGTCGACTATTAAAATTGTCGACGACTAATTTAATAGTTGACGCTTCGTTTGAAGCTTTGTAAGATCCCAAAAGACGCAGGAATTAGTAGTAGGATTTAAGAGTGTAATAACGGACTGAAACAGAAGATGGCAGCACTGCATGTACAAGAATGCCAGCTGCCGTTAAACCCCAAAGAAGAAGAAGCTGTGTCCCAGAACTCATAGCGCGGCCCAGCTCAGTTTCCAACAATGGCGGCAGCTAGTTAGTTTTAATATTAGTCTTATTATTCTTTCTGGGTCACAAAATAAACGTTTAACATATTTTTAGGCGAGAATGTAGCTGTGTAAACCTCAAATATCTGCTCAGTTTATCAAGACACCACATATTTTCAAAAGCGCTCCGATGTTTTCGGAGACGTCTGTTACCCACTAGCTCGATAGCTAGCCGGGGGCTAGGCTAACTAGAGCCGTGAGAACACCGGACTCCGGCAAATTGTTTTCAAACCCACCGCCGTCTTTCGCTACTCAGGTTAAACATGATATATAAGTCACTTAGATAACTTAAAAATGTTATTGTTCGGCTTTTTTTAGTATTTTATTTGTTCCTGAGTAAATCGGTTTGGCTGAGATTAAAGTTATAGTTTTTACACAGCTGAATAAACATCAAGCAGACAGCTGAATATCAGAAGTGTGAGATGCTCGAGAATTTACTCCGGTGTCCTGTTATATTTTAGATAGCAAGGAGTTTATTAAACTTCACCGAAACAATCTGCAAATTTCATTAAAATTTAACAAACTATCATCTTGTCTTTATTTTTAGTTAGTACATACCTTAAACACTTAAAGCTGTAAGCTAATGATAGTTATATAAGTGCAGATGCTGCTGGTGCAATAAGCTGTACGTTTTACGTCCAATGAATGATGATCTGATTAGTCGACTAATTGCAAAAATAATCGGTGACTAGTCGACTATCAAAATAATCGTTTGTGGCAGCCCTAGTGGCCAGTGACAGGGCGGGTAGATAGAGTCCACTGTTCTTTCCATTAGTCCTGTCAGCAAATTTAATCTTTATATATATATTTTTTATATCCCAAATATGGCTCTCAAATAAATGTTTCTTTGGATGCTGTGTGTCCTGCTCTCCAGGTATTCCATGTTACTCCAGGTGTTAACATGTTAAGATGTTGTCTGCCTGTGATCAGAACATTTGTGGAGAAGATGAGTCTGAAGGGGAAAATCAACTCCTTGCCAAAAAAAGGGGAAAATAAAAAAAAAAAATACAAAGTTTGCATTTGTCTTCAAATATTATCCGTCTTTATTTAAAATAAAGTAATTAATTCCTAAGCTATTATAAAATGCTCTTTATTGCTCCGTTTGTCAACTGCCGTTTTCAGTTTCCTCAGCCTTTAGGGTTACGTCGATCTGGATTCAGCCGAGGGTGTGAGGGGGAAGCACGCTGCTGCTCCTTGGCCTGGTTTGGCTTCATGGATGAAGTGTTGGGACGAAGGCCGTCCACCAGGCCTCCTGTCCTAATTGCCTCCATCCGTGAGGAGACTCCAGGGCCAAGTTCAGCAGCGGGTGAACCAGAGAAGGATAATAAGGAAGAGGCGGACGATGAAAGTCAGCAGGAGCTGGAGAAAAGAAAACGAAAGAGAGGATGAGCTGCTCAGTCTAATCAGAGAGGACAGCAGAGGGAGAGGAGAGTGCAAAACAACACAATTCTACCAATAAACAGTTAATCATGAAATTACCCAATTTTTAAAAAAATATATGTATATATACAGCTATGTGCAACATAAAAGCTGATTAATGAAAACTTACAAAGAAGCAAAGAAGAACAACACTGATGAGCGTGTCTTTGTTCTTGTCGCTACCCAATCCGTACCGGAAACCCGATCCGTACCCCGCATGCGCAAATCTTACGTCACTTCCTCTCTTTGCAACATTCAATATATTTGAATGATACGGTTAGCGCCCAGTTAGCTCCTAGCATTTCTCAACAGCTCTGCCTCCTTTTCGACTGCCCGGGACATTTAAACAATGGATAATCCGTATCCGCAACAAATTTTTGCTTTTCTCCTCAACAGAGAGCGTTCCCCGATTGAACAACAGCGCCGTAAAATAAGAAGAATGGCGCCTAATTACAGAGTTAATAATACAGTCTTTATAATATGTCACGTGAAGATTCAGCAGCCAGATGAAGTGTTTACTGGCAATTGACAGTGATAGCGGACATCATCATCACTATTCCAACAGTCCTCTCCACACAGACAAGCATAAACACACTCGACTATCACTAAATCAAATTTAACACACGTTTGTAATGACGCTAATTCAGTTTACAATAGGGTTCATTCGCTCAGTCAGCAGGTGGCGGTATCCTCATACACTGGGGAGTAAACTGCCATTAAACGAACAGAAGAAGAAGAAAACCCCTGCACATGCGCGGTACGGATCGGGTAGACCCGATCTGTCATTATCTTTTTTTTTTTTGTCTACATTATATTAAATGTTTCATTATCGGAAACATTTTAAGAGATACTTGTTATTCTTAACATCTTAACAGATACTCTGACCTGTAACTATCGTAAAACGCTTCGACCGGAAGTAGACACCTTTTATGCATGCGGGTTTCCGGTATGGATCGGGTAGTGACAGTTCTCTCTTCCTCTCATTGCAGCAGATGGCCCCGCCCCTCCCTGAGCTTCGTTCTGCTGGAGGTTTCTTCCGTTAAAAGGGAGTTTTTCCTCCCTGCTGTCTCCAAAGTGCTTGCTCATATGGGGTCACATGGTTGTTGTGGTTTTCTCCATTTTCTTTGTGGGTCTCTACCTCACAATATAAAGGACTGTAAGGCAACTGTTGTTGTGATTTCATGCTATATAAATAAAACTGAATTAAATAAGAATATGTAAAATTACTTGCATGCATTACATGTATGCTGGAGACTCCAAGGTTATTGACAGAGGGACAGGTTCTTTTAACAAGTCCTGATTTTTGGGTGAACTTGGAATCAAAGATGGCGTTGCTGGATCTTCTGGACATAGATTAGAGCGATGGATAAGGAGCCATAACTATTTTCGAGTGGAACATCAAACAGGGTGGTCTCTTTTCCACTGTCAACCACGTCGTCCGTCACCACATCCATTATTATTAATCTTTAACAGCACCCTTAAAACAGGAATACTTGCCTGGCACAGTAATCGTGGCCTGGGGGGTACTTCCTCCAGAGCAGACATTCCAGTTAATGTCAGAGAGCACCACCGACTGCCTCCAACCGTTATGCCCCTCATCCTTGCTCAGGCTTGTCCTCCAGGGCCATTCACCCGCACCAACACAGTTACTGTGGAGAACAGAACCTGCTATTATGACCTGAAATGGTTTAAAAGTGTAAGCAGATATTAAAATACAGATGGTCTAATCAGGTTTGTCAGAACTGCCCGTTGCTCGTTTGATGTTTATTTAATTTGACTAAAGATGCTAACTCCTTTCATGTCTCAGCATTTTTAATTGAATTGAATTTTAACATTTCATACATCTTTTTGCTTGGAGATACATTTGCAGATGAGAAAACAGGATTTTTTAAAACTAAACTTTACTGACTTTTTATTTTGAAAAGGATGTCTGGGTGTATATCACCAGGTCTGAAACCAAAATCCACCAAAAAGGTGATGAAACACGTTCTGCTTGCCTTTCTGTAGAGTTAATTTAAAGGTTCTGAGCTGCAACATGTGTTTGAACTGACAAACTCGCCTGAGACACAGACTTACATTTATTGACATGCTGCCAGTTTTATGAGACTGTTTTAGAGTGAAGGTGCTGTAGCTTCTAACAGACCATGTAAAACACAACAGCTGCATGGGGAAATCTCCACTTTGTTCCATTATTCAACTGCCTTCCTTTGAAATTTGGCTTATGTATGATTGAACAAGGCTTAAATTTAGATTGGATTTGCTGAGAAGACTACTTGCTATTTTAAGCCCCAACTTTTGTCATACTGACGGAATCTGTGACATGGGTACAGCTGGTAAATGACATGGTTAATATGCACTCTGCACGGTCACTACAAGACAAGCTTGGCAGTGAGTAATTCTGGATGAATGACGACTAAAAGCTGCAGGCAAAAAGATCGATCCAGGCCTCAGAGTGGGTACATGTCAGCACTGGGAAAGGCACTCATGGCGTTGACTGTGACTGTAGCATGCAGGAAATCTAAAGTGGGTAATGAACACAGTAGATTTCCATGCTTAGCATTCATTTAAACATTTTAAATACAGTTGGCTCTACTGTTTGGTGCTCTGGAGGTAGCATACAGCAAACAGCTGTCTGGTCCTACTGCATTAAATGGGATTGATGAGCGCAGTTACAAGGTGCTAAAACACTTCGGGAACTAAAATAATGAGCTAAAAGAGGCAAAAGAAATCTCTTTATTTCACTAATTCTTCCTGGACTGAATCATTTAATGTCACCAAAAACATGACGTTAGTTTAATCTTTAGAGATAAAAACAACAGTGCAGGATTTAATCTTAATTTTGAATTATTTTTTTTAAAATAAACTCAAAGGATGAGATTTATTTCCTGCTTTCAAAAAGGCCTATAAGTGGACTCTAAAGTTGCAAACAAATTAGATTTTTGGCATTTCATTCTGAAAGCCTTTTAGTACTGATGGAAAAATTTGCATCATCGCTCAAAGTCAAAGTGTTTTCTGGCTTCACCAGAATAAAGAACTCAAGTAAGATAAATTAGGAGGAGTGAAGTAATTGGCAACTTTGTATGAGATAAGTACTCAAGAAAATATTAAGATGAATTATTTAGACCAACCAGAGGAATCATTTATTACCACATGAATCTTCTGCGTAGCCGCTGCTTCCTTCATGCAGCCAGTGACATTATAAAGTTGAGACATGACAAACTGCAATGGAGTCTGTGGTACGGTAGGAAAAGGCTGATGCTTTGATTGTCGAGGCAGAAGGAATGGGGATCAAAATGCAAGACTAAGGAAACCAGGAAATGCAGGTTTAGTGCTGATAGTTTACAGGAAAACACCATAAACAGGGCAGGAAATGGTGGAAAACTCAGGGAATGCGGTGCAAGGAAACAGGCAAGCATGGGGGATGATGCAACAAAGGACAATGGGTGAGTGAGAAAATAAATACATGCAAGACAACGAGGGGAGAGTAACAGGTGAGAACACAGCTGAAGGCAATGCACCTAATGAGTCGGAGGGGGAGTTAACCTTGAAACAAGGCACAGAAAACAACTGCTGTCAAAATAAAACAGGAAACATGACGTGGATCGTGTTGGTGCACTGGATCAAGCTGTTAATGAAGCTCTAATGTTTTGTAACTTGCACACGAGTTGCTTATGCAGCTGATAGTTGGGGTTCAGGGGGGATAAGGAGGGCTGAGCCTATCACAGTGGACATATTGAGAAAGCAGAAGCAGCAGAAGCTGAAGATGATGTTTAAACAAAAACTTTGAAGGCCAAAGTAAAGAAAGTTTCCATGTGAACATCAGCTGAACATTGATCAGGAGGTCCCGAGGTGAACCTCATGCAGATTTCCCCTGTGAGGTCTCCTACGTTGCCCCCAGCTGAGTAAAGAGAGTCAGGTTCAAATCCCTGAACTGGGGATGTGGAGCTACACCGCGTGGGGTCCGATGTGAAGACACAAAAGAACCTGGAGAAACTGGTGGAGGCGTCCAGGGAGGGTTCTTGTTTTTTGTGAAGTGCAGGGCAACCTGCAATGGGTTCATCCCATGATAGTTGCTCAGGTCCTGAGCAGCATGTGCTCTTGCTGGCCCTTGAAAGTCAAGGAGAGAAGGTGTTAGTCTCATCTCAGGCTCACAGCAGGTCTCCGAGTTGAACCTCTGAGAAGTTGCATAGATCAAGGCAGCTACGGGAAGCTGGAGAGGCAGATCCATGACTTCCACATCTATACTGTGGGACAGGTGGCCATGAAGTTGAGACAAGTTTGTAATTTAGAGCAGAATACTGTAGCAGACTTGTTTATCTCTAATATCAGGTCCATGATTTCTTAAAGAAGAAGTCAAAAAGAGAAAGTCTGAAGCATATAGCAGTGAAACAGAGGTCATCAAATGGTTAAAAAAAACTATTTTTAAATCATTTACTTCACTTTTACAGATAACTCTAAATAGCGTTTAGCGTCTATCTGTGTAGGGTTTAAATAAAAGACTTTGTGTTACCGTAATCCTCAACATCAAACTAGCCTCCAAGAAAAGAAAAACATAAAGACGGATTAAAGTTTGAGAGTAAAATCCACCTGTAGGGTCTAACTGATGTTTGACTGGATCTTTGATTAAAGGCACCACTGGGAGGAATGATTCATGATTTGCTTTAATTTGTACTACTTTACTTTTCAGATTGCATCCTGAGCTGTGTTTAATAGGCTACTGTGATCACTTTCCATGGCAAAAGTAATACAAACGTGCTGGTAACTGCACAAAACACTTGCATGACAATTCTGCTGTTGACTATCAGCCAATGAACAATCAGATTTAGCCTGAAATGACTTGATTGCAAAAGACTAAAGTAATTTAAGGTGATACAGTGACGGTGCTTCTCTCTATCAGCAGCTTTAATTCACCCAAAGGATTTTCTAAACAGTAATAGCTGATACAAGTGATATTTAGTAAAATGTGCCCTGAAGCTCAGATAACAGCTTTATTTAAATGAAAATAAACCAATTTTTTTTTTTTACACCTGCTAGCAAAAATAAAGTGAAATGAGAAAGAAATCAAGACTGTGAAGCGGTTTGTGGATGCATTATGAACAGTATGTTGATCCATGTTGTAAATTTCTTTCTCTGAAGCGCCGTATGTGGAATATTTAAGAACTTTTTTGATGTGAGCTCCGAGGTTGAAAGCAGATGATTAAAAGCCGTTGTTGCAGGTGACAGGTAGCAAGCGAGGAGGCCTGAGTAGACAAACTCAAAAAGATGGTTCGAGGGCAGAAAGCTGCTTTGAAATTTCTGCAGATTTGATCTTTGTCTAAATGATTTCTGATCTACTGAAATTAGATCATATGCCATTTTGACACATTTTCCCTCCAGCCCAGAGGAAATGAATCAGCTATGGTGTTTGTTTCTCTGCCTCACTACAGCAGGAGGTCACATGAGGTTTTTGTGCTTATTTATTTCCTCCAAAGGAGGCTTTCTGATTAGTTTTTTCACCTTCTAACCTTCTGTCTATGTCCAAATCCAAGGCATGTGGTGCAATGGGACTCGTAGGATGTAAATAATTGCTGAGATTGATAACTTTACTATTAAAGGAATATGCTGCTCAAATTCCTTTGAGGAACGAATCCTCAGCTCCTCACAGAAGAAGGATGGCAGATGAAGCTTTCCCTGAGAGAAACTCTGTTGTGGAAGAGAGTATCATCGAAAAGCTTCTTGCGTCAGAGGAATTGATGTCAGAATGATGTTTGTGTTGCTTTTAAGTATTTAAGTTTTGGATTCTTCTCCATATTTTATTGATTTTCCTCTTTGTGTTTCTCACTATTTCCCTTTTTGCTGTGTTTCATTGTCCCTGTCTTCCTCTCCTTTTCAGTTCTGGGCACTCCCTCTTTTATTTTGGCAGTCACATTTCCCTGTGTGTCTTTTTTTTACTTCCTGTTTTTGTCCTTTTCCCTTCATTATACCCAATTTCTCCACTTTGATTAGCTTCGCCTATATTGATGTAGTCTATTCCTGCTTTTTTTCTCTCCCTGGTGTTCAGTGACTTAATTTATTATTTGGATTTTTTTTGTGGATATTTAAAATTTTGACTTTTAAAAAATAAGAGCTTGTTTGTTTGTTTGTTTGTTCTTTAGACATACCTACATTTGTGTTAGGGTCCCTGGGTCGTCGACCCAGTGTTTTGTGTTTTTGGTTCTTTGATTTTGTTATTTCATTATATTCTAGCTTTGCTTTATGGGTTTTAGGATTGTTCTTAGTTTAGGTTCTCTGGGTGGGGTTTGGTAAGAGTTGTAGTGTTTCTGTCTGTGTTCCATAGTTGCTGTCTCCCCTGTCTGCAGTATCCCCATGTCCAGTCAGTGTCTGTGTCTGCCCTGGTCCCACGTCTCTGTTCCCTTTGTTATAGTGCCTGCCTGTGAGTCTGTGTTATGTTTCCTGTTTTACTTTGAAAGTCCATGTCTCATGTTAATGTGTCTGGTTTTGCTTCCCCTTGTCTCGTTAGGCCTGATTTGCCCCAGCTGTGTCTCCCTCCTGTTGCCCATTCCCTGATTGCTCCCTCTGTGTATTTAAGCCCTGTGTTTCAGTTTGTCAGTGTCGCGATCTACTCTTATCTACCCTCACTTATGATGTGTGTTTTGTTTTTCCTGCCTGCGTTAATGTTTGTACTTTGGAAGTTTGTTACTTTGAGTTCACGTCTGTCTCCGGAGTCTGCACTTTGGGTCCTATTCCTGTCTGCACACAGCCGTTCCATAACAATTTGATACATTTACGACATAACAATGATTGATTGGTGGTGGGTGATTGAACCTTACTAGTCCTTGGTTGGGTCTTTTGCTTTCAGAACTGCTCATGGCACAGATTTGGTCACAGTGTCATGATAACATCACATGATTGCTCCAGATTTGTCTACTGCATGTCCGCTGAAAATAGTAATGGTTTAGATCACAGATGTCAAACTCTTTTCAGATCATCGGCCACATAAAACTCTGTTGGATTTCCGTCCAGTTAAATCCCCCTTTTATATCTCTCAGCTGGCCTGGGAACGCCTCTGCGTTAGGATCTCTGCTTAGGCTGCTGCCCCCGCAACCCGGCCCCAGATAAGTGGAAGAAAATCGATGGATGGATAAAATCCCATTTCTGTCAGAATAAAGAAGTTGAACTACACATTTCATCCCTGAGATATCGGAATATAAGAAAAAGAAGTGCCATTTCAACTGTACATCTCAGGGTTTTTTTTTTTTTTACATGAAAATGGGCTTCATTTGTAACAAATAAATATGTAAAAATACCCCAAAAATTCTGGTGAAAGTTTTTTTGTAAATTCACAAAAAAAAATGTCCTTTTATTATTTTTATTTATTTTTTGTTTTTTATTAAACAAAAAAACTTGAACTTTAATGTCATTTAATTGTTCTGTTAATTGCATTACTATTATTTAATTGCTTTGGTGTAGCATGAATGGACATGTGGAAAGTCTTCATTATGGCAAAAGCTGTAAACACCTATGAAAATAAAATTAAAAGTCCAAAATCGATGTTCTTCTTTGTATTTTCCAAAGTCAATCAGTGGACCGGATTGGAGTCTTGTCTGTATTACAGTCTGGCTCCCCGGCCTTATGTTTGACTCCCCTGGCTTAGCTGGAGAAGCTGATGAGTAAGAGGAAGGCTACATGGGCTTACTTATCTGCTTATTTGTCACTTAGAAAAATAAACTTTATGCTAAAACCATTTAATGTCTGATCTATCTCAGTGAGATGTTTGTGTACACACATGCACGTCTGTTCCATAATGTCTGGAACAACTCAGTGTACGAATGAAACGTGACACAATGATGGATATTTGTACCAAACCAAGGCTTTGTCCACACACTAGCAAACAAACATATGCAGTATCATCGCACCTGGTGACATTTGACTGCTTCTGCTGCCTTCAAGTACAAAGAAACAAGGGGACACCGCAACACAATGTGTCATACGCTGTGAGTAAACACCGTCACTGAGATCACAGCCGATATGGTTTAATTCAGCCTGGCAAATCGCCACAAAGGGAAACATGGCAGGAAGCGTTTCTCATTTTAGATACTCATCTTCTTTGTGTTTAAAGCGACCAAAGACTGTCACCCTCATTCTGCAGCCGTCACCTGTCAAACACCTCCTCCACGCCCTCAGACGCTGACAACCGCCCCTGGTGAGATCGAGAGGCGCGTGATGATGTTGAGTGAAGTGAGCCGGGATGATTACACGCGCACTTTCAAGAGCACGTCAGTGTCAGATGTGTATTTAATTTTTTTGGGGGAAAGTTTTGAGTGGCCCCATCAAATCCTGTCCACCCCACACCCCCCAACACCCCCACGGAGAACACTCAGGTGTTGGCATGTTGACAAGAGCAGCTGCCTCAGTCAACCCTGTGTGCTGATAAGAAGCAGTACATCTAAAGACTGAATAATAGCCTGCTGTCCTCGTGCCTGCAGATCACTCCCATGCTGCAGGACAGCAGGGGACAGGCAATCAGCGCTCAGTCTCTGGGCACTGGGAGGGGAAAAAAACCGAGAGCAGTCCGTGCAGTCAGCGGGAGGCAGGTGGATGATGTGTTTACACTGACATCAGCACAACTGGGAAATACTTACGCAGCACTGTGTTCGTAGGTGGAAGACAAAGTTTGTGCACCCTTTGGAATTCGAATTTCTTCACAGTTTATTCACAAATTGTGTCTTTGCTTGCATCTGTGTCACACTTATGCAGATGACTACAATCTAACAACTTTTCATGTGTTTCCTCCAAAGGCAAACGATGGGTTAAATTTAGTGACTCAGAGCTTCCTGTAGCAGCGACAGCCTCCAGCTCATGTGTCCTCTGGCTGTTTACGTGACTTTGGACCATTCCTCCTACCAAACTGTCATATCATAATATTTTATCTGTGTTTGGTAATTGCCTTGCAAGATCAGCCAGCCTCCCCTAAATGCCAGATCACAGAGTCCTGCCCTGAACGTATTCCACACATGTTTTTAATCCTCCAATCAAAGCGTTCTGCACTTTTGCCACTTGAGCCTCTAGTGATGGGATTTCCGGCTCTTTTTAGAGAACCGGCTCTTTCGGCTCAGTAGTTTTGTTGCTTTAATTAATTTATTATTAACAATAGTATAAAATTATGCACAAAATGAATTGCTAATGTAAAAAAAGTGGTTTTATTTATATATGTTTATATATAAATATATGCGGTTGCCCCCAGAGACGAAGCACGTACAAACTCCAAAACACATTTCTAGCGTTAACTGAACTTCAAAGCAGAGCTACCTAGATTACTTAAATTACACAATTGAAAGCATGTGTGTATTGTTTGTGCATTTATACACAAACACTCATATATATTCAAATGATTTTTAAAAAAAAGAAGTTCATTTACCTGTTACTACCACACACCAAATCCGGTCATTACTTGCTGGCTTGTGTAGCCACTAGGTAACAAAAGCTCAACACTGCCCCCTAGCATCCTGGAGCACTTCTGTTGTCTTTTGTACGTGTTTTGGAGTTTGTACGTGCTATGTCTCTAGGGGCCACCGTAAATATACTTTTATTTATTCACTCCACATTAAATGTAATAAATAAATCATATAATACAAAAAACAACTATTTACATTTCAACTTTTAACTATTTAAATTTTCAGCTTTTTCCTTTTAAACAAATTTAAAGTGAAACAACACAATTAAATATAAATTATAATATGAAAACAAAAAGAAGATGCATATTCTCTGTCATATGGACCTGCATGAATAAATTTTCTGAATCCTTTATCATCTGCAACTGAAAATAGTTGTGGATGATTACTATACCTTTCTAATGTGACGTTGTCGTCCCTGGCTTTCTCTCTCTCTCCCTCCCGCTCTGTTCCTGTGCTACTGCCAGTGTAACTACGGCCCCTCCCCCCTCTGCCCAGCGCAAAGCACAAGGCTCACGTGCGGAGTGAAGCGGGAAAAAAGTGCGAGAGAAAGAGGGTGAGAGAAGGGAAAAAAAACCCCACAGCTCGCGATAAGGAGCCGGCTCGCGTCATTCACGTCAAAGATCCGGCTCTAAGAGCCATTTCGTTCGCGAACGACACATCACTATTAGCCTCATCTATCCACAGGAAACTGTCCTGCAATTTATGTGGAAGTTCCTGCAAACTTGATATGTGCTAGTGTTTTTCTTTGACAGCCAGCCTTTGTTGTACCTCCCATTAACACAATTCATATTCAGTGTTTTACATCTTTCAAGGTACAAATAGTGTTTTTTGATCTTTTCAGGATGCCCACACCTCCACAGAGTAGCTGATTTCCTCCATTTGTACACAGTTTGTCTTCCTCCAGTCTGATAAACACAAAGGCCGTTGTGAATATTTTTCCGGCCTTTTCAAACTTTCTGTAATGAAGGTCTTATGAAATCTCTGATAGAGGCATGGTTCACACTGGCCAATTATCCTTGAGGAATGCAGGCTTTGTTAGTAACCAAACTTTGAATGCCTTTATTTACACAAAGAGACACCTCTACAGCCCTGATGTCCAATTTCATCGCACTAACTGGAAGACCTGACTCCAAGTAGCTTCTGAAGAAGTCGTTAGAACTGAGGCGTAATTATTTTTCCCAGCCTGGTCAGTGATTGACGACTCAGTGTGCTCAGTAAAAATATGAACGGTACCTCAGTTTGTGTGCCATTAGTTTTACAAACTGTGTCTGATTTGGATAAAGAAAGACAATTTAATAGTAAAGGAAATTTTACTAAAAGTTGAGCGCTGGCCTCAGATCTTCCTTTCATGTGTCTGCAAATGCCCACCTGCTCGTGTTTGTTACCTTTTGGGGGTTTTAGTCCTTGCTTACAAATGTGAAATCCTAACACATCCTGCTATATGCAACTACTTTGTTTAGTGTAATTTTAAAACAGATATTAACAGACTGACCTACACGAAATGCATATATGCATTCCCATGTGAATTCTCCGGGACTTCACCTCACGATAAATCCTGTGTGTTTCATCTTCTTGCACTTTAAGCATTTATTAAATCCACCCAATCCACCTGTATCGACGCGTAGCCCTTTTTTCTCTCTTTTGGCAAGAAAGAGTAAAACCCTTATCTCTGTCCTTCAAATGTCTTGTAAACAGGATTTGATGGACTAAAGCTCTCTGGTCCAGAAAGCACAAGTGTGGTGAGCACTGATGAGCATCATTCCTGCTTCCCAGGCGAAGAAGAAAAGAACTTCTCTCTGAAACTTCCTCTCCGCTCCACCTCACTCGCTTACTGTCTGTCTGCAGATTATCAGCGGATGGCAGTTCTAGAATTCTGCAGGTATGACGAGATTACGCTTCGCACTTTGAGTCGTGGCTCGTGCGAACGCTACATTCCAATGTATTCGTGTCTTAAATGTTACCTTAAGCTCCTGTTTTTCTCTGCTGCAAAGCTATTTACAGAGTTCATTCATTCTGCAGGCCATTGTGAACCATTCACAAGTATCTAACCTTCAGTTTTAGTTTTTAAAATGATTTATAGTTTGATCCAAAAATGTCAGTGAAGACAGACCTTCCTCTTTCTTTGTCAAAGAGTGGAAGAGAGACACAGTCAAACTCTTTAGGGGTTCATCTGCAGGTGTAAGTCTTTTGGAGTTTTGTTTAAAATAACAGCTTATTTAGTTTAATTATAGTGAAATGATCTGAAAACAGTCATAGAGTCTGCATTGCCTGTTTTCAGGTGTTTTCTGTTTGATTTGATAAAGAAAGGCCTTGAAAGGTGCTATAGAAATACATTTTTACCTACTTATCCACTTAATGGCCAGCGAATTTCTTGAAAATTCACTTACTACTGTTTGCACTGGATAAATGACCTTTGCGATCCCATAATGGGAAAAGTGTTAAAGTCAGGGTGTTATTATCAATATGGTTCATAACTGTAATTGTAGTGAAGCAGGTCTGTAGGTGAAATTGATTCTAAAGTAAACACACACACACCTACACACTGAACCTGAGTACACAGAGAAATGAAGAAAATTGAGAGGCAAAGCAGGCATTAGGACCATTTAAAGACTTCTCGGTGTTTTTTCCTTTTTTTCACAAAAAGGACCTTCGGCACTCTCCGAAATGGATTTTAAGCCATTCGCTATAACCGGAGCTTCACTGACTGACTTCGCCGTGTGTCTTTTTGTCTGCAGAAAGGTAATTAACTGAGCTGTAAAAGCCCAGAACATTTATTGGACTGACAGAAACAAAATGTATTGTTTGATGAACTCCATCCTTGTAATTCTTTGCAGATTACAAGTCGGACTCTTTGTGAATATTAACTACAGGTACAGCTTTGCTACAGTGCAACTTTTTTTTAATGAAGCTATACTTATTATTCAAGCTTAAATTTTTCTCACTAGTGAAAAATAGTAGAGTGTTTGTCTAATTAAATATCTAGAGGCTATTTTCCTTGCAATTTGATTTCACTGTGACAGCTTTTCGTTAAATAGATTTTAGAAACATTTGCTTTGAAGATTCTGCTGAAGATGTTTTGGCCTTATTGGACTTGAGGTGCATAAAAATTACTTGAACACTTGAGAGAAAGTGCTTATGTCCCCTCTTGACTAATATATTGCTTTTAAAATTTGGAAATGATCCAACAGAAACTAAAGCTTTCCTGATTCACGCGACCGTGATGTTTGACCTCAGACCATGAATCATTACATCAGGGGTGGAGAACTCCAGGCCTCAAGAGCCAGTGTCCTGCAGGTTTTACATCTCACCCTGGGTCAACACACCTGACTCAAATGATGAGTTCATTACCAGGCTTCTGGAGAACTGCAAGACATGTTGAGGAGGTCATTTAGCCGTTTGAATCAGCTGTGTTGGATCAAGGACACATCTAGAACCTGCAGGACATCGGCCCTCGAGCCCTGAACTTGCCCCACCCCAGCATTACATACTAAGATAGTGTTTGTTTGTTTTTTTAAATTTTTATCTTTGTCCATATGATTGGAGCAGAAATGGCTGAAATCTTTGGCTTCTATAGGCTGTAAAAGCTTAAGATTTTAAGACATATTCATTCAGTTTGTGACTATGCAAAACGTTCATAATTGTGACACTATATGACATTGCATAAAAAAATTAAAACACAGCTCTCTCCATACCATTTCATGTAACATATTACTCAGTGCCGTTTATGAGGACTGACAATGAAGGTCAAGCTCCAACGCTTAGCCAACCTAGGTACTCGTGTCCTCTGAGGGTTAGCATGTTGCTTGGAGATGATCCATTAAAAATTGTGGGTAATAAAAAGTTTTTTGGTGTGACCTTGACCATGACGCAGTTTTCACCAAAATTAATTTACTTTGAGGTGCTATTGGTATCTATCATCATACAACATTTGAAAATGATATATTGAAAACTGTGACCAAAAATTGTGCTGACATACAGACAAACAAACAGACAAACAGACAAACAAACAGACAAACAGACAGACAGACAAATAAACAAACAGACAAACATACAGACACAGAAACATACAGACAGACAGACAAACAGACAAATAAACAAACAGACAAACATACAGACAGACAAACAAACAGACAGACAAATAAACAGACAGACAAATAAACAGACAGACAAATAAACAGACAGACAAACAAACAAACAGACAAACATACAGACAGACAGACAGACAAATAAACAGACAGACAGACAAATAAACAAACAGACAAACATACAGACAGACAGACAGACAAATAAACAGACAGACAGACAAATAAACAAACAGACAAACATACAGACAGACAGACAAATAAACAAACAGACAGACAGACCAAAAAAGTGAAAGGATTACATGATCCCTCCCATGTGGGGGAGAATAACTTACAGCCCTGTTATGACCAGGACTGTAATTTGTTTGTAAATTGTTTGTTTTTTGACTTTCACAGCATTGTGCCTCAAACTGTGACTTTTTAAAGATCTACTGTAATGCTCTGAGGTGTGTGAGGGGGAAAAATAACCTAAATAACCTGAACTGTGGCACATGCCATCAAAGCATGTTAAAGACCTACAAGCTTCCACACACCAACACACTCGTGGCTCAAACCCTGCCCTACTTGCCAGTCTTGGCTCCCTGGGTTGTTTTCCCCAAAATAAAATCTCAGTGAGAGCCCATGTGCACCGCTTAAGTGTGGCTAAACTTTTTGATTGCACCTCATGATTCTTTGCACATAAATTCAGCCGCCACAAGTGGGGAAAAAACAGCCAACAGCCATGTGCAAGAGGTTTCACAGCCCCACCTCTCTGTGGCTGATTTGCACAGGATTGATTTGAGAGCAAAAGTTGCGGTGTACACCCTCCAGCGCACAAAAAGCACAAACTCTTGAATACGTGGTAACTGTTAGGTGTGCCTGCTGCTTAGTTCTACACACAGGATGAATTTGCAGGAGAGTGGCGGTGAATAGCGCTACCACTACCACATTTCTCTCTGACTTAAAATGCCCATTTGTATTGACAACTCCCCTGAAAGCGAACCTTTTGCTACTTTGGATGCATTCGAGTATCCAATAATCTAAAAGCATGTTTTCAAGTAAATCGAATGAGTGAAGTCACGGTCCCTGGAGGATGATTTGTTTGCAGTGATTGACGTGTTCAGGATGAGCTTTACTCTACTTTGTCTCTACTCTGTCAGTTTGTATTTAAACTGAGCTTTTAATGAATATTTAGACTCAAACTGAAGTCTTGGCTGTGAACAGTCACTGACAGGCAGGCTTGCACTGAGCATGTAATTTAAATACTTAGGGTAGGCCATTATTTTGTCATGCTTCCACTTTACTGGAACATGAAGGTTTAGTCTATTTCCTTTCCAATGTGTTTCCAAACATTGCTTTTTCTTATGCACCGCTTGTCAGCTTGTTAAATTACATTTCAGGAAATCAGAGAAGCCTTTTCCACTCGCTGTATGAAAGAAATACTTTAGTTTCCTAAGAAAACTGAGAAAGTGGTGAAAACAAAGAAGAAATACTAGGCGACAGGAGGTCGGATACATTCTGATATCCTGCAAACAACATGACCTCCTCACTTTGCTATGAAGCATTTCCAGCACTTTGAAAGACGCGTCTGTAAGTATTCAGGTGTAGAAGACGTGATCAAACATTCGCTACAAAATGATTTGGCCTCTCTGATGATATGTAGCAGCTGCCACGGGGGCTGTTTATTTCTCATGCATTATTCATTTGAATCGTATGACCCATAATGCATTCTCTATCCATTAATGAGACAATGCTCATTATTTTCCCTGTGCTTATCACACAGCCTCGCAAGAAAACAAAATCAATCTGCGTCACCGGCTGCTGTTTGGGTCGGAGAAAAAGGGCCAAATATTGCTGAGCCCCGTGTTTTCCGTCTGTGTTTAAAATTCCGAGTCCCTTCTGTTTGGAGCGGAAACAAAAATCCAAGTGATCAATTTGATTTTTAAACAAAGCCATTCTGTTTTGCTAAGTATATGTGGGGGGCTGGTGGAGGACACCAATCTTCTCCAAAGGACAAATGTTGTTTCTTCTGTACCAGTCTCATGCACCATTAAATAATGGAACATAAATAGTTTGGATTATGTTTCATCTTTTGAAAACTAAAGTGAAGAATGTTCTGTTGAAATTGCAGCCCAGCCATCACATCAAAGTCTCGCTGACACTGGACTACATCGCATCTGAAAAACACAGTTCATTATGTGAGAGTGAGGGAGCGGCGAGACGACTTTATTTTGGAACCACGTTTGTTCTTTTGGGGTTTTTTTTTTAGGGGGATTTATTTGTTTTAGTGTGTCTGACGTACAAATGTGATAAACTCACAACTGTGTTTAATGCATGTACCTGCATTGCTCATTCTGCCCCTGGTAATGTGAAATCGGTGCACAGCACAACATACAGAATCAATAGACAATCAGGCTATCCAGTTGTTTTCCCACAGTTTGATAATTACTACCTTTAATGCCTCAGGGGGCTTTGTCATTGGAATTTCCTAAAATCCTTTACGTGTCTGAAGGGTAGAAATGAAGCACCAAGAATAAGGGATGATGTTTTTAAACTTTCTGTCCGTGCACATGTTTGGTTTTAGCCCTCATGTGCAGCCATGTGCACAAAGGCAGATGTAATATATGAAAAGCAGCACACAGTCCTACCTTTCAAGTAAAATATAAAAATTAGCAGTAAACGTAGCCTTAAAATGATCAAAACATGTTCGGGCTTTTTCATGTGCAGAGACTCTTCAACACCAGAATATCAATTTCCAAATGCATCGTCACATAATTACCAGTTAACAATATAAAGCTATGGGCTGCAGTCCCACACGTCAACACAAAGTCCCGTTCTAATGAGGACACACACATTCGATCTGTCTGTTAGATTTTAGGTGTGAACACAAAGTCAACAGCACAAAGCAGAGATGAAAACAGCACAAAGAGACTTTAAAGCGGTTGCCGTGGGGATTCTACTTTAGAAGTATCAACAGATACAAATGGAGGCTTCAGATCTGACTGCTTATCACTACTTTTGTAACCGTGCCTTTTTTAGGGTCGGCATACGCCCAGTTTTAACATCATTCCAGGGTTCTTGGCTAGCTTTGTGTTAGCATGCTGTCTGTGCAGATGTTTGCAAAGAGCTAAAGTTCTGTGTAATGCAGTTGTTTCTGACTTCACACTTTACGATTGCACTCTTGTTCTTTTGTGCAATAAAATTAAAAGCAACGTCCATATCTGTCTACCCAGTGCTCAGATAACTGAAGACCCTTTGTAAAGCAGGTAACTACAGTATTTGTAACTGTAATGCACAGTAACACACTATATTATGCATTACTGAAAAATGTAAAGCGATTTAATTTGTCACTTTAAAATGCGTCTAAATATATTTTCAAGGATTTAGCAACTTTACTCATTGTAGTTTCAAAATATCTAAAAAATTTGGGATGAATTTCAAAATTATTGTAAAGGTCTAACTAGGGATGGGTATCGAAAACCGGTTCTTGTTGAGAACCGGTTCCCACTATTTCAATTCCTTGGAATTGTTTGCCATTTTTGCAAACGATTCCCTTATCGATTCCAGTCGCCCCGAATGACGTCACCACGTTGCGGAGCGTCATTTACCTGGCAGGAAACACGGCGCCTAAGCGGCTAAAACACTAAAAAGTTTGATTATACTTTACGAGAACGGATGACAACAGGGCAACTTGCAATACTTGCAAAGTAGATATTTCATTTAAGGGAGGAAACACTACGAATATGCAAAAGCATTTGCTCACAAAACACACGATGACCTTAAATGAATGTCGTGTTTTTAATTCTGCTCCGGACTCGTGAATCTCAACCCAGCAGCAGCGGTAACGTTTGCACGTCCTCTCCCGTTAATACGGCAGGTAAATAATCAACTAACAGTGCAGATTATGTTAGCGCGATCTGCCTTATTACAAACCTGCGATTACTGTGCATTTAGGTGACCATGATGAGAGACAGTCTGGCTCAGATGCTGGCAGTTCTCACTGCAGTCTACCGGTAGCGTCTCCTTTCAGGCCAGGATAGACGAATGTCACCGAGCAGAGACTCAGTTTGTGGTCAAAGGCTTGCACCCATTTGCCACAGCAGATGCCCCGAGTTTAGATAAGTGAATGTGTTTAATTGTATGGACATTACTGGATATTCTTGTGTAATTGCTACAGAATAATTTATGTTATACTTTGTTATTGCTACAGAAGAATATTTATTTTATTATTTTACATTTACAATTTTGACACCCCATTGAAGAGCCGTAGGCTGTGGATCTCTTAAGATCTCACTGTTGGGTTTGTAAGGCCATGTTACTCCTAAATTCCTATCTTGTTCAAAAAGAAGATATAAAACAAAGTTCTAAGCTAATCGACATTAGTGTTCTCCTTTAAAAAAAAGAATCGATAAGAGAATCGAAAATGGAATCGGAATCGTGAAAATCTTATCAATACCCATCCCTAGGTCTAACAGTATGACATGAAGAACTGATCAACACAAATAGAACACAGAGGTAAACAGAGGATGCAGCATAGGAAGAAATAGCTGTTTAAGCACATTGGTGTATATAAATATATATTAGTATGCATGTATCAGACTTGATGTCATAAGTGTATTAAAGCTCTGTCACACAGTCTGGCTACAGTTAACACGACTGCTAAAGTCTAAAGTTTGTAGTCGTCTTCGAGGCTGTCTGGGCCAACCTCAGTGAGCAAATAATACTTTTAACAGTCTCTGTTTTCAGTTTTAGGATCTAGCATTATCTATCTGTCTATCTAGATACTTAATACAGATCATGGCTACATAGATGCATAAATTACATTTTTGACTTTACATCTGACAAAAACAGTTCAAACTTTGGGGATTTGGGAAACTGTGATGGTATTTTATAAGATTTCTGATTAGTGGATAAAAATGATTTGAGGCCAGCGTAGAAGAATTTAAATGTTAAGAACTTAAAGGCCATGAAATAAATAAACACAGATTTGAAGTGAAAATATTTTGTGCAAGCTGTCTCATCTTAGGGATTCTGAGAAAATGTCAGTGACATTTTGGTAGGTGACCCGGCACTAAAGCTCTCAATGTGAACTCGTGGAACGACTGAGTTTCTCGTACTTCCAGTAACATATGTGTCCCTGCTCCTGGAGTCCTCCTTGTAACTTTAACCCCCGTATGAACCCTTCTGCAGTGTGTCGTGACATCTGTCATGCCCGGGGCCTCGTTTTAGCGCCGGGGTGTTTTTGTAGCGATGGGTGATACGGTAGGTCAATCATGTCATCAACAGGATGTCCTCCACAAAGGTAAATCACACTCAGGTTTCCAATTTCTCTCCCCGTAAACAAGTATATCTGCGAGGCCAGCTCAGGCGAGGTGAGCGCCGTGATGCAAATGTGGAGTGATGGGGAGGGCACGGGGATGTTAATTAAAAGTCAGACTGTGTTTCCCGGCTCAGATTTCAAGCTAGCGAGTGCCTTCTTATATCCACTCAACCCTAACCTCACTTTTCTATCAGGATGCTCACTCTTTCAGGCGGCCATCATGTGGAAAAACTGACTTCCCCCCTTTTTAACCTCTTTCTCAGACGCTCTATTTGTTCTCAGAGGCACGTTTTAACTGAACAGGCGGAGAGTGGTTGTAAGAGCTGGCAGGACAATCTTTGATGCTGATGTTTGAAAGCATTTTTTCACCTGTGTTGGTTGAGATGAAGAATCCAAGTCAAAATAACTGCACTGTGCTCATTCTCTGCAGGTGAACTATGTGGAAACGTTAACTGTGAAAGTTGTCACTGAAATTTAGCACAAAAAATTGGATATTTTAGATCCTAATCTTGTTGAGAATGAATGAAAGAACTTTGGAAAATGGGTAATTTTACAGCGAAGAAACGGACAACCCATATCTTACAAAATTTCAACATCTGACAACAGCAACCATCAAAAAGGCATCAATTTCTGTCTCTATTCTTTCTGCAATCTGCAGCGGCTCAATGGGCCTTTGCTTCTCTGGGGGTATTTCTTGGATTCAAAGTCTGATAGGCTGTGAGGCGGTAATGACTGTCCCCAGGTGTTTCATGTATATCTGTCTCGTATACCGCTCCTCCGACTGTGCATGTTGTGCATGCAGCTCTTTGATTGAGGCCTCAAATTCTGCATAGGGATGATTACGTCTGAAGCAGAAAGGCACAGCTGCCAACTGACGGAGCTTTCAGCCGTAGAAAGAGCAAATGTGGAAAGTGACGATAAAGCTGCTCTCTCTTTTTCAAGGTGTCTGTCATTTTGAGCCCGGCTATATGTTACCGAATGCACGAGAATATCTGGTGAATGGATGGTGAACACATAAGTTTGATCATTAAAGGGATTTTTATTACATCATTTGACACAATCATCACATTGTATTCAGAGCTGTTGATAAGAAAAACGAGTCAGTGATTTCTTGATTGCTTCTCAGCTGTGCTAACAACCATTATATTAAATAACAACGCTTGGAAAAGCTATAAAGCTTTAATAAAACATATTAAATCGTAGTGTGTTTTAGCACACACTACGATTTAATATGTTTTACCTGGTCAACTGCCCTCCTTGCCCTTGTCCCAATAACTAAGGTACTGTAAATCATCCATTGCTGGATGTGATAAAGTTAACTGCAGTTAAATGCTTTCCCACTACTACCACTGGTATTCTTCTAGGATATATTCCAGTAGACCAAACTCCTCCATGCCATGAAAAGAGCAGCAGGAATGAGTCCAGAGCACTTGATCCTTAGAAGCAGGAGACAGAACCCAAAGTGCAGTCTGTGCAAAGGTGCCCCTGAGATAGTCCAGCATGTAGTGGAAGGAAATAAGATGCAAGCTGTGACATGTAAACTGAGAAGCCTGAGTGCTTGAAACATGACCATACTGGGTGGCCAGGGTATAAGGAGCATATCTCGTCTTATTCTTCTTTCAGCTGATCCCTTAAGGAGTTGCTACAATGGATTATCTGCTTGCCTGGCAGCTCCATATTCAACATCCTTTGCCCAGAATATCCACCATCCCTCCTCTGCACATGTGCAAACCATTCTTTGCCTTTCTAACTTTATCTACAAACGGCTCAGCCAGAGCTGTCCCTCTGATCTACTCATTTCTAATCTTGTCTCTTCTGGTCTCTCCCAATGGTGATCTTAGTAACTCTACCACCTCCAGATTGGCCTCTTGTCTTTTTATGCTGTGTTAAGTGCTTCTGTCTCCATCATATCATCAAAATACCATCTTTTAAACCTTTCCTCTCACTCTTCATGTCACAAATCACCCCTGACACTCCACACCACTCCACCCTGCATGTACTCTTCTTCACCTTTGTTGGGGCGATCGTGGCTCAAGAGTTGGGAGTTCGCCTTGTAATCAGAAGGTTGCCGGTTCGAACCCCGGCTTGGACAGTCTCGGCCGTTGTGTCCTTGGGCAGGACACTTCACCCGTTGCCTACTGGTGGTGGTCAGAGGGCCCGGTGGCGCTAGTGTCCGGCAGCCTCGCCTCTGTCAGTGCGCCCCAGGGTGGCTGTGGCTACAATGTAGCTGCCATCACCAGTGTGTGAATGGGTGGATGACTGGTTGTGTAAAGTGCTTTGGAGTCCTTAGGGACTTGAAAAGTGCTATACAAATACAGGCCATTTACTGTCTGTTGTTTTGGATGGCAGACCAAGAAGCATATGTGCCGTGTGTAAATCTGAAGTCCCTAAGTCCTGATGGGAGACACCTCCAAAAGTTGTTGAGAACAACGGGGCTAGGATCCTGTGGGATTTCAACTTCAAGACAGACAAGCAGCTGCTGACGAACGAACCGGACATGGTGGTGGTTGACAAGGAGCAGAAGACTGCAGCTGTGATAGATGTGACAATCCCAGCTCACAGTAACAGTAAATCATCCAAGAAGTACCAGAGGCTGAGAGAACAACTAGAGCAGATGAGGAAAGTAAAGTCTGAAGGATCTTGGTGGTAATAGAAGCATTAGGTGCTGTAACTCCCAAACTGGGAGAGTGGCTCCACCAGATTCCTGCACCTTGCTTGGAAAAGTGCAATCCTAAGATCATGTGCAGAACCCTGAGACTCCCAGGTCTTTGATAGTGGACCTGAACTTCACCAAGATGGGGCTGTAATGAACTATACCCTATTAAATACTTTCTCTTCATGATGGAAGTGGGAAATCGACTCATTTACCTTTCATTTTCCTCTCACTGTGGAAAGAGTGTAGTTACTAAGTATATTTCTATTATGTTCTAATCTTGCAGCATTCAGTTTTACAGTGCCCTTAGATCCTGCTGTCACACTGTTACAGAGTATAGCATGGTGGAAAAGGTTGGAGAGAATCCCCCACTAAGCTTTTGGGTTGGCATTACTTTAGATTTTGTTTTGTATTAATTGCATGCTTTGGTGTTTCTTTGTGTTTGATGTGAGGTGGGGGCCACGCCCATGTGGGAGTGGAGATTCTACTCTAGTCCAGCTGCCAGCTATTTGGAGTTGAGTACAGGGAACAGCTGATTGGGGAGGATTGGAGCCCTTCTCTATAAACGGGAGAGGAAACAGGAAGTAGGGGTTGTCGTTGTTTTTTTGTAGGACATTGGTGTAGCAGGGAAGCTTCGAAGATCCAGGATGAAATGTGAACATTTTAACGGAAAGGATTTTTAACCTGGCTTGGTTTTGCTTTTAAAATAATCTGAGGATGTTGGAGGGAGGACTCGTTTTTATTGGGATGTGAGTGGATGTGCTGGGAGGCAGGAAAACAAACACTGGACTGGAGACTCTCTGTGCCCCTGACAAGGAAACTGGACCAGTTTTGGGGAAGTTCCAGCTCCCAGAATGTGATGTGGAGACCCAGCCTCGAACGAAGTCAGGCCTGAAAAGGCTAACAACCCTGACCGCGGTGGCTTTGGGCCTTGGATTCCTGGCCAGAGTTGTCTTCAGCCAGTAGTTTTACCCGGAGAAAGAACAAATAAATCTTGTGTAACCCATTGCAGTCTGCGTGTGGTGGTTCGTTACTGGTCAATATTAGAGCTATTACTTTCTTGTACGGAGGCCATTTTGGGCCTTACGTAACAACACCGATACCACACGATGTCCTTTTGGTTTCTGTGTTTGGCTTATACACCAAAAACTACACGGTCAGGTTTATGAGATCCTGATCGGGTTATGACTCTTCAAATGAATTTAACCAGCGTGTTGAAGTTTGATGTTAACGTGAAATCGAGGCCTCCTGTACGTGACGCATTAGCAATGAGTTGCGAGTAAGAGACCCCTCCCCGTTTGCCGTAACACCGCAGTTATTTTGTACCTCAGGACCGAGAACATCCCGGCAGATACCTCATCAACATGCATGCGTCAGTGTGAAAGACCAGAACCTGCTTTCTTCTGCATTCTCAAAGCAATCATATGTGGATATCAGCGTTACATGGTCCATGAACATTAGTGTTATGACTCAGAGGTGCTCAGCACACAATCTGACATTTCACAAAATTTATATCTTATCTGTCGGACACAGATTACGACCAAAATCTTATTAGGCCCACCTGTAAGACCACCCTTATCACACAGTGTGGAGGGGCTTTAAGAGATTGAAATACCCCTGGTGCTAGGAAAACTGTTGACAGTGGGGTCTGGGATTTATCAAGAGTTACAGGAACACTTTAAAAAGAGATTTTGCTGCTGATTTTCTTTTAATAGAGACCAAACTATAAGAGTGAGATATCTCTAAATCTGGGCACATGAAAGCAATTCTGTCTGCAGTGCTGGACAGTATAACAGGTGAGCAAGCTTTTTAAAACCCACTGCAAAGCTGTGGACCTGCGTTTGATTTATTTTCTATTATTCTTCTGATGTGCTGAAAACAATATGGCCTTCCGTGTTGTGAGGCGAGAAAGACAGCACACACACACATGAGGATGTGTGTGTTCAACAGGTTAAATTACTTGAGCCTTAGTGGCTGTAAGAAATTAGGTGAAGGACAAACTGTGGACTGTGATTCATTGCTTGCCCTGACTTCATCCTTGCTTTGAGTCAGAAGACACTTTACCAAAAAAAAGAAAAGAAGAAAAAGAAAAAGAAAGCTTTAAAGACATTTTTTTGCAGTCGTGGTGTCCTACTTAGAATTCGCTGTCAGTACTGCTGGCATCGAGGCTCCGTGTGCAGTCAACTGCTGCCGATCCGGTGCAGGCGTGTCAGACACACACTGTGCGAGTCATTAGTGCAACAACGGCCAAGTCTGATGATTAGGCTGAGTTAGGATTTTCAAAGGAATTTGAACAACCAAGGGAGCAGAGAATACATTTTTTAGCTTTATGATTGCACGAAGAGTTGACTCTGTCTGCATCTCTACACTTTCACGGCTTCGCGGATTAACGGCAAACATCATATGATGACAAAAGAATTACGTGGTTGTTTCAGTGAAAGTTATAGTCAGGTAACATCCAGGTATCCACTTTAAAAATTCTGTGTGTCAAAATTTTAGATTAACAACAGATCCAACTAATTAAAGTTTAAAGCTTCTGTTTGTAATTACCCACTGGGGGGCAGTGTTGGTCAAGTTACTTGAAAAAAGTAATCAGTAACTAATTACTGATTACTTCCCCCAAAAAGTAATCCCGTTACTTTACTGATTACTTATTTTCAAAAGTAATTAATTACTTAGTTACTTAGTTACTTTTTAAAAACACGATTTACAACCTGAATAGGTGATAAAGCGAAAGATCTTTCAGCCCAATTCTACTTTTTCTGCATAATCCATCATACAAAATGTAATCAAATGGAAAAGTCTCTTTTTAAAACTTGTTTTATTAGTTTTAATCTTTTAACTTTATGCATCAAGCAAAAATTTAATTATATGCAACATTCTCTGACTGGAAGAAATTTGTTTAACATTTAAACCTATTTTCTGCACATTCCAACACATAAAATATATATATATATTTTTTTGTGTTTACACTCAGTCTTTCAAATAGATGCAAGTAAAACACAGCAGAAAATAAATAAAGTCAAAGACTAGCGGTCCTGTTGCTCTATTTTCACCTGTAAAGCAGGAGTGGGGTAGGCGGAGGGTTACCCTGGTGCAGGTGTGCAGCGATCAGTGGAAGAATCCGCGAGTTTCTCTGCGAGTTTCCCATTACGTCGTAGCTACTCGGTGCTTGCTCGGAAGTTTAGGGGTTTTTTTCGCTGTAAAAAGAAGTTTTCTTCCCACGCACAACGGACACTAATGTTTTTGTCACTTTTTATGGAATCAAACTCAAAGTAAGGTCAGTACTTCCACGCTTTAAACGCTGCACGCTCATACTCTCTCTGCACTCGATATATGATCCATTGTTGATCTGCACACAGCTGTTGCCACGAACGTCGCACTCGCTTACGTCACTGTCATGAGACACTCTCGCAAAAAAAATCACGGTTTTAGTAACGCAGTAACGCAGCGTTCCTACGGGAAAGTAACGGTAATCTAACTACCGTTTTTGCAATAGTAATCCCTTACTTTACTCGTTACTTGGAAAAAAGTAATCGGATTGCCCATCTCTGCTGGGGGGTAACCATAATTTTCACCACCAGGGGTCAGCGTTTTACCAGAACCCTTTGATCCCGTATTTTAATTTCAGAGCCCTTAGTTAGTTGTAGCTATGAACTGCTAATTAAGCTAATCTAATCCACACAGCGGTTAAATTTCTTATGAAACTCATGTCAACCAAAAATTTACTCAGTAAACATGTTAACATTAGACCGTTAGATCCTCTATATACTTTACTGCTACATGACTGATTGTAGCTTAAACAGCTTTAAATGACTAGCATCATCATCACCATCACTCTTGATCATCGTCATCACCATCAGTGCGAAGCTACACTTTTGTTTAGTGTTGCGTCTGTTAGTGCCGGTGGGGCAGAGGGTCATTCTGCTTGTGTTTCGGCCATTGTTTACTGTCCCATTCTCTAGAATACCTTTGCTGCCACAATAGCATATTCCTCTGCCAACCCACATTAGTCAGTTACTGAGCTCATCTTTGTATAATCAATGGATAAGAAATCCTGTGAGCTACTGTCTAAAACTGTGTGTGTTTGTATGTGCATAAGATGCCACAAGAAGCCCGTCGGTCCATTGAATGGTGCCGCAATGCAGAGCTTTTATACAGCGTTCATTGATTTTAGGGGGAAAAACTGCTAAAATAAATCTAGAATTAGTATCATTACTGTTATCAATTGGATGAGCTTTGCATTCTTCAGGCAAAAAAACTTCATCAACATAAATCAAGCTTTTGTAGTTTACTGTTTCTCAATTTCTTTTTCTCTTATCGAGCTTTTAGGTACAATGAGTATATCCTTTGGATAGAGGACGGGATGAGTGGAGCCTGAAAACAGCTTAAAGCAGTGATTCGTTTAACATTTATCTATTAAAACAAACCCCAAATCCTTATAATCATTCAAAACCCAGCTCAAATAAAGTTTCAACCTTGTATTTATATGAATATTTTTCATGCAATGAAGCCTGTGCTGCAGTTTGTCTAACTGCACCATGAGTGGAGTGCAGCAGCCTCTCAGGCCACTGTGTGCCATGTGTCCACTCCACAACAGACTCGATAAACTGATCCGTAAGGCCAGTAATGTTGTGGGGATGGAGCTGTGTCGGAGAGGCGGATGTTGTCCAAGATAAAGACAATGTTGGATAACACCTTCCACCCACTCCATGACATGCTGGTCAGTCACAGGAGAACGTTCAGTGAGAGACTGAGATTACCAAAAAGCACGGAACGACACAGGAAATCGTTCCTGCCTGTGGTCGTCTCCCTGTACAACTCATCCACTTAACACACTGTGTACTGCAATAGCTACACCCTTTTTGGACATATTCTACCCTTTTCAGCTATTTATTAATAAGTGACTTTATGTATATATATGCATGTATATATGGTGCTATTCTTAGTTGTGTATTGTCTGTCTTTTTTACTGTTTGTTTATAATGGATATAATATAATATAATTTCCCCTAGGGATCAATAAAGTATTCTGATTCTGATTAAACGCTGATGTAACACCAGAACAGCATCTGATATGCTACTTCCTGCTGTACTTCTATTGCTCTGTCATAGAAGGTCATCATTGTATGGAGGTTGTTATTCCATGAGCTGCACAGGATTGTTCCCTAAAGGTTTAGGTTGGTGGTGTCGGAGCAGGAGTGAGGAGATGCTCCGGAGCTGGCTGAATGTGATTTGAGGAGTTTGATGGAAGGAGGCCATGGATGGTACTTCTGATGAAAAGTGGAGGTTGACGGGGTTGAGGAGGGCTGCACTGCTAGACAAGGAAATGACAGCTGACAGGAGCAGAGGACGAGATGACAGCAGTGAAATGCTTCGTGCACAGGTAGTGGTTGTGGTAAAATCCCTACTTGACCCTGTCACGAATGCCTGGGGCCTTGTTACCTGAGGTCTGGAGTGTGTGTGTGTGTGTGTGTTCATACTCTAGTTCCTTGCACCTCACATATATTTTCTTTACACATTGTTCAATTTCCTTAAGAAATCTGAAGCAGCAATAAATTAAAACTATGGCCGAGACCCCAGACTAAGTAAAGTGCTAATTTAAGCTAATGTACAGTAGCTCACATTAGCCTTTTACTTATAATATTTGGCTGAGACTTCTCTTCCACAGCTTGTCTTTGTCCTGTCTCACTGCCCTCACATCAACCAGTCGCAGCAGATGGCCCCTGGTTCTACCAGTTGCTTCTTCCTGTTAAAAGGGAGTTTTTCCTTCCCACTGTCACCAAGTGCTTGCTCATACGGGTTCATATGATTGTTGGTGGTTTCCCTCTAGTATTGTAGGGTCTTTACCTTACAATATAAAGCCCCTTGAGGCTACTCTGTGTGATTTGGTGCTGTATAAATAAAATTTAATTGAACTGAAAATCCTAAAGACTCTTTACCCAAACTGTGCTTAAGGTCCAGGCCATGTGATGAATCATGACTGATGTTCTGGTTTCCATCATATTATTGAAACATTACAGAGGAAACTGCTTTTGCTAAAGCTACTTAACCCTTTAAAGCCGGTAAGAGCGGGCACGCTCCGTTTTGCGCAACTACTTTTAAATCCCGGTAGCTCTGCAACCACGTGAGCTAGCGCAATAATTTTTTTTGCATATGAAACCGGAGGAGTTGTACTTACATCTTCTGCCATCAGCTTGTCCTCGGTCACAGTTTCCTTCCACATATAGCTTTGCAAAAGCTGCATAAAAAGCACTTGCAGCAACAAAAACATAATATTCCAGAAACACGCTTTGCCGATCCGATCAGCTGTTTGTAACACTTCCTACGTTGGAATAGACGTTAGCGCGAATTATCAAACGTCATTTTCGCAGAAATGTAGTTTTTTACCATCAGGGCCTCATGAGCCTATACTGGTGTTTTTAAAAGTTATGTTTGACTTTATGACTTTCTGTGTCGTTTCTGGGATGCTTAGGACTCATATTGCACAGCTGGAAATAGTTTATTTTGATGCATATGCTGCTTTTTTGCAAATTTGCATTATAATATTTATTTTCGTTTTTCCTGCAGTGTATAAAAATTGGTGTATTTCAAAAATAAAACTATGAAAACACTCAAAATAAATTTCCTGTGGTGGGAAACTATTTTGTGCAACTTTTTTGTATTTACCGTTTTGAGGGATAAGCCTCTTAAATTTCTCTAACTAGAAATATATGTTAAAAAAAAAAAAAAAGATTTTCAATTTTTTTGTAGTTTATTGCACTTTTTTGCAATTTATGTAATTACTATGCACTTAATACATACATATTATGAAAATCTAGGCTGTAATGGTTGTATTGATGTATAGCAACTTGAAATGCTCCCAAAAATCGCTCTACAGCATGTAAAACTATAATATAAGCTCTGGTGGACTTGGTTCTATGGTAGGTCTTAAAGGGTTAACTTGCTCTAACCTATTCTGGTTCTCTTTATTTTTCCTCATATATGCATATATCATTACAATATAGGATTAATGAACATGAATATGAGCGAGAAGCTCAGCATTCATACTTTTATAAACACCCCAGCTTGTTATCATCCCCGAGGTGTAAATTAGTGCCGTTTTGTCAGAGCTGCAGGCGAGGTCTTTTTAGGTGCAAGATGTCATCTGGCACGCCCTGGCACACAAGGTTATGGTATTAGCACTCAGAATGCATCATGAAATGAAAACGCTCTGCATTTGAACCCAAACTGTGACTTTTTCTTATACCTCAATAAACCTCAGTGCCTCAACAGGACAAAAACCAGGATCTCCTCGCTGACACCGGTGTTGTGGATCTCGTCAGTTTAGGTTCCTGTTTAGGTTTTTTTCTTTTTTTAAGCTTTGCGATTTCCTGTGACATCGTTGAACAATACAGAGATTGTAGATTTCATTGTCTTTCTAGTAATACATTTCAGTTTCGTGTGTTTTGGTTTATGTGCTCATTATTAGTCTAGCTGAGGTTCAGTTTCCTGGTTCCTGTCTAGTCTTCATGGAGGTTTCGGATAACTGCTTTAAGGAATTTGTCACGGTCTGCCGAGGCAAGCCGTGTGGGAACTATTTAGGACCAGGAAGCGGCAGCTCTGGTGCAGGTGAGTATTTATTAACACGAGTAGAAATAAACAGCAATGGCGGGTGAACATGAGCAGGAAAACCTAAACTGGGCAGAGCTAACAAAACAAACCAGAACAAAGATGCAGGGAGGTCCGGGGAAATACACACAGAGAGACGCAGGGAGACCGAGGGGAAACAACACAGACGAACCAGCAACGACTAAGACAGAAGACAAGACTTAAAAACACTCAGAGAACACAGGGAGATCACACACAGGTGGGGGACACAGCTGGGAGTGATTAACGTGACGAGACTAGGGAGGCAAATGAGAACACTCACATAAGACGCAGACCTTCAAAATAAAACAGGAAACACATACACGCAATGACACAACACACAAACATCACACAGACTGGGGAACACAGGAACATGAAAACAAAACCCAGAATAATAATAACTACTAAAACATAAACACGGAGTCACAAACTGGATCATGACAGAACTGCTGTTCCAAAGCTAGTTTTAAACTCTTGCTTCTTGTCAGATTTTCTGTTTGCTCCCTGGTTGTGTTTTTTTCCCTCTCTATTTCTTTTTTGAGTCTGCTAATGTTCCAACATTTGCCATTTTCAGGAGATTTAATTAAACAGCTCACCTTTTGTTTCTCAGTCACCTACACCTCCACTACACCTCTGTGACACCATTATCTCCCTTTGGCTGACACCGACGCGGATGTTGCCTCGGGGCACCGATGCCACAGGACACATCGCTTGTAGCGGAGGAGACGAGAAGCATTTGATAAGGTACCTTGATTTTCTTCTCTTTCTGTATGACATCCGTAACAGTAGATATCCCTATTATGTATCTCTGCCTATGAACACAGAAGCCTCAACCATCTACTGCTCAAACCTTTTGTTTGCGATATGCATCCAATCAGAAGAAAGCTATCTTAAACTGTGTGTGAATTGAGCTGAAGTGGCTCTTTTAAGGGACCAAGGCCAAGCAATTTACTCTATTAGAGTCCAAGGCTAAATGCATCTGTAAATTAGCAGACTGGGCCCTTTTAAAACCATAACAGCCCATCGTTTTTCATTGTCTTTAGCAGCCAGTTGGATCCGGGTGTCTTGGAGAACTCTGACATATAATAATAATCAGTGCAATACAAGAAGTAAAAAGAGAATTCATGAAGAGACCCATCTGTCTGCACCAAGGAGGGCAGTTCCTAATCCAAACTCCATCTCACCTCTGCATCATCTCCTGAGGCCTTCCCATATTGTACATCTCCAATGCAATAATCACATGACATTTAAAACTGAGCTCCTTTCAGCAGCATGAAAAACAGCAAACACACACTCAGAGAGACATAATTAATTTCGGTAACACATCGTCCTGGAGAAAGGAGTGACTTTTAAGGTTGACTGTTTCGGTTACGTTGTCACGCTGTGCCGTGGACTTTTCACATTCTCAGACCTTTCTGTTAGAGAACCCCCTTCACACAGTGTCAAAAGATTACCCAGCCGAGGCACATTAAAATGAACAAAGTGCTCTGCAACTCCCATTAGCTGAAGAATTTCTTTGAATCCGTGACCCTGTGGGAGGCCTGTCTGTAGAAGAAAAAGCTTTCCTAATTAAGTGAAGGGATTGTATGGCGAGTCAAGAGTATTGAAGCAAGCAGACATAAACTTTGACGGAAAAATAAAAGATTTTGCAGGAGAAGCACTTTCTTTTATTAAACCTCCGGTTTGAAGAGAATGGGAAAGTTGTGCCATCTTATCGTCTGCCGGCCCCCGACGCAAAAAGCAGAGCGCCGGAGTGCACGTCTGACAACCACGCAGAGGGCCGTGGGGAAATGGTGAGGATGATTAACTCCAATTTAGCACTCATTAACATTCCTGCCGGATCATCACATGCACTGTTGTTGATGAAAATCACTACTGACAAGTCTATAATTATGGGACACTTCTGAATTGGTCTGGATGACCGGCTCCTTTCAGGATGAGGGCGCAATGAGAAAACCACCAACTTAGAGAGATGAGGACAAAAATGACATTTGCGGACTCTGGCCCGTTTCCATTGATTGCTTTGTCAACATGCAATCTCACTCTGGCATCGCAAGGGGAAGGTCGTCCAGGCGGGATGGCCCAGGGGGGAATCTGAATAATGCAGATTGTCTAAGTGAAATGTAGCGCCGGATACCCCCGCGCACCCCCATCCCAATCCTTTGTGGTTCTGCTCCAGTGCCCTTGTCCGCCGTCTCTTTTCCCTCCACGCTTCAGCATGTCCCACTTTCACAATGGGCAAGATTTACCACTTTGCAGACGAGGACAGCACACTTTCACCAAGATGAAGGCTATTTATTTCCCCCCTTCAGCGGGTGGCAGATTGAGAGCTTGATATACAGGTTATCACTGGTGTATCTAGGTTTCCCCCGCTGAGGATCACACTTGCGGCTACATACTGTACTCTAGCCCAGTTCTATCTGTGGGGTTGCACTGCCTGGTGCTTTCATTTTGGTGATCATTGCTCTCTCTCTCTCTCTGTGTGTGTGGGACTGAAGATGTGAAGCCAGAGAAGAGATACATGGCAGATAATGAAATATTCAGTCACAGTGATTAGAGGCAGCGTCGGCCGTGTTCTGAGTGCCTTCCGTTCGTGTTAAGTGAGAAGGGGATATTGTTCATTTGGAGCTCGATGATGAACAGATGTCCACGCGCAGCTTCCCTGGCACGAGCTGCTGGAGTCGACAGATGCCCTGGACCTTGTTCCACCTTGGACACTTTGCTCAACGCCACCTGTGTAAATTTTGCTGCTAATTGAACATCTACAGCTCACTAATGGCCTCCGCTGCTGCTAACCATCTCCTCGCGCCTCCTCATGTTGGACGGCCACAAATATTCAGGCTGATACGACCTCAGAAGCCCACGAGAAGAAGATGTTCACGTTTTTGCATTCTGATAAGAAAATGCCTCGATTGTATCTACAGAGAAGCATCATCATTCTTGCGTCTATTAAACTGTCGCAGAGCGTTTCTATCTTCATTCACAGGGCGTCAAACACTGATGTGTGATACAGGCTTCTTTTAAAGACTGATAAAGTCAGCACTTTCACTCAGGAAAGTGTGGCTCGCATCCTTTGTGGACCAATTTTCCACTTTTGAGTCCAATTGAATTTTAGTAAATTTAGTTGGAATCATTGGAATACGTTGTATACCCGTATACAGAATATGTTTTGTATATTAGTAAGCAGTGTTGGGGAGTAACGGAATACATGTACCGCCGTTACGTATTTAAAATACAAAATATGAGTAACTGTATTCCGTTACAGTTACCGTTTAAAAAGGTGGTGTTTAGAATACAGTTACTTTGTTAAAATAAATGGATTACACGGCGGTACTTCTCTGTTTCATATTGTGGCGGGTCAGGACTGTTTGGGTTTTGTTTGACAGCTACGTTCTGTTGTTCCAGGCGGCAGCGTTACGGTTGCCATGGTTACAGGGTGACGCTCTCTCTCTCTCTCTCTGTGTTTCCTGGGTGACAGAGCGGCTTTTTGTTGTTGTTGTGCTAAGCTAATAGGCAGAATGCTACAGGTATAGCTCTAAAGAATGTAGCATCATGGGCAGTGTAGTCCGTGCTGCAGGGAGAATGGACTGCTATACCCGTTATGTGTCTGTGAGCGAGGGAGGGAGAAAAAGGAAAAGTACGAGCTGTCATCGAGCAGAAACGGGAGCTGGAAGCATGTAAATATAATAATAACCACTGCAGCCAAGAAGAGAGCCTGACGAGCCCAGTTGTAAGTAAGCTATTAAGACTCGACTGTACACCGTGTTCGTGTTTTCCTCCAAAAACAATAAGTTCTGTTGGAGCAGCCTTTCAACGCCTCTCTCTGTCTCTGCTAGCAAAGTTGACCCAGACAACAAAGTAAAGCTAGTTTTCAGCTACGAGCCGACACAGAACCCACCGTATTAGCCAGAGGTCCCTTTACTACGGTTCGGAGCCGCGGACCTTCAGTAACAGTAATAAATCACAGCAATAGTACATTCATGTAGTTGTAAACAGCATGATAATATATTAAGTAATCCAAAGTATTCAGAATACGTTACTCTCATTGAGTAACGTAACGGAATACGTTACAGAATACATTTTGGGGCATGTAATCTGTATTCTGTAGTGGAATACATTTTAAAAGTAACCTTCCCAACACTGCTAGTAAGTCTGACCTCCTAAGTTTAAGTAATCTGTGAAGAGGGCATTGAGAGACAAATGAAGGGCATCCAGCATCAAAATCTGACGAATCAAACACAAGAGCTGAGGCAAACCTTCACAAACAAGGAAGCAGCTTCTTTGCAAAGAGGGCACCGAGTGCATCTTTGCAACAGGTCTGCTCACCTGTTCATAAAATGGGTTTTCTAAGCAACCTATGGAAACTTTCTGATCCCTTCTTATTTCTTTTATTAGAAAGGCGAGATTAGTTCCAGAGTTAACCGGTTTTCCAGGGATCCTTCCTACACACATACTTTCATAAACGCAGGAAGAAAATTCTTCTACTGCAGGTGAGCTCGACATTCAAAATAGAGCATAAATAATTTTTTGAACATGATATCATAATAATATAATACATCGATATGCATGCATTAAATCTACAGGCTGACAATCATATTTCATTTCCTGTTACTTTTTTTGCCTTTTCTTGTTTTTGAGGAATTCCACATGATAGTCATGTTTTGAAAATGTGAATATGGAGAAAATGTGTGTAGAACAAGTTATTTTTGTTGTGATTTGGCAAATAAAATCAAACTGAATTGAACTGAAATGTAATTTTAATGTTTTCATAAGAACCGGTCTTGGTGCAGTTGTGGAGGCAAACTTGGGTTTTGAGTGAAATCAACCCAAACAGACCTGGAGATGCATTTATCCCTCCAGGATGCTGCTAGACACATTATCCAATTGTGTATTTTTTAGGTTGTTATTTTTATCCATAATATACATACATCTTTATCTAGTTCACATATGTCTGTTTTTGGACTCCTTTAGTCCATGTTGAAAGCCTTTTTTGTTTCAAATATCTTTTATTAGGAGCAATCAGTATCATGGTTGTTACAAATTGATAGAACTTATGCCCCTTTTTTCTCTAAGCTTACAAAACAGACAAATAAACAACATCAAAAGAACAACATCAATCCCCCGACTACCAGAAAAAAAAGTATAAATAAAATTTAAACTTGAAACCCTTTTTTGTGTGTGGCCTTTTTGATTATCTGAATCAGGAACACAAATGATGTCATGTAATTCTGAGATCTGTGATTTGTGATTGTGAACACTGATATAAAAACACCAGTGCTCGATGTTCAGGCTCGCTAAACTTGTATCTGATAAAGAGCTGCTTCTAAAACTGATATGCCATTAGCTAGATTTTCCAGCACAACATTTGTGGCTTAAACAGCATACAGCGAGTCTGCATTTATAAAATTCTCCCCAGTGCAGAACGAGAATTCAACTTCTTGTTTTAGTTCCATAAATTGACTTGATAAGCAGTGGATTGTTTGACATCCCATTCGGCTGCAGAAAGCAGAATTTTCTAATCTGCCTTATTAGAAAACGAGGGCTGTATTTCAAACACGTACAACCTCCTGCCATTCAAACATATGAGGCGCCCTAATGCTTCCTGTTGTCAGGCTGGTGTTTGGCAGACCAAAACCACTGCCATTCAATTCCTTTGCAGTTAGTGAGAAATATGGTAAGACACCTAGACTTGCTGTGATTTATTGCATTTCAGTAGATTATTAGGTGGCTTTTATGGAGGAACCAGGGTGGTTTGACAGAAGCGGTACCTTGGGGTGATCTTGTACTCCTGGCAGATCGGCACAGGGGTGGCAGGGCAGAAATATGAATGTCGTCGGCACTGGTTGTGCAGCATATCACATTAATAAACCACCTCAATGCATCACTCTCCGGCCCTCTGGCCTGGACCGCTGCCCAGAACAAAGAGATTGAAAGTCATTTGAATCAGGGGTGCAGAGCAGAACTCACTCGAAATAAAAGCTACCGACTACACCGCCGGTGAATACCAATCACGCTGAGAAGGCCGGCAGAGCAATTGGCTTAAACAGATGGGACAGGAGAGCAGAAGCTTCCGAACTTGCATTTGAATCCTCTGGTTTTTAAGATTTCTCCATCACTGTGGAAATCCAGTGATAGCTGTCAGTATGTGCGCTGCTACACTGCAGGAAATAACTGCTGATTGGAAAGAAATTTTGCAGAAATTACAAATTGTGAACAAATACGGTTTAAAAAAGCACTTATGTTGCTGCCAAGGTGTAACTTGGATTGAAATTTGACAATATGAAAATGCACTTTCAGTGGAAACTTACTGAAATTGGAAGTGCATATAAAAAGAAGAGAAAGAAAAAGTGAAATAAAAATAAAAACTAAATGTAAAACTTTAATATCTGTTCAACAGATCCAAACTCCAGCCTTTGAACTCTTTACTTTTTGCACCTGAGCTGCAGTGAACCACTTTATTCAAGGTGAAATATGAAAATTGAAAATATGGGAAATTACAGGAAATATTTAATCCATCCATCCATCCATCCATCTTCATCCGCTAGGAGGCGCCCAGGAGGCATCCTTGTCAGATGCCCGAACCACCTCAGCTGGCTCCTTTCGATGTGGAGCAGCAGCGGCTCTACTCTGAGCCCCTCCCGGATGGCCGAACTTCTCACCCTATCTCTAAGGGAGAGGCCAGCCATTTCTGCCGCTTGTCCAAAAAAATTATGAACAGAACCGGTGACAAAGGGCAGCCCTGGTGGAGCCCATCACCCACCGGGAACGAGTCCGACTTATTGCCGGCAATGCGAACCAAGCTCTTGCAACGGTTGTATAGGGATCGAATGGCCCGTAGCAATGGGCCAGACACCCCATACTCCCGCAACACCTCCCACAGGACACCCCGAGGGACACGGTCGAATGCTTTCTCCAAGTCCACAAAACACAAGGTTGGGCAAACTCCCATGCACCCTCAAGTATCCTCGAGAGGATAAAGAGCTGGTCCAGTGTTCCGCGACCAGGACAAAAACCGCATTGTTCCTCCTGTATCCGAGGTTCGACTAGCGGACGAACTCTCCTTTCCAGCACCCTGGCATAGACTTTCCCAGGGAGGCTGAGGAGTGTGATCCCCCTGTAGTTGGTGTGTTCCAACTACAGGGGGATCAAATATTCAAATGTACAAAAATGTCACAAGCACACATTTTCTGATGTACAAAGCAGGCTTTAAAAAGCGAGGCGTTACAACTTTGGATGATTAAAAACAAAAGCAAAACAGCTAAAACAAACGATTAAATCCATTAAATCAAAAGTGGATTTTGGACAGATCCCTAATCCACACAAATTACTATTGGACACATATAAGCATGTTTACATCTGATAGCACTGTGGGACACTGACAGGTTGTGATAATAATCACACCATCCTACACATCCACATCGTCACTCTCACTGGATGATCAGAGCTGGAAAGTCAGCATGCTTGTTAGTATGCAAAAAACAGTTAGCAATGACATAACCTTCAAAGCGGCGATGCTTTCAAAAGAGAATGTCAGGCGGTGAATTTGGTGATTATGGATATAATGATGTTTTGATCGGGTGAGTTTGTGTAGGTCTGACCTGGTGAGACACTCATTCCACAGACTTCTGAAGGTGCTCTGCACGAGGCACGAAGGAGTTAGAAACACAGATTTAATATCAGGACATTATGAAGTGGGGGCTTCCATGGAACAGACTGATTAAGATCTTGGGGTGAAAAATTAAGACTGACTCACTGCTTTGTCTGCTTCCTCAAAGTGCTCATGAACAATTTTTGCAGTCTGGCAGAGCAGATTGTTTGGTGAAAGAGTCCCGGTGTTGCTTGCACAAGTATCCCCGGACACCGTGCAGTTTTGCAGATAGATTCTTGTAGACGTTTTTCTCTTAACCCTTTAAAACCGGTGGGAGCAGCACGCTCTGTTTTGCGTAACTATTTTTAAATCCCGGTAGCTCTGCAACCACGTGAGCTAGTGCAATAATTTTTTTTGCATATGAAACCAGAGGAGTTGTACTTACATCTTATGCCATCAGCTTGTCCTCGGTCACAGTTTCCTTCCACATATAGCTTTGCAAAAACTGCATAAAAAGCACTTGCAGCAACAAAAACATAATATTCCAGAAACACGCTTTGCCGATCCGATCAGCTGTTCATAACACTTCCTATGTTGGAATAGATGTCAGCACGAACTTTTGCATGTCCGCCATGACCTGCCCGAAACCGGAAGTGACGTCATTTTCGCGGAAATGTAGTTTTTTTTACCTACAGGGTCTATACAAGCATATACTGGTGTTTTTAAAAGTTATCTTTGACTTTATGACTTTCTGTGTCGTTTCTGGGATGCTTAGGACTCATATTGCACTGCTGGAAATAGTTTATTTTGATGCATATGCTGCTTTTTTGCAAATTTGCATTATAATCTTTATTTTCGTTTTTCCTGCAGTGTATAAAAATTGGTGTATTTCAAAAATAAAACTATGAAGACACTCAAAATAAACTTCCTGTGGTGGGAAACTATTTTTTGCAACTTTTTTGTATTTACAGTTTTGAGGGATAAGCCTCTTAAATTTCTCTAACTAGAAATATATGTTAAAAAAACAAAAACGATTTTCAATTTTTTTGTAGTTTATTGCACTTTTTTGCAATTTATGTAATTACTATGCACTTAATGCAGACATATTATTAAAATCTGGGCTATAATGGTTGTATTGATGTATAGCAACTTGAAATGCTCCCAAAAATGACACTACAGCATGTAAAAATATATTATAAGCTCTGGCGGACTTGGTTCTATGGTAGGTCTTAAAGGGTTAAAGAGCTAAAACTCATTAGAAGAATGACAAGTGGTGGAGTAAGGTTGTCACCTTTTATACTTTGTTTTGCCTTGTTTTCACTCAGTGGTTATATTTAGGCACCAAAAACACCGTGTTTGGGATTATGGTGGTAAGAATGTGGTCTGAATTCAAATGTAATCCCAACAACAAACCTGCACATTAACAAATGATGCAGACGGCTTCTTTTTCAACGGTCCGCGTGTAATTAATTTGAAGTAAGAGACCCATTTCAGTATTATAACCAGTGGATCTTAAGAGCTTGAAAGGAAAGCTTGAAAACCTGGAGATTCCCAGGCATTTAAACACTATCGGGGTTGCCTTTTAAGAGGGTTGTTGGCTCTCTGTTAATCAAGTGCATCACATGAGCCAAGGGGTGAAAGCCTCTTGGATGCAGGGGTGCTGTATGGAGGAGAAAACTGATGACAATTCTAAGGGCCCTAGTAAATTAGTCAAGTTTTATATGAAAACCATAAAACAACTTCACAAGTTACTTATAAAGTATTTTTTTCTTAGGATTAGTTTAGCAAAAATGAATAAAATCCACTCAGCGTCTGACCCCTGCCTCCCACCTCCTTATTTCAAGATATGGTTTGATGGCAGTTCGTCTAGCTGACGCTGACGGCCTGAGCGGTACTGCTGCAGGAGAAAAAGACTGAAGTGTGGCTCTATTACATTAAACTCAGGCTTCCAAAAAGGAAAAGAATGACAAAGCAAAGCGCAGAGAGGTATTACAGCATGTGACACTTGTCTTGTCCATCAGTGGTGGAACTTAAACTTATGACCAAATCCACATGAGACACTCTGCTTGAGTTTCCTACTGTTAGCTTATTTATTCTAACCTTTTTCTCATTTTTATTCTACCAACTATTTGTTTTGTAAGAATACATCATCTTTATATCCCAGGTACAGACATGTTTGGAGAAGTATGTATTTTGCACACCTCGTATGTCTGATTAAAACTCCTTGAGGTGCACTAGGATATATTTTAGTTGGCTGTACATTGCTTGAAAATTTATATCAAATTGATTATTTAAGTTATATCCATCAGTCTCTGGTGGCACCCCTTCTTGGATGAGAGGTGAAACATCTTTAAAAAAGTCCAGTCGCCTTCTTTTTAAGCTCTCAAGACTACCAGGACCTGGATGACTGTGATCCTGCACAGGAAAAACCACTGATTCCACTGTCTGCACACACTGTCTTCCCCTGACTCATATTTTTGATGTAAAAAAGACCAGGCAGCTTTCTTCCATTGATCCAGCGTCTGGCCCTGATGCTTGCAAGCCTGTTGTAGTTGATTTCAGTGATGGACAGGATTCAGCACGGGCACACTGACTCTGCTGTTCACTGATTATCCTTCTTTGGACCACCTTTTGTTTCCCTGCTTCCAGCACATCACATTCAAGACCTGACGCTTCACTTGCAACTACATCACTTGAAAAAGTCTGTTGTATTCAGATAAAAAAACGTATTCACTTTCACTGTCACTGCTTTTTGGTTCCAATCAGAATCTGGTAAACTAGGAAATTAGTCTTACCAGAAAAAAACTAAACAAAACATTATTATCATAAGTTTTAAGTGTAGGGTTGTTTTTAAGTCAACATTTTCACCACAAAAGTTTAAAGAATTCCAAAAGAACAAATTCCAAAAACTGTTGCGACTGCACGTTTTAGTGAGTGAGTGGCACTAACAGAAGGTGTAAGCAGCTGGTAGTTATCTGCATTAAACACTCAAGATCGCTGGTCCATTAAAAGAGACTGTCATTTGAACGTTAACATACAGTAAATCGTTCTGGGGAATTGGTTTTGATGAATCATGCTGTCTATCGTGAAATGATTGTGTTACGTTTCAGTTTGGACTGCTCTAATAAAAAGAAGTAACTTGAGTTCAGTAGTTTGGCTCTGTTCTGGAACCACCATGGAGATACCACCCATAGAGCAGCATAGCGGGCATCAGCAATGGCTGACAGTGATGTCAGATACAGCGTGATAGAAGGGGTTGGAATGGAAGAGGGTTGCAAAGCGGTTTGTAGATCTGCATGTAACCCGGGTTAAAAAGATGCATAAATAGTAAAAGATAAGTGAAGTCTGAGAATATAAATATCAAAGAGTTCATTTATTTAAATTTTCTTGTATATTTAAAAAGATAATAGTTCATGTAAAATGATTAAAAACACGTTTGCATTGTTTAAAATAAGTTATCTTTGTTTTATTGTGAATTGCTTGCGAGAACTGTAATTTCCTACGGGGATATGGTCTGTGAAGGTAACACAGGGTGGGGAAGGAAAAAGAGAAAAAAGAGAGCGCGAGGAGAGAGGGCGGTGGTGCGTGAGTTACACGGAGCATCCGGAGAAGTTAGCTTGTTTTTATGTACTAGTAGTAAGTGTGTTTTGACTTTTCGGAAAGATAAGTCACAGTGTCGGTAAGTTAGTGACATGACACGTAAAGTTTCGGCGTGAAGCTGCTGGACTGTGTGTTTTGTTTACTGCGGCCGTGCACGCATTAAGTTAAAGTGAGGCTAACCCAGCCGTTTGCTAATAAGGACTGCTGTAGACTGCCGTTTCGCTAAAGTTGTGGAATGTAACAAGCTGCAGAGGATCGTTACCGAACTGGATAACGACGGACACACCCCAGATAGTCACTCTGAGTGCCCGCGTCACTCAGAGTACCTCTGGCAACGTGGGAAGCTAAAACAGGTAGCTTGTGGAGATCACGGACCTTCCCCGTCTTTGTGCTACTGCATTCAGAGCGGTGTTTCTGAAGGAACTGAAGACAACTTGTTGCCTGGATTAATCTGGTGGGAAGTGCACGTTTCACAAGGTACTGAGTTTATTTATTTATATTTTGCTTGTCGAGTGAAGAACTTCCGGTTGGGAGATCGTTTTGGATTTATACTGGAGTAATACAGGCCTGCAACGTAGGGTTTATCTCTGCCGGCTTTAGGTTTAGTTTGGGACTATAATTGTTTTATCACTGGTGGTTTACACTGTATATGTGGAGATTCTGTGTACAGTGGGTAAATTGCTGTGTGTGTTTTTTGGTTTGCCTGAATACTGAAATCTGCCATTTTGTTATTTTCTTGTTTTCATTGTTTGGTAAATTAAAGGAGGGTTGCAATGCTCTACTTTACATGGTGTATGACATGATTTACTGCACTATAGACACCAGTGTTAATTTTCGCGTGTAGTGCTACTCTTAAGGAATAAGCTTCATTGATCCCAGAAACAAAAGAGAAGTCAATTTGAAAATATCGCACAAGAAATATCGTACTAGAAAAAGAACCCAAAGCCCATTTATTTAATGGTATTGAGTAAATGAGGGCTACATGCAGCAATTGTGGTTGTGCTAAAGCAGCAGAGAGCACATGTTGTGTAAGATCACCTAATCTGCCGGGACTGTGCAGTTCCTCTAATGGTCAGTTAGGGTTGGTAGTAAAAGCGAGTCAGCCTTCAACCTTCCAGTAGGAAGCATCTTCTCTGTTTCCAAAAAGTTCAACTACATGGGAAAACAGCCTGCTTCATTTCTGTTCAGACTCTGTAAGAAGGTTTCTGATTGCTAGTAGTCAAACCAAGTCCATTGCACTACTTTTAAGCACTTTGCAACCTATTCTCTAATCTGTGCCTTCCTCCTGTTTTGTATATACATCTCATCTCTGTTATTTATTCTTGCTGTCCTACTATTTATGTTTTTATACCATGCACAGTTGGTGTAGAGCACCCACAATTATACAAAGACTTCTCTATTCTTTTCTATTTCAGCTAATATTAAATTAAACCACGAGTTCTTGTTGTAAATTATCATCACTATTAGAGTTACCAATTCCATTGTATCTTCACTTTTTACTGATAAGTTGCCAGCCAATAAGAATGAGGTGTCCACACAATCAGATCCCCCTCAGCTCTGTCTGGTTTGTTGTGGTTTTAACTCTCTACAAGTCCACGATAGCCAATCAGACATTGTTTCTGCTTTTCAGCCTGCGTGGCATCAGCTTCATCAGCAACAGTACTAAAGGACTGTCTCCAAAGGTTGGTAAAATCCTGAGCTCTTTGGTGAAATCTCTTCCTCGCTGTGTAAAGGTGTTTTCATACCTGCAGTGTTTAGTCTGTTTAAATTGAACTCTTGTTCACTTCCCCCTTGGTGCCGTTCGTTTGTGGAGGTGTGAACGTAGTAATTGTACTTGGGTGCAACCCAAAACAACCACAGAGACCCTGTGGAGGAGATGGTCTTGGGGCCTCGATCCAACCAAACTACCAGGTGTACGTTGCAAGTTTGAGCTAAAAAATTTAGCAGTGAAATGAATGTATATTCTCAGTGTTCTCCTATAGTCCAGAACTGAACACCTTCTTCATGTGTTTACTTTTGTTTCTCGTTCCTCAGACACATCTGGCCAACAAGTGGATTGAATGGTCACACGTCGTTTGTAGTGGCACATTTTGGTTCGCTTGCTGAGACTTGGAATTTTCTCTGAGTGAAAACAATCAAGTCTTGCAAAAAGCTGAAAGTTTAAAAACTCATCAACGCGCGACCGTGGCTCAAGAGTTGGGAGTTCGCCTTGTAATCGGAAGGTTGCCGGTTCGAGCCCCGGCTCGGACAGTCTCGGTCGTTGTGTCCTTGGGCAAGACACTTCCCCTACCGCCTGCTGGTGTTGGCCAGAAGGGCCGATGGCGCGATATGGCAGCCTCGCTTATGTCAGTCTGCCCCAGGGCAGCTGTGGCTACAACTGTAGCTGCCCCCACCAGTGTGTGAATGGGTGGATGACTGGGTGTGTAAAGCACTTTGGGGTCCCTAGGCGGGAGTAGTAAAAGCGCTACACAAATACAGGCCATTTACCATTTTACCATTTAACTGATTTGGACGAGAGTAAGTGCCTCGTTCTAGTGCCTCACAGCTGGCTGTAAGAGTGGGTCAGTTACCTCCATACCTGATCCCGTTTCTCTCAAAGCCCTCCTCTGGAATACTCACCTTCTCTTCCTCACCTGCCTGCTCACCCTCCGATGGCCATCACCTCCTGAGGAAACAAACCACTGGACTCCCTCCTCATTTTAAACTGCACCTGTAACTCAAGAAAGTGCACTAAATCAACCCCTTTTTGTCCATCCATCCATTCGCTTCCGCTTATCCTTTTCAGGGTCGCGGGGGGCGCTGGAGCCTATCCCAGCTGTCATAGGGCGAGAGGCGGGGTACACCCTGGACAGGTCGCCAGTCTGTCGCAGGGCCAACACACAGAGACAGACAACCATTCGCACTCACATTCACTCCCACATTCACACCTAGTGGCAATTTGGATTATCCAATTAACCTATCCCCCCTTTTTGTCTGTGTGGAAACTCTCTGTGGATTCATTGGAAAAAGGCTCACGTCTCCTTTCCCTCAGAAAGCTTATATACAGATTCCTTGTGTCTGTTAAACCTCACTTGTTTTTCTTAATCATTCTGCCTTTCAGTTCACCAGTAACCGGACTAATCAGTCGTGACACGCTCATCATGTCCAAAAATACCAAGAAGGTGATGATAAAAATGTTAACAAGGCTTTATTAAACAATGGTGATGTCATGGTGGCTGTACCCATCCTTTATACCAGCGGTCCCCAACCCCCGGGCCTCGGACCGGTACCGGTCCGTGAGAGTTGAGGCTCAGGTGTGAAATGTATAGTTTTCAGGGTTTTTATCGGTTTTCAGCGTTATTTTGTTATAGTTTTTATCGTTTACTCAGTTTTCCTGGGTCTTTTCACGTGTGTTATGAATAAATTTTCTTTTTTTCGGTACCGGTACTAGTTTTATTTTGTTGTATTTATCCGCGACACCTTAAAGGCCGGTCCGTGAAAATATTGTCGGGCATAAACCGGTCCGTGGCGTAAAAATGGTTGGAGACCGCTGTTTTATACGGTTTATAGAGCTAAAACTAAGGCTGAACAAAATCTGAGGCAGTTTCACAGAATTGAGGCCTTTACATGTGTTTATTGTGTGATCATTGTTGTACGTGAAAAAGAAGTAATATGCTACAAGTCAGTGATCAAAAACGTAACGCCATGTCTCACAGTCCTCATAATTAATCCTCTGTAGTAATATTAATGAACCTCACTTTGTTTTTAACGCTTGCACAGACATTAACTTCTCAATTTACTGTAGCTTGCCTTCACCAGTGTATGAATGTGAGAGTGAATGAATAGTGGTATATAAATGCAATCCATTATTAATTTACCCAGTCTTATTTCCTTGTTCTGCTAAATTATACCTGGGGTGAATATTTTATCTCACAGCTGTGCCTCCCTCGGTCTGCTGATGCTCTTTTTGCTGTAATTTCAAACCAAAATGCAATAAAGTTAATAAAGCTGAGGTTAACAAAAGTTCTTTAACTGCACTTCTCACACTGTTTTTATCTTATCTATCTCATCACTGACTCCTGCAACGGCACTAGAGAAGATAAAGTGCACTGATGCTGTGTTTTTTGTACTTCACTGGTACACTGAAGAGTTAGTAACTAAATCGTGGGGAGCTAATTGCTCCGCGAGGTCCAAGGAATGATGGCTGCTTCAGCACACGCCGCCTCAGAAGCTCTAATAGGCTCTTTTGATGTGGATTAGAAACAAGCATTTATTAATTACAGCAGAAATACTGCAGCCAGATTATTTTCTCTTCGTCTTCTCTTCATTAACCGTCTTCACTGCTTCAGACCCCGTCACACGTTTTCCTAACAGTTTCCTCTTCAAGTGTGCAAGTTCCTTTTGACAGCAGCCACATATTTAATTTAACACGAGTCTCTGGGGAGCAGTTAAGAAAGCTGAAGAAAAAGGTGTTTGTTTACACATGCTGAGGCTGAAACAGCTGTTGGCAGGGTAAACAAAGTGTCAGCAACCAGCGACAAGCCAATTCAAATAAGAAAAGAAGCTAATTAAGCTAATGTCATTTCAATAGCTCGATTGCTCCGGGTTTAGTTGCTTTTCAATAAATTCCCGACCCTGTTGAAATAACATGAACCCTTATTTAAAAACTCAATAATAATCAAACTAAATGAGCTTTCTGGAATAGCCATTAATCACACAGCCAATTAGCAAACATTACAGCCACTTTCACTTTGCACAGAACTATTTATTATTAAATGATCCAATTTAGTGAAATTAACTCTCAAAAGGAGTCAGGTGCTTTTCCACTGATGTCGGAGACAAACGTGCAATAAACTAGATAGAAATTTCACACATCAGCGCTCAAAAATATCTGGAAAAACTTTTCTGTGTGTTTGGGTGACGAGGCGAAAGAGAGGAGTTACTGTATGTCTCAAACAGAGCCAGAAAAAGCTGTTTCAGTGCAGCTGAAATGGCCTGTTTGTGTCAGAGATATTTGCTGTCCTTCAGCTGATTGCACCTCTGTTTTTTGGTTTTGCAATGTGCTCCAGCTCTGATGTTTCTCAGGTCGCCTGCTGTGCTTCCTGCTCTGATTTGGTGTCACTGGGAGAGGATCCCAAAATTACAACAGCCTTTATTTATTTATTTATTTGCCACTGTGTGTCTACCTGCCCTTTCTTCCATGCTGCTGCTTTGTTTCCCAAACTGACAAACGTATTACGGCTAATTGAATATGACCCGCTGACAGCTGTCTGAAATAATGAAGCCTCTTTTCCCTTGCATTTTCTCCCCCAGGATGGCCTCTCTCTCCAGCACTTCAGTCCACATCAAAGTGCCTAATCAGTGTGGAATCTGGGGCTGAAGGAAATATTGATCACACTGAGAGCCCGAGCGTCCATATTTACTGCTTCTGCACTGAGGGAGAGGTGGCATTATGGAGCCCGAAGCTACGCTTTCAGACTCAGGAGACGATATTATTTGGTGTAAAGATGCTTTTTGGTTTGTTTGTTAGAAACAAAGTTGAATTTAAACATCGGGGTGTCTGAAAAAGGGCTGCAAAAGTAATCCACAACCTGTGGGCGATAATAGAATATTTTGCCTCCAAAGCGACTCAACTTTAGAGCTCTTTAGTTTTCTGAAGTGATTTTTGTTTGGCTTCTGTTCTTGGTTCCTTTTGAAAATCAGCAGCTGTTTATATTGTTTGTGTTTCTCAGTATGCCTTCCCAGGGGGACTTTTTGCTAATTAGTCAAGCCTTGGATTGTAGGTTCTCTTTGTTTTTGGGGGTTTCTGTGTGTTTTGGTTAGTTTTCTATTATGAAATATGTTGTGGTTTCATTCTCTTCCTCCTGTAGCATCTCTGGTTATCTTTCGTCTTTTGGTGTTTCTCAGGCTTTAGTGTGAGTCTCCTTATGTCACATTCAGTCTTTCTCCTTGTCGCACTCGTATTGTCTGTGTCTGGTCCAAAGGGGGGGCATCGGGGCTACACATAATATAATAATAATAATAATGGATTGGATTTATGTAGCGCTTTTCAAGGCACCCAAAGCGTTTACAATTCCACTATTCATTCACTCCCACATTCACACACTGGTGGAGGCAAGCTACGGTTGTAGCCACAGCTACCATGGGGCAGACTGACAGAAGCGAGGCTGCCATATCGCGCCATCGGCCCCTTTGGCCAACAGCGGTAGGTGAAGTGTCTCGCCCAAGGACACAACGACCAGGACAGAGAGCCCGGGGATCGAACCGGCGACCTTCCGGTTACAGAGACGCTTCCCAACCCCCTGAGCCACGGTCGCCCCATAATTACAAACATATGCATAGTACAATCACAGAAAAATGTAGCCACAGCAATGAAAGTGTAAAAATATCTGCATTAGACTGTGGAGAGACAAAGAGGAGAGACATTTTCTCTCTGTGGACATCTAAGAACTCCCCACACGACGACAGTTGACATATTTTCATGTGTTTTGCAGTTTTTGAGAAGGATACGATGCTGCATGTGTCCATCGCCTCGGTGTCCTCCTCATTCATGCTGGTGACCATGACTACTGCAGAAGCACTACGCTACCGAATAGGGATGGGTATCGTTTAGGTTTTATCCGATACCAGTACTTTTGAAATGGTGCCGGTGCTTAAACGGTGCTCAAACCGGTGCTTAAAGAATGGAAAACACAAACTTTGTCCAAAAACCTCTCATGTTCAGCTGTTTTTTTTTGTAAAAAGATAACAATGTTAGCCTTTTCTGCAGCTATAGGGCATATATGGTATCACTCTTGGCTGGAAGCAGTGCTTAAAGCACTTGTTGCAGGCTGCTGAGTTTGCATCTTTTGCTGTGAAGTACAGCCAGACTTTTAACCGCTTCGCCTTGGGCATTTTTAATCTGTAGCTCTGCTCTAAAAGAACATACGTACCTGGACCCGCCTACTATCCTCGGAAACGTAAAATGATTGGCTAGAATCTAAAGTGTATCACAGCTCAGGAAAAAAAAGCACCGAAATGTGCGCTGCTTTTGGGTCTGGTTACTACCGTTTATGTCAGAACCGGTGCCATCCCTACTACCGAATAATTAAACCAACTTCATACTGGAATAATAACATTTTTGCTGACAAACTGTATGAATTTGTCTAAACTATAACTGAAGTATATCAGCTGAGTGGTTACAATGACTTCACTGATTGGTTCTGCTTTCCTCCTTGTGGTGCTGTTTCACGTCCTTTTTCCGCTGTCCCTGATTTCCTGATTGTTTTTAGCTGTGTTTAGTTCCTCACTTGTTTCCTCTTTCCTTGTTACTTTCAGTATATATATGCTCTCGGTTGTCCTTTTGTCAAATCATCTGCATATTTGTGCGTCCTCTTGGGTATTTAACAATCTATTTAGCTGAAGAATCAGTAACTGCCTAAAATGAAATAAGTATTCTTTGGTAATGACACTAAAATGTTAATCATTAGGAATCTTTTTCATCCACAAATTCACCCAGTGACTCACAATGCTGCTCACAGACTACTTGTATACTTAAACAGCAGCTGCTGTGAAATGTATGTCTGCAAGCACGCAAGAAATGACAATGCAGACACATTTTAGGGTGAAGTAGAAACGGTTGTCTACCAATCGGAGCGCTGGCAGTTTGGAAGGTCAGAGTGTCCTTGGGAAAGAGCTCCACTGGACTCTTGTGGACCGTGTGTGTGTGTGTGTGTGTGTGTGTGAATGTTAGGATAAAAGCATTTTGTATAAATGTGCATGTGAATGAGGCTTATAGTAAGAAAGTGGTTTGAGTGTTAAAATAGAATAGAAAAGGGCTTCATGAGTGTGAGGCTATTTACCATAAAACAGCAGCTGTGCATCAATATTTCAGTTCAAGTACTTAATTAGAAGATTTTTCCAGACAAAATATACCTTTTAAATTTGTTACGATGATTTATTTCATCCTAAATCAAGTTTGATGTCCAGTTAACGATGCAACTGTCAGAAGCTTGGGAAGTGACTAAAGATACATAATAAACTTGATTCACACAAAACTAGTTACAAAGTGTCACACGTATGGAATCTCTATTTATGGTTAAGGACACAGAACCTGAATTTCTAATGCTCTCCTAAGATGAAGGGCAAGCAGGGTCAAAAAGCAAGAGTGTAAACTCGCATGAAGGTTTTCACTTGCAAAAGCAGCTAGTTGTGTTTATTGTGTAGAGCTGACATTTGGCAGTTTCAGTGTGGAAGGAGTTGACACTATTGAGCACCTTTAATGACTCCAGAGAAAATAAAACATCAATAAAACAACATCTGTGAGCTCTTAATGAAGATCTGAAGACAACATGCTCCTAAAGTGGCGTATGCTATCAAACAGACGTTCAATAATTAACAGATAATCCAGCGTGGCGATGGATGGTCGTCGCTGCTCGAGAAAAAGGGACGAGAAAAAAAATGTCACAAAAATGTTAAAACATTTCTGCACAACTCTGTATTTTAAAACCAAATGACCAGACTTGTAGATAATTTGCATTAATTAATTGAATATTTATGGCCTCAAGAGGACAACTCATGACGTTCGGTCGACCCTCTGACCTTTTCCTCACGACTGTCGTCTGCAGCTCCTTCAAACTTCCTCGCAAACTCATCAAAATTAAAACGACATATTGCAGTAACACATTCATGATCCCACGTGGTTAAACCATCTTTTGTGAGCACTTCATTTAATTCCTAATTTCAGCACCTCTAGTCTGGCCCAGACTAATGAATCCATTTCAGTATGAGCGGCTCTTTAAGGCAGAGCGACCTCCATCTATTCAGTGGCAGGAATACTCTGGGGATAAAGCGCTGCCTCTAAATGGGAATTTAACTTGGATGTATAAAATCAAATTAACTGATGAAAGCATTTAATGCTATATTTGTAATCTAGAGACCACTTGGCAGAGTTCACAATGCAGATATGTGTTCATTAATCATTTGGCCAAGGATCTCTACTTGCCAAATAGGGGTCAGTGAATTGTCTGTATTCTTAGTGATACTAATCAATGTGTACGTTTATATTCAGGATCAGCTTACTGTTTACCAGCAGAGATTCACACAAGAGGCTCTTGACAGTGTAATGAAAATGTAAAGCTGCACATGATTATCCATACTGTGTGCTGACATGGTATTACAATGGCCTTTGGGCAATAATGAGGTTGTGTTAATAGACTCAAGCAACAAAGGGACCGATACTAAAGATTTGTTTTGCTATAGTATCCCAGTGCAATCAGAGAAACAGTTCTTTTCCCAAAACAATAAATTTGTATTTTATTTATGATAAAACACTTAAGAATTATTAGAATTTACAGAAAAGTGCCATATATCACGTCACAAAGCAGTTATTACGCATATAAAAAAGGTCAAACTACGAATCCTGATTTTACTAATCTAGTACTGTTTGTATTATGAATTATACAGAAAAAAAGGCTAAAAGTCAAATGAAGCAAAACTAAATCTAGTTTTAATAAAACGTGCCACAAACTTAAATCACACAGCCTGACTAAACTAACAACAGCCACGTGTTTCTTTAGTAGCAGCAGCTTCCACTACAGCAGCGGTCCCCAACCCCCGGGCCTCGGACCGGTACCGGTCCGTGAGTCGTTTGGTACTGGGCCACGAGAGTTGAGGCTCAGGTGTGAAATGTAGTTTTCAGGGGTTTTATCGGTTTTCAGCGTTATTTTGTTATCGTTTTTATCGTTAACTTGGTTTTTCTGGGTCTTTTCACGTGTGTTATGAATAATTTTTTTTTTCGGTACCGGTACTAGTTTTATTTTGTTGTATTTATCCGCGACACCTTAAAGGCCGGTCCGTGAAAATATTGTCGGGCATAAACCGGTCTGTGGCGCAAAAAAGGTTGGGGACCGCTGTGCTACAGGACTGAGGAAGCTATGTGGGGTTGTTCCTGCCTGGACATTCGCAGTCCATTTATATTTCTTAACTGACCCTAACTCAACTCTGAGTGAAGCTACAGCTTGCAAACCTTTTGTCAACCCTTCAGTTGTCTGCTAACTTTGTGTTTTGGGTCATTTGAAATGCCTCGATACTGCTTAGAAATGATTGTCCCCTGAAAGTTTGCAGGATGTTCAGAACCTGAGGAAGCAAAGCAGCTTTAAACTGTGCACAGTTGGGCTAAGGGTTTCTTCAAACATAGCGTTGTGCAGGTGTGGCCTGGGTGAATCCAGGAGGTCCTTAGCAAACAGTCTCATTATATTTGTTGTTGAGCAGTCGGTTCCTTTGTGCTGTCCTTCCATTAGCACTATACTTATTCAGTGTTTTCCTCTTTGGATGCATGAACACAGATTGATTTCAAATGTTGTATCCTTTTGAGCTTTTACATTAGCATATTGCACTTTTTCAGGATTCCCACTCTGATAGGAGCAGCAGTACTCCTGAAATTTTTCATCATTTGTCTCATGTGGACTGAAGAAGCTCAGACTCCTTAGATTTGCTATAATGGGTCATGTTGTGATACCAGCTTATCATTCTGATGTGAAACAGATTGTTAGTCGTTCACTGCACTCTCATGTCCTTCGCATAAAACACCTGACTCCATTCAGCTTTTGGAGAAGGTTTATTTCCACTTCCCAGTCTGGGTTGTGATGATTCAACTCGTCCCGTTTTGGCCTGTCATCGTTCATATTCCATAAATGAAAACTATCTTCAAAATAATCATCAACAGTAATCTACAGACCAAAGACGAGGACTTGTGCTTTTAGATATTTGAGACCATATCATATAAAATGATGTATTTATGTAGTGTTTTATTGGATTATGTTGTCAAATATGTTGGATTGTTTGTGTTTTCTCCTCAATATTTATAAAATATTTGATTATGACATTGTTTTTCCATCCAAAAATTCATTTTTAATATTAGGTTTTAAGTTTTGTGTTCTTCCATCTACTTTTTTTAACCTTATTATTCTTCATATTGACCTCGCTTCATAAAGTTTTAATGTCACCGTGAGAAAACAAACAATACATATACATGCCAGACACTCGTCTAACCCAAGGCCGGCACACGCTCACCCTCCACCTCGCCGTTTCAATGCCAAACTAGTTCCCGTCTCTAGCTGTGCCGTCTCTCACTTTCTGTGGACAGAACATGTATTTGCATTTTAAGATGTGCTTATTCCATCAAACATTCATGAGTCTAGACTGACTGTTCACACAGAATTCAGAGGACTTTGGCTCAGACAGACATTAACAGTCCCAGACATTTTGTCCACATAATATGACATCTTTTAATAAGGGATGGGATCCATATTGGAAACAGGGGAATTTGAGTCAGGATAGCACGGTGTTTAAAAGAGAACATCAGGAAAAAATATCACACAGCATTAAGCCCTCATTTTTTCTCTGTTGTGTAGAAGTATTTTATTTATGGCCACTCTGGGTGAGAGAGAAAAAACATACAAGCTCATTCATTACCCGTAAAACGTGAGAAATTTCCTCTGCCGTGCAGCAGAATTACAGCGCTGCAGAGCAGGAACAGTGTCAGAACGAACAGCAAACGGTTTCTCACACTGTAGCTTATTTTATTGATATACAATAAGACAAATCATTGGACAACCAACTTGCCTTTCCACTGCCTTCATGCCTTGTGTGCTCAATAGGCAGTGTTGGGAAGGTTACTTTTAAAATGTATTCCATTACAGATTACAGAATACATGCCCCAAAATGTATTCTGTAACGTATTCCGTTACGTTACTCAATGAGAGTAACGTATTCTGAATACTTTGGATTACTTAACATATTATCATGCTGTTTACAACTACATGAATGTACTATTGCTGTGATTTATTACTGTTACTGAAGGTCCGCGGCTCCGGACCGTAGTAAAGGGACCTCTGGCTAATACGGTGGGTTCTGTGTCGGCTCGTAGCTGAAAACTAGCTTTACTTTGTTGTCTGGGTCAACTTTGCTAGCCAGAGACAGAGAGAGGCGTTGAAAGGCTGCTCCAACAGAACTTATTGTTTTTGGAGGAAAACACGAACACGGTGTACAGTCGAGTCTTAATAGCTTACTTACAACTGGGCTCGTCAGGCTCTCTTCTTGGCTGCAGTGGTTATTATTATATTTACATGCTTCCAGCTCCCGTTTTTGCTCGATGACAGCTCGTACTTTTCCTTTTTCTCCCTCCCTCGCTCACAGACACATAACGGGTATGGCAGTCCATTCTCCCTGCAGCACGGACTACACTGCCTATGATGCTACATTCTTTAGAGCTATACCTGTAGCATTCTGCCTGTTAGCTTAGCACAACAACAACAAAGAGGCCTCTCTCACCCAGGAAACGCACAGAGAGAGAGCGTCACTCTGTAACCATGGCAACCGTAACGCTGCCACCTGGAACAACAGAACGTAGCTGTCAAACAAAACCCAAACAGTTCTGACCCGCCACAATATGAAACAGGAAAGTACCGCCGTGTAATCCATTTATTTCAACAAAGTAACTGTATTCTAAATACCACCTTTTTAAACGGTAACTGTAACGGATACAGTTACTCATATTTTGTATTTTAAATACGTAACGGCGGTACATGTATTCCGTTACTCCCCAACACTGTCAATAGGACAAACCTCGCATCAGTCCAGATAATAGTCCCAAAATATCACCATGTTCCTCTTGTAACTCACTTTGCTTTCCACCCAAATTATTTTCCTCCCCAGATGATAACTTGTGCAGAGGGAAAGCAGGGAGGCAGGAGCATTCTCTGAAGCACATGTCAGCAAACATGGCAGTGAACTTTAAAAGTAATTTATTCAGCAGACGGGAGCTGAGGAAGATTGATGTTCATATTTCATCCATCAATGGTTTTCATAATTCACTAGCCTGGTGGACGGGTGCTAGTCAGAGCTTGTCAAGCAAGCTATGGCAAGTACATTCTCAATTCAGCCAGCTTATTGATAATCAAATCTCGCCAGTGAGCATGTCTTGTGTTACACAATGATCAGAGCAAACGTTGCTCTCCGGAGAGCGCAGAGGGGAAAAGGCAGCAATGCCGGCCCTGCAGTCAGTGACTGCACAACAGCCGAATCGGGAGGCTGAGACATCAAACTCCACAAACCTGTCACAAGTCACAGGAATAAGTTTTCTTTAAAGACAGGGCCGTGTTATGCCGGGGGACCCTCTTCAGAAAATCTCTTCTGTTCCTGAACTCTAGTGAGTTTTTTAATGCAGGGCCAAATTGAATTTACATCTTATTAAGTGAAGATAAATCAATGAAGGGGTGTAATAAACAAAATGAATGGGATAGCTTGATGTTGATCTTAAAGCCAGAGTTTTCAGTGTCACAAAAAAGTCACTTTATGGGACAGCAACCTCTTTGCAACTAGTAAAAAATTAGTTGCCTGGTGACTCAATTGAATTCTTTTGCATTCAGTGACAAATTGCAAGTAGCAACTGGTCATCCTTTCATTTGCTGTCGACTGCACAGGTCAGCTGGTGGGAGTCAACATGTCTCCAGACAATCTAACCTGACAGACTGCAATCACTCAGTGCAGCTTTGAAAATCAATGGCTAATTTGTCTAATGTCTATGTTGGGTCTGTGTTTCCACAAGCACCGCTAGTTTAGAAACTTATTCTCGTTAACGACAAAAACAAGACGAACATCTTTTACTTACCGGGAGGCCCCGGCCGGTGTCTCAGAAAGCACTCTGAATCCTACCGCAGACTGACCACAAAGACGGCCCCCGCTTGCTGCCTTTTATTGGGAAAACAGTTCACACAATACACATCACAGCAAAGCACCTCCCACTGCAAAACCCCCAAATGGTTCTAAGACAAGGCACTATGTGTGTGTGTAAACATCTGTATGTGTGTGTGTGTGTGTGTGTGTATGCCTGTGAGAGTGTGTGTGTGTAAACATCTGTATGCATGTGAGAATGTGTGTGTGTGTGTGTGTGTGTAAACATCTGTATGCATGTGAGTGTGTGTGTGTGTGTGTGTGTGTGTGTAAACATCTGTATGCATGTGAGTGTGTGTGTGTGTGTGTGTGTAAACATCTGTATGCATGTGAGTGTGTGTGTGTGTGTGTGTGTAAACATCTGTATGCATGTGAGTGTGTGTGTGTGTGTGTGTGTGTAAACATCTGTATGCATGTGAGTGTGTGTGTGTGTGTGTGTGTGTAAACATCTGTATGCATGTGAGTGTGTGTGTGTGTGTGTGTGTGTGTGTGTAAACATCTGTATGCATGTGAGTGTGTGTGTGTGTGTGTAAACATCTGTATGCATGTGAGTGTGTGTGTGTGTGTAAACATCTGTATGCATGTGAGAGTGTGTGAGTGTGTGTGTGTGTAAACATCTGTATGCATGTGAGAATGTGTGAGTGTGTGTGTGTGTGTGTGTGTAAACATCTGTATGCATGTGAGAATGTGTGAGTGTGTGTGTGTGTGTGTGTAAACATCTGTATGCATGTGAGAATGTGTGAGTGTGTGTGTGTGTGTGTGTGTGTGTGTAAACATCTGTATGCATGTGAGAATGTGTGTGTGTGTGTTTGAGTGAGTGTGTGAGAGTGTGTGTGTGTGTGTGTGTGTGTGTGTGTGTAAACACCTGTATGCATGTCCGAATGTGTGTGTGTGTGAGAGTGTGTGTGTGTGTGTGTGTGTGTGTGTGTAAACACCTGTATGCATGTCAGAATGTGTGTGTGTGTTTGAGTGAGTGTGTGAGAATGTGTGTGTGTGTGCGCGTGTGAGAATGTGTCTCTCTGTGTGCATGATAACTATTCGCTGATAGCTGCCAACATCTGCAAACAAATATAATTCTGTAAAGTGGTTCTTTATTGTGTATATTGTGTTCATACAGAGCGTTATTAAATTTATTGCTAATGCAATCATATGGCACACTGACTTCTGAGGAAATTTTAAATGGCACTCGCCATCAGAAAGGTTGCCTACCCCCACTATAGATCGAACTCAGACCTTACAAATTTAAGAAGCACAATGACAACATTCAACAATTAGACTTTAACAGTCTTGCCAACACATTTCTCTTTAAAATACAGGATTTGATTCAGCTGGCTTCTACATGGTTGCATTTATAATCTTATATAAAAACGCCATTTCCCTTTTCAATTGTTGTTTTCAATTGTTCAGTAGCAAACACGTCACTATGTGCAGAGGAATTTCTGAATTTCACTCTATTTTTTCTTTCAGATCTTAGGTTCTGGCTAGTCTGTAGCCTGTTGCAGAAGATTCACAATAAGCAGCGACAGATTGCTGATTTTTCACAGTTAACACATTGTATTCCCATCACAAACAGATCGAATGTAACTGCCAACTCGGACCCCGTTCAATCCCAGACTGATTGCATGCTGACTCTGTGTTATTGCTCTTTTATCGCCATCTTGACACAGCAGAGTCACTTTGTAGATGGTTGCAGATGTGGTCCCCGTCTTCAAAGCAACTGTTTCAAAAGCAAAGTTAATTACCCACAATCAGTCGGTAATTTTGGCCACGCTGTGGTCTCCAGGGTAACAGTTTTCTTTAGTTTGACTGCATTAGCCTGGCTAAAGATTACTATGGTACGTTATTCTTTAATTATAACCTGGTCTGAAGGTAGTTGTGTCAAAGTTTCAGTTTAAAGTTGTCAGTAAGTGCCATATTTTCATTAATTACTTTGATGAAAATATTCTCCAAGGGCATTATAATTTGTCCGCCGAGGGAGAGAGAAAGCCTGGCAATGCCAAACCTCTGGTAACCGTTCATATATTACAATATATTGCATTAAGTCTCTTAAGTATTGCTCTCAAAAGATTATCACCGTGCCTGTGTTTGCCATGGTGTTGTTTTTGTAGAAATCCCTTTTCCCTGTGCATCTTTTGTTTACTTACCTTCCGTCCTTGTCTGTTTCCCTCATTGGATCCACCTGTGTGAAATGCTACGCTAACTAAGACTTTCAGCGCATTCAACCGTGGTGGAAGGTGGTGGAGAAAGCAGGAGAAATATGAGACTGCAGAGGGCACAGGCTAAACCAAAACTGACTGGAGGGAATCATAGCAAGGTTTGCACGCAGATAGTAGGGTTAGAATCTGGCATCAGCAACACGAATCCATGAACCCAATCTGCCTTGTGTCTACAGGGCAGGCTGCTGCTGGCACATGGTACTTATGCAGAAATGTGTGGCTGTGGAAAGAAACCCACTAAAATCAGTAACTGACTTTTCCTCCACAATCAGTTGCCTCAAAATGTGTTTGATGCAACGCCACAAAGTCAAATATGTACAAAGCAAAACAATCTTATCTGTGCATCCTATTCGATGCTAATCAGCTAATTATGCTAACGTACTGAACAAGGAAAGTGAATACTGTACCCACTAAGCATCTGCATATTAAACTTGTCATTGCGAACATAAGATGCAAACTTTTTATGTATTCATGGGTGACAAAACAGTTTCAGCTCTGTTAGATTGTCATTCTCTTCAGTTTTCAACCGGAAAAATTAGAAAACTGAAAAATGTGTTGGGAAACACTGGGGTGATGTTTTACATTTGAATAATTGAGTTCGGGATGTTATTTATTTAATTATCAGTTTGACTAATCTGAACTAAATGGATGCCAACTGAAGGACTTCGTACTACCTACAGCCCTGACTACATCTTTAAGTCAAGAAGGAATAATTTTAGGTCGACTTATTCTAATCTTTTAATATTGAGGGAAAGAAATCTCATTAGATGTTCTTAGCTTTCCAATTTGCATCAGGTGAAATGCTCTTATTGAAATTCTCTCAACTGTCTTAACCTGTCAGCCATAAATAATTATATATAGATATGTAAAAAAAAAAAAAAAAAAAAAATCCCAATCAAAATGCAAGGAAGTGCATGCCTGTCAGTTAATATTTAATGAGCAATATGCAGTTTGCGATGAGGGAAATGGAATTACTGATGGAATTGTTTTCCTCGCTCTAATTTCATAAAGGGCATAGAAAGGAGGCAGGAAATGGCTCCACTCTGCTGAACCTGGATGCTGTAAAAATTATAAAACTTTCCAGGTAACTTTTTCCACAAAACACTGACGCAGAGGTAATCAGAGGTTACTGTTCAAACTCGAGCTGTCATTGTTTTGGCAGTGTCACGGCAGAGGCAGCCTGGACTTCAGCTTCATATGTTCACCATCGGCCTGTTTGCAACAACCAGCAGGTTTCCAGCTGCCTGGGGAGTCTCGCACATAAAGCCGCCTTGATGCAATTCTCCCTGACGTTACATGACTAATTGCTTCCCAAATGTTCTGCCTAGACGCTTGTTTCGATTTGTAACAGGCCTGATAAATTCTCTCTCAATGGTCGTCTCAGACAGAGCGCTACCTCTAGATGACCATGGCTGACAGCTTATCATGGCCCACGAGTTTTGTTTTCTTCATTGTTTGGAGTTTCGACAGGGATGGATGTCTCAGTAAGGCATGGAAGACAAATGATGACAAATCCTGTACACAACACTGAATATCCAGGATGCTGCCCGGGACTCTGTGGAGTTCCTACTGAGCCATTTTATTTTATTTTATTTATTTTCTCCGCTTGCAGACATTTTATCTCGGCGTTCTTTTTAATTTATTTGATACATGGAGATGTCAACTGTGGATAAAGAGTGGTGGAAGCAGTATTGATATACTTTGGTAAAAACTGCCAATATGACGGCGTAAAAATACCACAGTGTAAAGTGTGAGCGTAAAAATGAATACAGATTAGTTCCCTTATTGCGTTCCCTTTAAATTACAATGTACTCATAAATATAAAAGCAACTAAATAATGGGGAGTTCTAACACTAATAGGGCCATTTGAAATAATATAGCAGTCACATTGGATTTTAAGTGTTTTGTTACAGAAGCAAAATCTAGAGCTTCCCAACCTATTTGTTAAGACCCTAACAAAGGCATTTAAGATAAATGTGAGGTGTCCTGATGGGGGAATAACCAAACGTATTCTGCTTCACTCTTTTTAATCTTATATTCATACTTAAAGCAGCTGATATAGCTGCTTACAGTCCAGCAGTGGCAACTAAGAGGCCAACACAAGCTATTTCTCATCACTGAAAACCAGTCAGTTTCATTCTTTGGCTCGTCAGCTTGATCTGTCTTTCTAAAGGACATTATTGATTATTTAAATAAACTTTATAAACTGTAGGTGTAGAGCAGGGGTAGGCAACTCCAGGCCTTGAGTGCCGGTGTCCTGCAGGTTTTAGATCGCACCCTGGGTTAACACACCTGAATCAAATGTTCATTACCAGACTCCAAATGCCGAGGAGTCATTTAGCCCTTTAAATCAGCTGTGATGGATCATGGACACATCTAAAACCTCCAGGACACCGGCACTCGAGGCCTGGAGAGTTTCCCCTTCATTTGATAAGATTTCACTATTTTGAGTAGGACTAAAACGATCAGCCTGCTGAGGACATCCTCTGTTTCTTGCCATTTGTTTTGTTTTGCAAAGGGCCTGAAGGACAGCTAAGCGACATGGTGATAACACAGACTGCATACAAATGATAGAAGTCGTCACCTCAGTGTTACTCACTGGTTTTTTGGACTCTGCATGTTGAAGCTTTCGTCATTTAGCCACTGCCAGGTTAGATTTTTAGAGCCAGCCGTTGCCATATTTGGATGAGAGGGTGGAGTGCTACGCTGTTAGCTAATGCTATCAAGCTTGGTTAGCAATAACTCATAAGTAGCCTAAGAAAATCATTAATTAAATAACAAATTAACAGTTAGTAAGTTTTCTTCAGTCATCTAGGCTGTTTAGTTCCCCCTTAAGATCATGTATGTTTTCACAATGTTCCCTTAATTTTTTTTGCAGTGTATATTTTGGCTTTGGTGAATTTATATCTTTGATGAACTCTACTTTGTGACAGGCTAAATTATTTTTCAGATAAGCCCAAAGACTTCAAAATGGGCCTTGAGTTGTGATGAAAGGGTAAATAACACAGTTCTTGCGCCAAGCAAAGTTCTGCTTTTTTAACACCTTAGTCTATGGAGACAGCCCCAAGTGGCCACTAGAGGAACTGCAGTCAAAGGAGCTTGCAAAGAAAAGCGTCTGGACTTCTTTAAGTTGCAACATAAAGAAGTCCAGACGCTTTTCTTTGCAATCTCCTTTGACTACAATGACCTGGATGACTGAGAACCTTCACAGACATAGAGGAACTGCAGTTCTTCAGAGAGATTGCTACTCTGTTAAAAGTACAGTTCTCTTATACCTATGGCAGGGGTCTGCAACCTTTAACACCCAAAGAGCCATTTGGATCCGGTTTCGACGCAAAAGAAAACACTGGGAGCCGCAAATACTTTTTGACATCTAAAATGAAGATAACACTATTGTTTTTTACCTTTATGCTTGTGTGAACAACTAAGGTGTGTTGCTTATGAAATCCATGAAGTGCTACAGAGAAAATTACATTTTATTTATGTAATTAACACATTTTGAACTCTTAAAGAAATATAACAAAAGGAAAGCTGAACTAAAATGATCCAAGTAGCAAACAAAAACTGTTATATCACCTTTGGGCTTTTGGAGCCTTGACCTGACTTTTAGAAAATAATTGGCAAAAAAGCTCTATGCTGCTAAAAGATGAAAAATAGATATTTGTTAAATTCTGCCTAAATATGTATTTTACCTGGTTAATGTGTGTGGCGGGGCGTGGTCTGCAGCGCCGCTGCAGGGGAGGCGACGCACCTGAGCGGCGCCCGCAACCACACCTCACCGCCTTAACGTCTGTGCTATCTATGCTGTTGTTGGTGTGTGTCGGGCTGTGAGCTGAAAAGCTACAGCCGGCTGTATGCGTACCGCAACCGTGTGTGAAAAGTGTTCAATAAAGAGATGCTGAAAAGCGTGTTCATGGAAACATCGTTGGGTCTGTCGTGATATGTTTTCAATAGTACTTCTGCTCCTGAACCTCTGCGCACAGCGTCTGCAAATCGGGGCTGTACGAAGTCACTTTCATCTTTACGCAGGACTGTAAGCTGTCATCTGTGAGGCGTGAGCGTGTTTGTTTTTAACATAGTTCACGGTGGAGAATAGCTGCTGACATAATGTGGATCCGAAGATCCATAATTGGCCTACCTGGGGTTGAAAGTCTCGATAAATGCACGGTGTTTTGGCGGGTACACCGGCTTCCGCGAGTGTGACGCTTATTTTGAGCGATGAAAAAAATAATAGACTATAATTGTATTTTTATATTTCAAAATCACAATAATCTTCCAATTTAGAACTACAAGTTAAAAAAGAACTAATATAAATAAATTACACTTCAGCTAAATACTTCTAATTTATTTTCCCGAACCACACGGAGCCGCAGTATAAGGACTAAAGAGCCGCATGCAGCTCTGGAGCCGCAGGTTGCCGACCCCTGACCTATGGTAATACTGACTAAGACACATGTATATATTTGACACTCTTAATTTGTGTTTGCTGAAAGATGACTGCAGGAACAAGCTTTACTAACCTCATTAAGGTTAGAAACCTCACTTTACCTCTGCCATTTCTGTTTCTGGCACACAGCCTGTGTCGTATCTAAAAAGTTTAAAAACAAAATCTGTCTTGCAACATTTCAAATGTTTAAAATATAAGATCATAATTTAATAAATGTGTTATTTTCCATTTGAAAGCTAAAATAAAAGCAATAAGGAGTGGTAATAGCAAAGTGGAGATGTCATTGCAACATTCATCCCATGTTTACTTGTGTTTACTAAAGTGTAAAAAAAAAAAAAAAAGCAGTTTATTTTGTTGTAGCCCAAATCTTCTTCAGCACTAAATCTGCTGCAAGACGGCTGTGATAACAAAGGGGTCCAGGCTGAGGGCATGATGGGTTTCAGCTGCAGTGTGATTGTGCTCGTTCTGGATGGAGAGCCTCTGCTACAATGCACCCAAGAGCATTTTGCATTAGACCTGTGAAAGAAGCCTAAAGCAACTTCTCAACGCTTAATTTGCACATTAATTCTTGCTGACAGGCGTTCAGATAGCCGACGAGAAATGGCTCTGAAAATTAACCTGGTGAATTTCTTAATGGCCCACGAGTGTGTAAAAATATTACAAGTTAATAGGACATTACTGCTGTGATTTGTGTTCCTTTTAGATATCCCAAAGACTTATAGCTGTGCAGAGTTTTAGCAGTATATCGTCGCGAACATGTCAAAATCGATAAGTTGCTTTTGTCTAACATCACAATAGTTACTAAAGTTTATTCCTCACCTATTTTTAAGGCTTTAAGTACCGTGCCAGCAAATAAAAGGTGAAATTTCACAAATAATATTCTCAAATTGTGACATGCTATTTTTGGCCTTTCCTTTATTTTTACCTGTAATCTGTGTCATTCTCATTGCCGATAGTGAAGCTGATGGAGTCTGCAGTAGCAGGTTGATGGTGGCAGCATGTGTCAGATTACAAGACTTTAACTCAGGAAACTTTTTTTAAGTTAAGTTGTTCACTTTCTCTTTATTCAGGCCAATTTTCTGAAGGTTAGTTTTTTCAGGCAGTTTTAAGTGTTTTCACTTCCCGCCTTTGTTCTTTTCTCCTTCTTGTTACTGTGGACGTTCATGTGTTCCTTATCCGTCTTCATGAAGTGTATTTAGTCTTTGTTCCCTCTGTTTCTCTGTGTTTTTGAATTTATCCAAGTTGCCAATTTGCCAAGTTTGTTCTTGCCATCACTGTACAGAGCTTTGTGTTTGTTTTAAGTTGTTAATTAAAGTTCTTAAAGAGTTTTTCACTCTCTGCAAATATAACCTAATTTTGTGTGACAGTTTTAACCTTTCTTATAAAAAAATGCATTGTTTTTGTGCAGCAGTGGACAGAAATACCTATTGCACAGTTTGCTAAGCGGCCATAATCATTACCTTACATTTTGCCGTTTAGTTTTTACTGCCTATACTAAATCTCATAAATAACAGCAACTGCTCAGAACATTGTAACGCACTAATAATCATGTTTTTTTTTGAGGCAATCACAATTTCTTCCTTCGTGATTCGATTGAAAGACTTGGAAAATCAATCTAGACTCTTGGATTTGTCTGTTTTTGAACTTCTAAGCTTGGATGAAAACACATTTCTAAACCGACAGAAAAAGCAAATAAAAAAATAAACCGACATGATTAAGTCTTCATGTGCCCAACAGAAGTTAGCTACAGCTTCATAACTTGCAGCTAAAGTTAAAAGCTGCTGAATATCTTGTTATTTTTTTGCTCACCCTGCTGCATGATGCATGAGTGCTCCAGTTCAGATGCTGGTCAAAGGCAAAACACTGCTCTTTAGCATGCTAGGAAAAACATGAAAAAGTAATTGACAATCTCATGTGGGCTTTTTATAAAATCTATACTATAATCATTTTATCTCTAAAGTACTGTTGAAAAGTTGTTACTCCAAACGTGTGTGTGGAAAAGGACTCTGACAGTGTTATTTAAATGCTAATTCAGTGCAAGTTAAGGACATTTTAAACTACATCATTTATGTAATATATCTTCAGCAAACAATTACTGTTAGCTGCTTTTATTTTGGAATCAAATTGGTTGCAAATTGATAAAATAAGTATAATTTTCGTACTCTAAATGTCTGAGAGCTCATTTTACACATTTAATTTAAATGTTATGGATTAATTAATTATGAAAGTCTTTACAAAAAAAGATAAATTACACTCATCTAATATTACTCTCTTCCACCTAAATCTGAATCAGCTGCAGTTGCTTTTATTTATGTCTTAACACAGCGCCTGGCCGACTCGTGACCTGCAGAAATGTAATAAAACTATTGTTTCATGCTGAATGTGTAATGTAGTGTTTTTTCTTTTTCTTTTCAAATTGAAACTAATTCATACAGGGAGGCACATACTGTGCAAAGAGTCATTGTATTAGCTATGCTTATTACACCCACACATTGCTCATTCATAATTAAACTGCATATCTTAATAGCTCCAGCTGAATTGTCTCACTTTACTGTGGATTTTTTTATGAGCAGGGTCTGTGGGCTTCCTTCATGTTTCATCTGTATCCGTGTATTTGATAACTTCTATTAGCTGGGATAAAAAATGAGAAAAGACAGGAGTTAGAAAAATAAACAGAATTTCGCGTGAATGCAACAAAAAAATCACTTTACTTACTCAAAATAATAGTTGTTTAAAAAATCATTCTTCAGTTGGTTGAACGTACACGGCTGTTAAATAAATCAAGATGTTTTTTTCCTCCCTGGTGCTCTGGATTCTGTGCTGCACACAAAAAAGTCAAAACCCCTATTGTAAATATGAGGCATTTAGGAAATCCTCCTTTTATTTCCTTCTGGTTAAAAATTTATCCAGCGCTTGTTTGTGCTTCTACCTTCAAAGTCACCCCAAACAGGCTCTACTTCAGCCTGGCAGCTTCAGATGCTTCAAGGCAGCAGCGCATAAATACAATGAATGAAGTCGGCAGAGGAGTAATGGTGTTAAGAGGAGGGGGGGAGCACCTCGGGCCCTCGTCCCGGCATTCATCTGCCTGCTATCAGTCTGAGGAAGTTGCCCTTCAAAGCTCTCAGAGGGTGAAGCTTGGAAGACATGCCGATAGATAAAGCCGGCAGCTCTATTGCGCCTGTCATCCAACGCCCATCACCATGTGCTTCCTGGAGCAGCGATAAAGATGGATGAGGTTGCCGTGCGATCCCAGCCAGCCAAATCGCACATCGGAATGACGCTGATGGAGCGCTTGTTAAGGAGGATAGGAATTCTCTCTGTCTTACTCAGGTGCGTTTTACTTACCCAGTTCTCCATATGGATCCTTTACCAGGTTGGAAATAGCACCACACCTTACACAGCGCTTTCTCACTCCCAGCTCTTCCTGATGATTGATCAAGATCCATTCTTTAACCTTCGGAGAGCTAAGGGTGATAACAGCAAAATAACACAATACAGAGAAGGTCAAAATCTTGGAAATGTCCATCACGCTGGTGATTACTTTATATTGTTTTGCTGTTGGAGACCAATTGCAAGTAGCTGAAACATCTCCAAACATTTGGATCGACTTCAATCACTCTCAGAAAATTCGGTGAAGACTTGCAAATAACTGGCATCTAATTTCTAAATGCAGATTGCCAACATGCTGCAATCTGAGTCAGTCTGTGCAGACGGCAGCGACCAGTTTATAAGGGAGTCGACTCCCCTGACTGAACGTTGCAGAGCGCCCATGTCACTGTGGCCTTAAATCGCCGTCCTGCAGCAGTCACCTAACTATTAGGCTACGTTCACACTGCAGGTCTTGATGCTCAATTCCGATTTTTTGATCAAATCCGATTTTTTTGTCTGCTCGTTCACACTACAAATAAAATGCGACAGCAAACGCGCTCTAGTGTGAACGCTCAAAGCGGCCGCATGCGCAAAAGAAGACGTCACACACAACACGCTCTGTTTAGACCCAGAGCAACAGTATTGTTTGACTGATGGCCTTAATATAAAGACTTCGGACTTCACGTTTCCCAATTTTTGCTTTAAGTTATTTTGTTATTTACATAATAATGTAAATAACCTAATAATGATCCTTATTGCTGTTTTAGAGGAGCGGTGCTTCAAAGGATAGTTGCAGATTTCTGTCAGAATCTGCAGATTATACAGAACAAATAAAAAGTTCACGTTTCTCCAACGTTGTCTTCCCAACAGTTTCACTGACATCTACACGGGATGGCCAGGAAGCGTTCGCGATGTCTTCTCCGGCGCTGATAATTGGCGTCTGTCTTGTGTCAGTGACGTAAAAGACGGATTTAATGCGACCTGACCATCAAACAGCAGTCGCTTTCTGAAACATCGGATATGTATCGGATTCAGTACCACATACGAAAGTGACCCAGATCGGATTTGAAAATATCGGATTTGTGCCGTTCACACTGTCACACCATGATCGGATATGGGTCGCATAGAGTCAAAAAAATCGGATTTGATGCGCTTTCGCCTGCAGTGTGAACGTAGCCTTACTGATTTTGTTTTCACATCTATGAGGCTTTGGTTGGATTCTGAATGTGAATTTCTCTTAATTGCTGTGTTATCACAAACAAATTGCACATATTAGCCAGATTGACCCTATTTAGTTACAAACTGATAGGAGACTAATTCCATCTAATTTCCATTTTATTGCTGGTTTTAAGCACCAGAGTCACTTTGAAGATGGCAACTGACTGGTCACAGACCTGGTCTGACTTTTAAAGGCAACCAGGCAAGTTCAGTGAACCACAGTTTTGTTCTTCTGTGGTCTCGAACACACAGGAAAACCCCTATATGGTCTGTTTCCACCACAAGGTAAAAAAAAGGTTTATGCACTAAAACTACCCGCTGCAGTTTAAAATTGTTAAACGTTAAAAGGCAAACTTCTATCTGCAACAACTTCGGCCTCTCTGACCTGTCCTTGCACCAAAGTAGTTCCAGTATGATCGTGTCATTTCTACTTTGGCTGCCAAAGGCTCATTGGTGAAAATGAGGTACATCTTTACAGACTCAATACATGCAACAAGATGTTCCTCTCGGCTGCAGCACCAATTTGAGGTGTAATTTCACATAAAAGTCCTAGTGCACCTGTAAATGACCATACTATTTTTCCGAGGCCTTCTGAGGCAGCCCCTGGTTTCCATTCATGCAATTATCGGTACAAATGGTAATGCACGACAATGAGCCTCATTTCTGCTAAAACATTATGAAACATCACTGTGCTGCAGGGTTCGGACTTTGACCAGAAAACTATTAGTGGGAAAGACAAGTATGGTGAATATGGTTTCTACTGGTCTCCAGTTATAGACAGTATTCATTGAAATTTCTTGGCATATAGATGCTGGTAATACACAGTTGTTATTGTACAGTCAAGACCTCGGCCCACTATCTTTATTATTACTGTGGCTGTCAGTGTGGACAGCTCGGCCAGCTAACTAAACATCTTCACATCGAAGAGGTGACTGCATGCTATTAACGCTAAATATGAAAAATCCTTCCCTCTTCACGGTGTTGTTTGTCTTCAGCTTATCAGTAATCTAGTTTAACACAATAAACCTTCATCAACCTCTCAGCCTAATTGTTATTTGATTAACTGAGCCAGCAGTAATTTTCCACTTTTACTGTCATCTGTAAAATTACCTCCCAGAGCACCGAGTGGGTCTAGAAGTGCTGAACGACTCCAGCGTGGGCGTTCAAATGTGTTCTGACATCGTCAGGACAAATATTTTGAATATGATTTTATAGAATTAAGCCAAAGAATAACAGTTTAAACTTATTCCTTTACATTTGGGAGTTGGCCAGCACGCTCACACATCTTCGTAATGGAATTAGTTTGTTTACATTGTGGTGCTACTGTACGCAATCTTTACACCACTTGCTCACAGCCTCATTAAAACCCAGAACTGCTACTGTTAACTTGACCCAACTGACAACCCCCACACATCATTTCATTTACAAATTATTAAAATGATTCTTCTCGCTTTGTGTACAGAAATATAGCTGCGCATATGTGCTTTGCTGTAACGTCGAGGAAGATAAATTCAAGTTTTTACTCTGAATTTTCTTTTGGAAATATTTTCTAGAGTGCAAAACATGAACAAAAAGAGATAATATTCAGTTTGCTGACGACATGGCCTTGTGTGTGTGTGTGTGCGTGCCCCAGCACTTTCTGCCTAATAATGAGGGTGTAACAGTATTTATAAGCTGCTTTCTGTCCACAGAACATCTGGCCTAACCTTGTATTGCAGAGCCAACCAAATAAGACTGAGTGTTAATGATGTTTTTACTGGCCCCAGCGCCCACATTAATCTCTATGAGCAGGTGTCCACAAAGGCAGGCCTGTGTTTACCTTTGGTTTGTTAGCATTGTGCTAGTCATCTAACTGCTGTCATGGGAAAGCACTGTTTATTCTCCTCAGATAATATGCTGTGAAAGCTGCAGTGTGGCCCTTTGCAACAAGCAGGAGAGAAGTTTATTCCTCATATATCTTCATCACATCCAAAACGTTAAAGAACCTCAAACCTAGTTTTGTTTTGTTTTTTTTTTGTTTGTTTTTTTTGCCTGTCCCATTTGGTTCTTTAGCCGTCAGAATTGTTGTCTGAAGACCAACAAGGATACCCAATGGATTTATTTTGCCAAATGGATCATCATGGCATTGCCGTATTGGTCCATTTGATCGACCTTTGTTTTTATTATTTATTTTATTTTATTTTCAGTTGTTACAGACGGGACAGACATGAGTGAGGGATAGGAAAGGGAGAAAGAAAGAGGAAGGAAAAGAAAAACAGAAGGGGAGAGGGACAGTGACAAAGGGGGGAAAAAAATATCTCCGGGATCACCTGTTGAGAGAAAAAGAATAGAAAACAAGCAAAAAAAAACCCCAAAAAAACAAAGCAACATACTAAACACAACACCATCGCATTAATCTAGCTAAGTGTAAACAGCAGTAAATACTAAATATTAATGTTTTGTTTTTTCAAGGGAAGGGTAGCCATTAAAAAAAAAAGCGATTAATAATAATAATGGATTGCATTTTATATAGCGCTTTTCGAGACCCTCAAACCGCTATACAATTCTGCTATTCCCCTCTGGTCAACACCAGTAGGCGGTAGGTGAAGTGTCTTGCCCAAGAACACAACGACCGAGACTGTCCGAGCCGGGGCTCGAACCGGCAACCTTCCGATTACAAGACGAACTCCCAACTCTTTGAGCCACGATCGCCCCAAAAAACAAACAAAAGCAGAAACAATTTGGACAAATAGGTTTTGGAAGATTTCCCAGCTCATAACCACTTCTATTTGCATGTCACAAAAGTTCTTTTTCTTGTTCATTATCTCAGCAGTTTTCATGACGTACGGTAAACAAACACCGACCAGCAGGTGCATTTCAGTACATCAACATTTATGAGGTGCTTTGCATTAAGCACAGGCAGCATTGTTTGCAGATGTATGTGTGCGAAAGCTGTTAGTCATTTGTCATATTTGCTGAAGTAAAAATCCCATCCATATTCTTCAGGGATTTTGATTATGAGCTATAATGTTATCACCATCCATCATTGTGAAATGAAGGCAAGTGCTCCTGTAGAAGCCACAAGTCTGTATGATACCAACTTTGTTTTAACAAAAAAAAAAAAAAGCATTTTATTCATGATGTCTACCTGCAATCGTAAACTGAAACAGCAATGTTTGCGATTGGTGGAGGTCACTGTTACCATGGAAATGTTCAAATCCGTGAATGTCAGATTGGTTATTGAGAACAAAACTTCAGAAACCATGAGCAAAGTTTACTGAAGCCATACTGATAACTACGCAACGCTTTACTACACAAGCTAAACAAAAACAACAGTCATGGAAAACAACAATCATCACTTTGAGAAAGTTGGATGTTCTTTGCTGTGGAATCTGGAGTTTGCAACACTTTGTGGATTGAACTGTTATTCAATTCAGTTTAATTCGGTTTATTTATACTGCACCAAATTACAACACAGTTGCCTCGAAGCACTTTATACTGTACGGTAAAGGCCCTACAATAAAACAGAGAACACCCCAACTATAGATAACCCCCTTTTAAAGGGAGGAAAACTTCCAGCAGAACCAGGCTCATGGAGTGGAAGAAAGCCAGAGATTATAAGTCACTGCAAAAACTATTTATTAGTGCTGTCTCGTTAAAATGACGTTCAATTCAATTCAATTCAATTTTATTTATATAGCGCCAAATCACAACAAAAGTCGCCTCAAGGCGCTTCATAGATACAGAGAAAAACCCAACAATCATATGACCCCCTATGAGCAGCACTTTGGCGACAGTGGGAAGGAAAAACTCCCTTTTAACAGGAAGAAACCTCCGGCAGAACCAGGCTCAGGGAGGGGCGGGGCCATCTGCTGCGATTGGTTGGGGTGAGAGAAGGAAGACAGGATAAAGACATGCTGTGGAAGAGAGACAGAGATTAATAACAGATATGATTCAATGCAGAGAGGTCTGTTAACACATAGTGAGTGAGAAAGGTGACTGGAAAGGAAAAACTCAATGCATCATGGGAATCCCCGGTATCCTACATCTATTGCAGCATAACTAAGGGAGGATTCAGGGTCACCTGGTCCAGCCCTAACTATATGCTTTAGCAAAAAGGAAAGTTTTAAGCCTAATCTTAAAAGTAGAGATAGTGTCTGTCTCCTGAATCCAAACTGGAAGCTGGTTCCACAGAAGAGGGGCCTGAAAACTGAAGGCTCTGCCTCCCGTTCTACTTTTAAATACTCTAGGAACAACAAGTAGGCCTGCAGAGCGAGAGCGAAGTGCTCTAATAGGGTGATATGGTAACGTTAACGCCATAACTGCATTAACCCGGCAAATCTCCGTTAGCAAGTTAGCACGGTGTCAATATGTTAGCACAGTTAGCTTGTTTACACAATTTCCCTAGTGATTACTCAAGTATTCTGATTCTGATTAAAGTGTTAGCGCTGTGCAGCCCCATGCATGGGGCGATCCGCGTTAACTCGCTAACGGACATTTGCCGCGTTAATGCGGTTATGGCGTTAACGTCATTTTAACGAGATTAACGCTGACAGCACTGCTATTTATGTATGCAGTTTTGTAGCTTTGTACCTTTATTTTTTTATCCAAATCATCTTGTGATTCTTCTTGTAGTTATGTTATGTTATGTTTTCTTAAATGCTAATGGGGAAAATTTAACTTGAACCAGTGTTACTGGACCACAGTGGTCTTTGGTGTGGAGCCATTTCCCTCATTCCTGGGTTTCGAAAATGACGGGTTTGATTTTTGTAAGGAGTCGCTCTCATGTCTTATCGAGTGACGTCACTGACAGACTAGTTCGTGGCGGGCAGTCTTTTGACGTCATATTTTCAGATTGACTCAGATTGCTTTGAACTCTGGCCAAGTATCTGCTAAAATGACCCTATACCACCTAATGGAAAAGCCTAAAAACCGAGTTGAGTGGAGATGAGTATGTAGTCGAGGAAAAGAGCTACAGGGGACACAAAGTCGCTTTTCAACTGTAAGGGTTGCCCCTTGTGGCTATTAAAAGAATGCAGGTTTTAGGCTCATGTTCATTGGTGTCACTTTGCAGACTGGACATTACGCCCATCTTTCATGACTGAAATCTGGCTGTTTGTTGACTTTGATGGTGTGGCTTACATTTCTAAGCTTACTTTAGCCAGTGTTTTCCACTGTCAGCACTGTGGGCCTTTGGTAATGCGCTCAAATGTCACATCCTTTCAATGTTTGTTGTCTGTGAAGGTTCTCAGTCATCCAGGTCATCGTAGTCAAAGGAGCTTGCAAAGAAAAGCGTCTGGACTTCTTTAAGTTGCTTGAAGACGTTTCACCTCTCATCCGAGAAGCTTCTTCAGTTCTAAGGACAAATGGTGGAGAGTCCCAGATTTAAACCTAGTGGGAGTTTCCCCCCACAGAGGGACAAAAGGACCCCCTGATGATCCTCTAATCGCCTGAGCCAAGGTGTGAAACTGGGTGTGGGTCCCAATCATCCAGAGTTTCGGGTGAGCTCTTTGTGAAACCTGGCCCCACCTTATCATGCGAATTCCTGAGGTCAGATGGCCCAGGATGTGTGTGGGCGTTAAGGCGTCTGGGGAGGGAACTCAAAAGTTCACTCTCGAAAGACACTCTTTCCAGGATGCCAATGTTCACATTTTGGACAGAGAGGACAGATGGTTTGAAAGAGGAATGAAAGAAGCCATCTATGTCCACTGTGAGCGACCATCTTTGAACAGAGGCGGTGGTTTACGACACCAACTCTCGGCCATCTATAATCCAGTTTTGATTTCCCTTCCCAGACGCCTTAACGCCCACTCACATCCTGGGCCATCTGACCTCAGGAATTTGCATGATAAGGTGGGGCCAGGTTTCACAATGAACTCACCCGAAACTCTGGATGATTGGGACCCACACCCAGTTTCACACCTTGGCTCAGGCGATTAGAGGATCATCAGGGGGTCCTTTTGTTCCCCTGTGGGGGGAAACTCCCACTAGGTTTATATCTGGGACTCCCCACCATTTGACCTTAGAACTGAAGAAGCTTCTCGGATGAGAGGTGAAACGTCTTCAAGTAACTTAAAGAAGTCCAGACGTTTTTCTTTGCAAGCTCCTTTGACTATGATGTTTGTTGCACATCTTAAGCATTTCAGAAAGAAATCCGTGCAGAAGCCGAAAAGGACAACTGCAGAGTCTCTGGAATTTCCGAATTGCGTTCCAATCTGTTGACCCATCAACACTGTGTTCATAATGCATGAACAAAGCAGAAGATTTTATTATTGCACAACATACCTACTCTCTCTTTGACCTCTCACTGTTTCTTATAACTGCTTACAGTCCACATATTGTCATTCATATTTTTGTTTGTTGTCATGACAACTGAAAAACCAGCTCTCACAGCTGCTGAGAAGTGAGAGCAGGGGTGGAAATCTGTGCCTGTCCTGGTTCTGCCAGCTCACTGTGACGAGGAGCCACATTAATCAACCCCATCCAGTGGACAAGGGGAGAGTCCAAAATTAACATGTCACCAATTTTAGCCTGTTTTGATGACAAAGAGGTTACCGCCCCCCTCCGCAGGAATACCCTGGCCCAAATCTCCGTCTCTTTGTCAGCAAAGAAGCTAGAAATCTTTCACCGATGTTAAAGGTTGAGCGATAATAAAAGAAATAATCAGGCTGCAGAGAACTGTTTGGGCTATTTCAATTGAAACATATTGCTGAGCTTGTATAATTTTAGGAAGGTCAAATTAATCTATTATGGAAAGCTAATTAAACTGACATTAATCTCTTATAGGCAGTTTTACTGACTGGTTGCTTCAGGCAGATAAGAGCCAGACACCTCTGCAGGAAAAAAAAGGCTTCTTTTCATACGAGACTATGGAGCTCGCCATATTGATTGGGTATTGATTCAAGGTTCAAGACATAGAGAGATCTCCGCCCTCAGCTCCATGCTTTTTTATTTCTGGGAGAGAATTGCAGCAAATCAGATAACACTGTTAGAGAGCGAGACGGGAAGATAACCCAGTTAGAATGCAGGGAGGCAGTATTTTGTACCGGCGACGCTGTGATTTGGCTCTCATCTGCAGGCCCCTGCTCTCATCCCACTGGCCAATATGAGATGTAATTTGGTCACACCAGATTGAGCACCTCTCCGTCGACCCTGAGGGCAGCAGGCACTCTGTTAGTTATGGTGACAGAGAGCGCGGCTATTTATCAGCCCGGGCGATTTCTTAAATGAGGACGTATTGGCAGGTGCCCAAGCAGGACGAGAGGGGACGAGGGCTTCAGGACGGCAAGAGCCAAGAGTGCTGAGGTGACAGCGGACGTCTTCTCTAGTTTTAAAGTAGCAAAGAAGCCGAGCGCCGGTGGTCGCAGACAGGAAGTCGATTATTTGCATTCACTGCATTGTCGCGACGCTCGATGCATTTTAATTGGACACAAAAACGAGGCTGTGAGTTGCAGACACAGTGGAAATACAAATGATAAACAAGCACTGCGGTGTAGAAATATTTCAGAGGCTGTCTGTTTAAATAAGATAACAAGACATTTTTCTGTATAAATCAATAAGCTTGGCCTGCTATCAATTATCATTTTTTTTATTTTTTATTTTTTGCTAAGAATGCAGTTTAGCTGCAGTCAGATGCCACCACGTAGGCTGCATAATGAGAAATGGGACAAGCTCGCTGATTAATTTATAACAAAAGAGTCAACAAAGGAAGGAGTATTGTATATCACCTGGTGCAGACAAGATAAGTGCAGGGTCTAAATTATATTTGTTCAGATACAAACATAGATGGATTACCTCCGTGCCCAAACAGTAAATTAAAATGCAGCACCTTCACCTCAGCAGGCGTCTCGTCCTCCTGCAAAAACTTTTTTTTCTCCTTCTTTTAATTTATTTGCTTATTTATTTATTTTTCATTTAAGTGGGCAGCAGGATGGAATAATAAATCCTCCTCTTTGGTGACTGGTTAAGACTCATTAAAAATCGCTATAAAGCATCGCGGCCAACTGTGGCTCTGTACCATGTGAATTGCTTGCAAAGTAAATATTATGCCTCGGCCATATTTTCTTTCAGGGATTTACATTAATAAGATAGTGGGTGTGCAGCAATCAGCTAATGGCAAGCCTGGCCACGCAGGGCTAATAGCAGCGAGGTTGTGCTACAATTAGCCCGTGATTGCAGGCAACAGCTGAGACGCCGTGTTTCATCTGGGGGGGAAAAAGCAGAAGTTTCCTTAACGAGAAAGCTTTTTTTAAAGGATTGCTTGGTTTTAAAATGTAACGCTTTCCCCAATTTGTAAGCAAAACGCGGCACAATCTGCAATTACTATAATCCCCGACAGCTCTGTTTCTCAACAGCAACGACTCTATTAAATCCAGAAACAAGATATCCAAGGATCTCCTTTGTTTTTGGAGACTATCACAACAGAGCACGCTGCGCAGTTGCTTTTCTTTACACCTACTTGCTCATCCCTTTAACGCAGCAGATGGAGAACCTAAATGTGAACAGAGGACCTGACCTCTATTCAAAAGAACGTAATGTAACCTCTGCAAGAGAACTGAGGGTAAAAATAGCAGCCTCCTGGTTTAGAAGTTTTTAATCTCACAGTGCTGCATTTCCACACAAGTTTAACTGGAGACGGATGGAGAAAGGGATGAAAACCAAAGCAGGAATGTCACTGAGCTTACTGCTGACCTGGTTGCCAGTGTTTAGCAGGGAAAATGCTCCGAAATGAGCTCAATCAAATGAGAAAAGTCAAACGTGTTTATACCAATATATGTGCATTTTAAAGAGTCGTGTGACACACCTGGAAAGATCAGACTCTTTAAGCAGTGTCTCTCAGTTACTTGGTTTTTGGGAAGCTTTCAGTACACAGCGATACCATGAAGGGCTGTAGTCACTTTCAATGATATTACTTACGTCACCTGTCTCTTGTCATCTCCTCTCCACATGCACTCCATGTGTGTGAGCAGGTGGACTCACAGCAAGCTCAATGTGAGATAAATGAGCTGAATAATGCATTTTTTAAATGTCTTTTATTTTGTTGTCATTTATCTTACTATTACATAAATAATCCTCAGGAAAAGTACTTTTGAGAGGTCCGTTTTTCTTATCAAGCTGGTGTAGTAAATACATTACCCAGAGAAATGAGGAGTACTATTACTCTTCTTTCTCTATATTTATGACACAGTCGTTACTGAATACTCAAACATGTTGTCATGATTGACAGTTTCTTCCCCTCTGCTGTTGGACTCATGAACAATAAACGTATGACTGTTCCCACCACTAACACATGACCCTACGCTGTGTTCACTGCATCATTCCATGTTTGCACTGATCACCACCTGCACTCATGTATATATCTATCTACTTAGCACTTTTAATTCTTATATTTATGTCTATTTAAGCATTATATGACAGTATGTTTGCACTAAGTACCGCAGCAATTTCCTAATGTTGTAAACCTGCTCAACATTTGGAAATAAAACCCTTTCTGATTCTGATGATTGGAAGTTGTGCCACTGAAAGTCATTGATTCTAGTGTTTCTTTGCCTTGTATGCTTATTCTTCCATGGCAAACATTTTTAATTTCTCTTTGATATTTGGACATATTTGTACCCGATGAATGTAAAAACAAAGAATTACCAGATTTTTCTTTTTACCTAATTTTTCTTTCTAAGAAAAATGAGAGCCACATATGAGGATATTAAAGTTTCGATAGAAGAGTGGCAGTATAATGTTGCTTGTATCAGGGCCTTGGAGAGCAAAATTTAGGATTTTCTGACAACCCAAAATGTGATGTCCACATAAGTGGACGCCAGGTCCTAGGAGATTAAATATAAGTGATTTTAATGTTTGATCTTTAATGTTATATGGGCATTATTTCTGCACTCTTACACTCACACGTGTCTCTATGTTTGGTTTTGTTGATTAATTGAATATGCCATCAAAATGCAGGTACTGGTGTCAGGGGCAGTTATGAATTATATTATTGTTGGATGTATATTTGGTGTTGCTGTCCCTTTTCTCCCTGTTTGCGGATGTGTTTCTGCGAGCGCCGGTTTGCGGGTGCTTTCAGGCCCGGTGGGTGTAGCCCTGCTGGCGGACTAGCCACACCCGAAGCTACACACCTGCTGCTGATCAGGCCTCGTCTGGGGAGCTACTTAGGAGAGTCTTGGAGCTCCCACCGACGCCGGATCATTGCGTTAGACTCCCAAGTCAGTGTGCGTTTAGGAAGTGCAGATCGTGTGTGCCTGCGGGGGTCGGTGATTAACGGCTGCCTCTATTGTTTTCCTACAGGAGGAACGTGGAGAGGAAGGACAGCACGCACAGGGTGTGCAGAGTCACGAAAGCTGGGAGCACGAACACGGACGCCACTAGAAGACACACACGGGAGTCTTTGGGGAGCATGAGGATCAATTGTGCATCAATATTTACCTTCACTGTAAATAAACACACTGTCTTTATTCAGAGCTCCGCGCCTGGGTCCTCCTTTCACATCCCCACGGTCAGCCAGCCAGACCGCGACAACTGGAGATGAAAATTAGCATGTGCAGCTAACTCGGGCAAACTTGCTTGATGAATTTAAGTGCTCGTGTTAATTAATATGCATTTTCCCTTTTTAAAGAAACATAATTGTTGCAAAAGAAAACAAAGTGAAGCAGGATCTTATCTTATGAATAAATAAAGAATACGGCTTATTATTTAATAATGCCATCAGACTAAAACTATTGCAGAAGCAAATACCTGATATATCAGAAATGTTAATGATTCTTAACATTTTTTATAAATGGAGGTTCATTTTTATACCTTTTCAAGATTTCATGAACTCCCAAGAACGACAGCTGTGACTTCAAGTCTGTGAAGGTTTAGTGGTTCGAGCTCAGTGTGGATGTGTGTCCTTGTAGTAGCCTTGAAGCTCGAGGTTTTTGTGAGAGGAGAGAAGCTGCCACACTTATTGCATTTAAATTTTCATACATTTCTTTGCATGTTGAGTAGGTTTGTATTATTGATGCAGTATTTGGGTTAGAGTGGCCAGTAGGGATGGGTACTGGTATCCGGTGCCATCATGGCACCGGTTCTGACATAAACGGTAGTAACCAGACCGAAAAGCAGCGCACATTTCGGTGCTTTATTTTCCTGAGCTGTGATACACTTTAGATTCTAGCCAATCATTTTACGTTTCGAGGATAGTAGGCGGGTCCAGGTACGTACGTTCTTTTAGAGCAGAGCTACAGATTAAAAATGCCCAAGGCGAAGCGGTCAAAGTCTGGCTGTACTTCATAGCAAAAGATGCAAACTCAGCAGCTGCAACAAGTGCTTTAAGCTGATACTGTGATGCTGTCAAAGGAGGTAACACCTCAAATCCGATGAAACACCTGGCGATGCATAGCGTTGTTTTTAAACGCCGAGAAATGCGCCGTATTTGATAGCTTGCTGCGAGACCTCACACCGAGCACATCTACTGCGGGTGTGGTGCCTGTTATCGGACCCGGAGTTAGCAACATCCCCCAAAAACCCGAAGAGGAGAGTCCTGGCCCCTAGCCCTGCCAGTGTAGCAGAAATGATGAGGATGATGATGCAGCAGCAGCCGTTCTTCTCTGCGTGAGTAGCTTAATGTTGTTCGTGTGTAATTTACGTTGAGTAGGCTAACCACGTTATTACATTAATGCATGTAAGGTGAACTAGCAAACACCATCATAGCTACATGCGGCTGTCTTCTTGTTTGATGGCAGATACTCCCTTCACCCTGGACAAAAAGGCTAAAATGACCAAAGAAAAAGTGGAAAACAGTTAAACATGAGAGGTTTTTGGACAAAGTTTGTGTTTTTTCCATTGTTTAAGCTGCTTCCAGCCAAGAGTGATACCATATATGCCCCATAGCTGCAGACTAACATTGTTATCTTTTTTACAAAAAACAGCTGAACATGAGAGGTTTTTGGACAAAGTTTGTGTTCTTCATTCTTTAAGCACTGGTTTGAGCACCGTTTAAGCACCGGCACCGTTTCAAAAGTACCGGTTTGGCACCGGTATCGGATAAAACCTAAACGATACCCATCCCTAGTGGCCAGAAAGACATGCTGGCTTGCATAGTGCAAAATGCGACCTCACGCAGTAAAACACTGAGGTACTTTGGCTGTATTTGAAATACAATGGTAGTATGAGTATTGTAACCACATCCAGTCTCGCTCAGCTCCTCCGTGACGTCTTATTGTTGTTTATTTTTCTGCTTTTCCTTTGGTGGTTTTCAGCATTCTTCACTCGTCCAGGCGCACATCTACACGGCTAATTTCACCCCTTTGTTTTCCCAACCTAGGAGGGCTGAAATTTATCTTATCTAATTTCAAGGTCCAAGTACAGAGAGTGTCCGTCTTAGATAAATTCATGATACTGGGCCGTAAAAACATAACCAAGAGTAGATGAATCAAAACAAGCCCTGCAGGTGTGTGGAAATGAGAAACCAAGAAAGAAGAACAAACCAGATAAAGAGAAAACATGCACAAGACAAATAAGGATGCACCTTTTGGTAAAATGAAGCTGAATCACATTGCAGGAGGATGTCACAGCAGGACTCTACCTCTCGCCAGCAGGGAGGCAAACTGATTCCCATCTTTTTAAATCTTCAATTTGACTTCAAAGACCTTTTGGACCTGACCTTTTTTGACCCTCGCATTAATACCAGACATGAAGATCTCTAAAAACTTTGCAGGTGTGCGTTCATTGTAATGCTTTATTACAATGAACGCACGAAAGCGTGTTTTAATAGCAGCGTGTGCCAACAGAGTTATAGATTATACAAATTTATAACCTGGGCATCTGCGTCGCTTCTGCTCTGATTCAGTGATCTTTATTCCCTTTGGTAATCGAGGGCAAGACAAAGTCATTTAATGCCAGACCTTTAATTCACAAGAGTCGAGGCTGAAAGGGAATTAAATCTAAGAGTTTTGCATGTATGAATTAATGCATTGTTAAATTCACCTTATCAGGATTTAGTGTGACTTTTTAAATATGTTTTTCTGCTTAAAAATGCTTATTTTAGAAATACACAATGAATGTGCAGCAGAAGGTTTCTGATCAAACTCCAGTGCTTAAAGAAACAACGATTAGAAGGTTTAGCCTTCCTCAGCTCTTCGAAAACTATTTTGTTGTTACTGCTGATCTCCAGACTGTTTTCTTGTTTCTGTCTTTCCCCAGAAGGCCGTGGCGTAGCTGTAGCGAGGTGGCAGACGCACAGGCGGCGCTGCCATACATCCACATCGCTTTTAAAAGACCGAGAGAGGTTGCCTTTCTCCCGACTGCCTTTATGGCGAATTAATGATTTATTGCTTCGGCTTCTTGCTCTTCTCATCTTACTTGGAGGGGGGGCAGTTTAACAAGCATGCTCATTTTCACTCCCAGCCTTCACATCGTCCTCACTCACAGAGAAATGTGCCACGGTGCCGCTGTGTGCTGCACAGCTGTGACCCAGTTCAGACACTTTTTCTCCACAACAAGCTCAGTGGGGAACAAGAAAACCCAAACCCGGCGGCACGGCTCACGGTGCACACTGCTCCAAAAACTCAAACCGGCTTCTCTGCATATCAGGCAGCCGCGTTCACCACGACGGGCAATCTGATGCACCCACTGCGCAGGAGTGGACTTCATTACCGCACACTTTGTAATGTCTGAGCTTAAAGCTACTTTCCAATTACTGTCTGCAAACTTAAGGAGAAAATAATTTTCTTACCTGTTATCCAACAGCAGGTTGCATCTTCAAAAGTAGCTTTAAGGTCCAACAGGTGTCTGAGGGTGGGTTGAAAAAAAAGATAAACAGGCAAACAAACAAATAAATAAATAGATAAATAATACCCCGCCTGGTATGCATGGACTGCATGCATACAGCACCTTTTCTACTTTAACTTAGCAAATGCTGTGTATTTAACTCATGATGGCACTTTGAATGAGTTTGTGATTACTGTGCAGCAGCTCAATAGCTGCTATCTTGTTGCTAAACTTTACCGGTGTTAATTTACATACCTTAAGTACCCTGTTGATAGTGTTTTGAAGTATTTAATTGTAAATATTTGATAAACAAAATCGATTGCTTTGTGGTTAATATCTCTTTAAAGCTTGTTGAAGATATCTGTGCTCCAGTTTTGCTCCTAATCACTAATTAGCATGCATGCTAGTATTAGCTAATAGCTAACCCCTAACCCTAACCCCAACCCAAGGTTATTATAGTTAACTAAAACTAAACTAAAAACTTAAAGTACATGTGAAAAAATTTAGTTAACTAAAATAAAAATATAGATGAAAAATCATTAGTATTTGTTAGTTTGGTTAAAAAAATTAAAAGAAAAGAAAAGAAAAAAAAAGATAATGAGAGTTTGATTTATCTGCAGGATGTCTTCAAAAAGTTAATTTTCTTTTTTTACATTTTAAATACCTGTCCTAATTTTCCTAAACCATGCCTCTGGCCTAAAGCCCTCCACAAAACAATAATAAAATATAAAAAGATTAAAGCTAATACTAAAACTCAAAACTAAACTTAAGCAAGAAAAACTACAGTCAAAATGAAATAAAAATCAAAACATATCAGTAAATACAAAACCCCAGTGGGTGATTTCTAAGCGGATATGTCCCTCTTTTATACATGATCTTGCTTAAGGACACTTGGACGTGTAGAGATTGAAGTTGTAGTAGTTGGAGATTGAACCAACAACCTTGTGATTAGATAAATTGGTTTGTTCAGCTTCACCTTCTACTTTAAACCGAGGGAAAAATAAATGGAAAAGGACTTTAAGGACAGTTTCATGAGAGAAACTGTTAAATATATGAGCTGAAAGCTGGTAGGGCAGAGACAGAAACATGATTTTTAGTTGATGTGGAGGAACACTCATCCATGGAAAGCTGTTATATCTGTCCGCTCAGACCACAAAGGTGAATTTGGTATAAAATGCATTTAGAGAGCCAAAAAAGTACTTTGTGGGATGTGTTCTCTTGCTAGCTTTCCTATATTTATATGACATTTACTTGTGACTTTATTTTTATATGTTTACTACTTAGGAGAGAACTTTTTAGAGCACACTCAGACTTCTCCCACCATTGTATTAAAGCTGCAATAACCTTCAGGGTGTTCTCTGTGATTATGGTGCTGCACCAGCATCCTTGCCATAATCCCAGGCAAGAACACCCTCCTGGGTATTTTTGCTAGAGGCATAGCAAACTCATAATCGATACAGCTTGAGTTTACACCACTTAGTTGCCTGACGATAATGGAAGGAAAAAAAAGTATATACATCTACTTTTAGATAGGGCGAATATCTGGCCTGTACTGCCATTCAAATGGGCATGTTTAGGTGACGGAGCTCAGCCATGTTACTTCTATCCTCCACCCGTGAAGAAACTAGAAATTCATAACAGAAGCATCATTTTTAAGTGTTTTTATTTTTCAACTTTTAGCATTTATACAACGGTAAAATAAACAAACACATCAGAATGTGAGGTGATGTACAAACACAGAGCATCTGTAACTGTAACACTTGATAACCACCAGCCAGCGGGCTGTTTTACATTTCACGTTTTGCGCCCTCTATTTTTCTCTCGCTCTGTATGCAATTTTTATGTCTTTCTGCAACATTACAGGCTCTGACGTTTCTGTAAGTTTTATTTCTTCTATTATCGTGTTGATTGAACCTACGATAACCTCCACACATCGGCCTTAAACTTTTACTTATGTGAAAAAAAATGTAGTTTTGATAGATTTTGCCATCAGTGCCTTAATTTGCAAAGTCATTTTACTCCTCATGCGTCCCAGTTATAAAGACTCCTACTGCTGTATGTTCAGCAGTGCTTTACAATTGGGTTCAGAAAAATCAAAGCAGTTTCCTTTCTAGTCATGTGAAATAAATATATAATAAACCGTAAAAATGAAGCCGTGTACATCTACAGAACTGTTATTTAAAGAACTGTGGTAAGGTTTGAGAAGTAGTCTGGACAACTATCGGGTGCGGTGAAATGACATTTTTAGATCACACAAGATTGCCATCTTTGGGAAGAGTTGCATTTACAGGGATGTTTTTTAGTTTTACTAGCTGTATTCACTTTATTTCTGAAAATATTCCTCGCTTAGCCTAAAAATAAATAAATAAAGGAGTCCTGCTATAAGACTTTTAAATCTCTGTCCAAGAAATAACTATCAGCAGTGTTGCTTTAAGAAGTAATGAGCAGTATTGCTTTGAGAGAAAAGTGAAATTAGAGCGCTATTAGTCTGTGCTTGCTGTGTATCCGGTCGTTAAGTCTGAGTCACTAGCCGTGTCTGGGCCTAAACTCCGCTGCAGGTCCATATATCAAACGATCACTATGGCATTACTGAGAGTTGAAAAACTGTCTAAAGTCTTTCATCTTTAATAAAATGATCAGCGTTCTGCTCTACCAGGTGTAACAATTGAGTTTAACATCCAGGCATCCATGAAAACAGAATTTATGACATTTAACGGAGTTAGAAGTTAGCAGGAAGTTAGCTCGCTAGCTTCTATCTAAATACAATATAGCATGTCCTGACTGCGGGGTTTTGGAAACAAATTAAAACGTACAGCTCTGTTATCACGTCCAACATAAATGAAGACAGAAAACTAAACAGCAGTGACGTTTGTAGGGTTACTGAAGTTTGGCTAGCTGGTATATAATGATGTGCTACGTGACCGCTAGCGACACAGCTATGTTAGCATAATATAAACAAGCTAACTTTTTTTCCACTCGATAAAAGTTAACGTGAGTGTTGTCGGTGGTCAGGAACAAATGTAATCGCATGGCAGGATGCTGTAAAAGAACCAAACTTCAGCCAGGAGAACAACTGAGATAATCCATCCACAATACGAGGTTAGTCATTCATATACTGCTGCATGGGCTGGGCTGTAGTTACATCCTAAGGTTTTAAAAACTGAGCTTAAATAAATGATTAGCGGTAATAAAAGCCGAGGGAGGTCAACAGTGATCACTGACTGTTTTAGGAGCTTTTTGAGATTAAATAGAAGAAAATACAAAACATTAAACATGTTAACAACACAAAAGCCATATTAAACGCAGACTACTTTAGGCCCGGAAGCAGGATTCGTCACGTCATCACTTAACGACGGATATCTTTCAAAAACTTGTATGTTGGTGTATAAATACTTCTGAATGTCACTGAGTCATTTAATAGTGACCATCATATAACCAGAGTAATCTGGTAGTTTCAGCCAGGTTAAAAGCTTGCTGTTGCTGTTTGGGTGAATTATTTCCTCCTCAGAAGCAACATCAGTATCCTTGAGCTGCCGTGCTAAGCTAACAGGTGCTTCTTCAGATGTGAAGAGGAGCTTGCAGCTGATAGGTAGCGTGAGTCAAGCATCGTTTGCAGTCCATTGTGATCTTTTTCTTGTGTTTTTCAACCACAAATTAGGAACACTATGCAATTTTTATGATGTCTGAATTGTCCTTTATGCTAAAACGTTTAAATTTTCTATTATTTTTTGTTATTTTGAAGAAAAAAAAGGAACAGGAATTTGTACATTAACATTTTAAAATGTAACAGACGGATCATTTGAAAAGCAGCTAAATAATAAAGTGTTTTTTTCCCTCCTTATATTTTTTTTCGGCCACACACACACATCACATTATTTATCCACAAGAACTGAAGTCTAGAAACTACCTTCAGCTGCTCCCTTATTCACAAGGGTCACCACAGCGGGTAGCTCTGCATGTTTGATTTGGCAGATTTTTATGCCCTAACCCTCGCTGATGCAATCCCCAAAGGATTTGTGTTTCCTCTCTGGATTAAATCTTCCACTTATTAGGCAAACATGCAAACCACTACACTATGGAGCCACTCCACAAGAAATCGAAACAATATAGACATAAGCAAACATTAAAATTTTACAACTTTGCCCCACGAGTCTTTGTGCTTTCCAGCTCAAAAGTGTCAAGTATAGTGTCAAGTATAGTAGACCCTTACTGCTTCCATTTCAGAGTGTAAGCAGCAGCAAGGTGCTGCTAATCAGATGCACTTAATTAGCTAATCATCATGAAGTGAAAGCACTTCTTTAAAAGCCGAAAGCTTTGGCACTTGGCTGGTCTGGAGCATTTATGTGTGTGTTAACAGAATAACTTAATATCCCTGGAGTGTAGCACATTCAACCCATGGTCAGACCGTGCAAAGAGCCAAAGAGCTCAGACCTCAGATAACATGTTAAATCTCAGAGTTTATGACAGTACAAACAGAAAAAGCTTATTCAGTTGCCTGGAGAAAGCCTCGCAGGTTTGCAAAGTTGCACCTAAATGGTAAATGGCCTGTATTTATTTAGCGCTTTACTAGTCCCTAAGGACCCCAAAGTGCTTTACATATCCAGTCATCCACCCATTCACACAGACATTCACACACTGGTGATGGCAGCTACAATGTAACCACAGCCACCCTGGGGCGCACTGACAGAGGCGAGGCTGCCGGACACTGGCGCCACCGGGCCCTCTGACCAACACCAGTAGGCAACGGGTGAAGTGTCTTGCCCAAGGACACAACGACCGAGACTGTCCGAGCCGGGGCTCGAACCGACAACCTTCCGATTACAAGGCAAACTCCCAACTCTTGAGCCACGATTAGCCCAAACAAATCTGAACAAACCACAAGACTTGTGGTCTTGTGGTTTGCCCAACACGGGCATCTCCACTTCTACAACATGCCCGTGTTGTAGAAGTGGAGATGTTTGGCCATAGACAAAGCCAAACACAGCATGTCAGCACAAACAACTGTCAGCACGGTGGTGGAGGGTCAAGATTTTGGCTTGTTTTCAGTCGTAGGACCTGGAAAGTTGCAGTACTTGAGTCAACCATGAGCTAAAGTATTTTAGAGTCAAACTGTCTGACAGCTAAAGCTTGGACCAAGACAGGAAACCTCCAACAGAATGGCTGAAACAGCCCAGTTAAAGTCCGGAGCCACTACAGCATCTCAAGATGACTGAAAGAGGTTTAAAGAGTTGCTGTAGTCACACTACTGAATGATGGGTTGTACACGGGACTTTGGAAAACTTTTTCCACATGCGCCCGAGCAAGTAAACTTCAAAAACTAGTATAAATGAATATAAAAATATGAGTAAAACAATTTTAGTAAAAATATCCTTTGAATCACCAACATATCTGAGGCCATTTTTGGGACTGGCGAAAGCCCACCGGGCATGTGAGCTCAGCTGAACCAAGCTGGTCAAATAAAAGGGTAACAAAAAACCTTCCCTTGCTGATAGACCTGTTTGTGACTGTCACACGTCCAGCCCACCTGGGAATGAAGCCATCAGCGGGGGATGTCCTGGTTAGGATTCTTGTTCAATCTCTGCTCCTGGCCGCCGCTCGTGTTGCCTGTGGCATTTTGATTGAATGTTTTCTATTCGCACACAGAGCTCCCTTTAATGGCCCTTTTCATGTGACAGTGATCTATATGCAGGTAATTACAATTGGCTATGATGGATAGTGCTGTCAGATTTACCATGATTATCCTGAGATTAAACGTGTTTCAGAAATTCCAAATGTCAAAAACTATTACAAGGTCACTGGAAGAGTTGGTTTTCCAGTTCTTCAGATAATTTATGTGAAATTATATGGTGGGCACACTCACCGTGAGATCGTGCATGCTCTGTGTTATCTAATCTGGCCATTCACTGTATAGGTTTGTTTTTAAGTTTATGCAGAAAAGATATAAAGAATAATTTTTTAATTCATTCAATCATTATTTCATCCGAGTCCCATTTTTAGCCCTTTTTTCTACACTTGGACCATGTATCTTTTAATGAGGAGTATTAAACTCTTAAAAATTACAAAAGGCACAAAGTGGAGAAAGTCATGCCAATTTTTCTGAGTGATTTAATCGCCTTGCTGGCGTACACCTCTCTTATGAGTTCTTTTGTTTTACCCCAAGTCCCTTTTAGAGCCCCAAGAGACATTTATCTTCGCTGTCATCGTGAGAAACAATTTGTTGTTAATTGACCTCCCTTGTTAAATAAAGGTTATGTAGAATATAAAACTGCTCAAGGTTGTTCTCTGGAAGCTCGGTTGGGAATCTGCCAGGCAGGCAGGAGGAAGCCAAAAGAGTTTCCTGAACTAAGAGGACACTCGCCAGAAAGACAAGTCCTTAAACTATAATTGGTCTGATTAGAGGGTCTCCTAAGCCAGCACTTCTGATTAAGTGGAGTGATGGAGGTGATAAAGGCTGACTGGCAGGTGGCGTTGGACCATTAAGTGGGCAAAATGAAGCAAAGCTCTTGCCAGGTTGGACGGGGATCCTTTCCTTATATTTTATCCTTTTGTGAGCAGCGAGATGTGACCGTATCAGTCATCATCTTATGCCGGTGCCGTCTCCATGCATCTTCCTGCCGCAGCCATTCATAGACTGACACATGCTCAGAGTGTGAACGAAAGCAAGGGCACAGGCAGAAACATTTCTGCTTCAAGAGTTTTACATTTTCCTCCTCAGTCGAGGTTTAATCATCTCATATTTTGTCTTTTCTTCCTCTGTTTGTGCTGCTGGACCCAAACATTTCTTTGCACCTTCTGCAATATGCACAATTCAATATTTGTACTTACTGTGTGTGTGTATATGTGTAATAAGCAGATTAGATTTCATTTACCCCCTGAGACACACCAACAAGTTAAAATTTAGTTTAAAAACAATAACTGGGGAAAGGAGAACGCACGGCCCATAACTCAGTTTGCAAACCACAGGAAAAAAATTGCTCTTTTCTTCCATTTTTGGTGACTTATGGCGTTTTTGTTCCCCACAAAGGTGGCAGGTGCCTCGGTTTGTTCACACTGGTATCTTGAATGAACACACTTTACTACTGTCAACGTGTTCCTGAATGCATACGGTGATATATGCAGGGCTAAATATGAAAAAGAAGGAACGCAGCTCTTTGCTCACAAGTGCATTTGTTGGAAATGTTTGCTCGTGCCCTGGAGCGAGCGTAGCCTTTTCCTTTTGCTTTGTTTATTTGTGTGGGACTGCAACAAGTTCATCCCAAGGATATCAGAAAAATAGCGAAAGCTGCTCAAAAACCAGATAATAGATTCAGATTGTACCTGCCCAACAGTCACAACTCAAAATATATTATCTCCAAAAAATGACAAAAAGCATTAACCATCAATCATTGCAGCTTAACCTTTGATGCCAGGTTAGTCTTTCTGTCTGCTAATCCACAGGTGAGCAGAGATGGGCAGTAATGCGTTACTTGTAATGCGTTACTGTAATCTGATTACTTTTTTCAAGTAACGAGTAAAGTAAGGGATTACTATCGCAAAAACGGTAATTAGATTACCGTTACTTTCCCGTAGGAACGCTGCGTTACTGCGTTACTAAAACCGTGATTTTGTTTGCGAGAATGTCTCATGACAGTGACGTAAGCGAGTGCGACGTTCGTGACAACAGCTGTGTGCAGATCAACAATGGATCATATATCGAGTGCAGAGAGAGTATGAGCGTGCAGCGTTTAAAGTGTGGAAGTACTGACCTTACTTTGAGTTTGATTCCATAAAAAGTGACAAAAACATTAGTGTCCGTTGTGCGTGGGAAGAAAACTTCTTTTTACAGCGAAAAAAACCCCCCAAACAAGCACCGAGTAGCTACGACGTAATGGGAAACTCACAGAGAAACTCGCGGATTCTTCCACTGACCGCTGCACACCTGCACCAGGGTAACCCTCCGCCTACCCCACTCCTGCTTTACAGGTGAAAATAGAGCAACAGGACCGCTAGTCTTTGACTTTATTTATTTTCTGCTGTGTTTTACTTGCATCTATTTGAAAGACTGAGTGTAAACACACAAAAAATATTTTATTTTATGTGCTGGAATGTGCAGAAAATAGGTTTAAATGTTAAACTAATTTCTTCCAGTCAGAGAATGTTGCACATAATTAAACTTTTGCTTGATGCATAAAGTTAAAAGATTAAAACTAATAAAACAAGTTTTAAAAAGAGACTTTTCCATTTGATTACATTTTGTATGATGGATTATGCAGAAAAAGTAGAATTGGGCTGAAAGATCTATCACTTTATCACCTATTCAGGTTGTAAATCGTGTTTTTAAAAAGTAACTAAGTAATTAATTACTTTTGAAAGTAAGTAATTAAAGTAACAGGATTACTTTTTGGGGGAAGTAATCAGTAATTAGTTGCTGATTACTCTTTTCAAGTAACTTGACCAACACTGGTGGTGAGTCTCAGGTGATGACAACATTTCACATCTTTTGTTGTAACAAGTGGTTATCGGGTGTAAGAATTCCTGTTCCAACCCCTGGTTATCATTTATGAATGCAGCTGAAAGAACAAAAAGTCATCAGATGATAGGTGGTGGTTTAAAGGTTGAGTTTTTCTAACACTTTGTGCTCTGTGCATGGACCGTTTACCTGCATGCAAGCAAAGCCTGTTCAAACATCAGCCTGGAATAGCGGACTACAAACGATAACCAGAAAGCTTCCTGTACCAAAAATCTTGTCCCTTGCCTACAGATTATATTTAAATGCAGATATCTGTTTATAGAGATTACCAGGCTTTTATCTGGTCAGTTACACCAGGCTCAGCACAGCAGGGGCTGGCTCTGATAACATACTTGGCAGAGGAGACGGGCAGATGTGGGGTGGAGTACAACGCAGGTTTTTGCAGTTGTGTTTCGGTGAACCTTGCTCGAATGTGAGGCGATGAACAAATGAGTCAAAGACAGCAAAGGGATTTTTTTTAGTCAGTTTTTATATGTTTGTTATTTTCTCTTCTTTTGCAGATAAGAAAAAAATGCAATTCACTGTTCCTTTTGTGTCCTCAAAGAAAAACAATACCAAAAATTCATGCAGCTTTGCTAGTGAGGTAGTAGAGAGGTCAGACTTTACGTTATTATGAGTTTGTGAATAAAAAAAGAAAAGAGCATCACAGTGAAATTGCAAAATGGACCTTAATCATAAGTATTTCCAAAGAGTTCTGCTTCAAATTTGTGGAAGTACCTGCTAGGTAAGCAAAGTAGCTCCAGAACACTGGTGGCCCATTGAGGAGGGAAATTATGCTGGCGATAAGCTCTGAGTCAGCATTTTTTAGGTTTAATTTAAAGTGTTGCGAGAGTCGGCTCTCTTTGATGAAACCAGGCACAACGCTCCTAACACTACATGTATGTGATTTTTACCATTTAGCAAGTTCTGATCTGGTCACCACTTGCTAAGCAGGGTACAGTGCAGCAGGGAACTGGGAGTGACCAGCAGACTGCAAGACCCTGCATAACATAAAACACAGTAAGAACATCTGCAATGGGAGCAGCAGAGCTTGGAGAATGAAAGCGGTGAATTCTGCCTGCAGAATTACACACTACAGCATCTCCGTGTAGGGAAAAACCTCTGAGCCTAACGTCTCCCGCCTCTCCTTACACTGGGTTTCTTAATGAATCCACTGTGATGTCCTGAAGTGACATTACAGAATGGTGCACCAAGCTATATGCTGTCAGCACAAGAAATGTTTGCAGAGAGGTTTAAGAGAAGAGCATAGCACTGCCTGAACGGGACACAGTTATGCAGCGGGTGCCTGGAATACAGGACGTGTTGGGTATGACAACATGTGTTTATGTTGCGTAAAAAAGACAAAACCACAAAACACTGGAAGATCCAGGAGCTGCACAGCTACATGACATTATAGTAAGATAAGGCTGACAGGCTTTTATTTCTGATTCAGAGAAATGACTGTTAGACTCAGCATAAGCCTGGTCTGTTTAAAAAAAAAAACTGGCCACTAACCAGAAAGAAGGCTTAAGAGATTCCTCTTCTCATAATACACGTCAAGTCCTTATTGCCTCCAGGTTATTAAAAGTAAATGTTATATTGACATTTCAATCACTCAGCCTTATTGCTTTCTCCAAGACACTGACAGCGAACACTCGCATCTGAGCACATTTTCTTTTTGACTTTTGTTTCGGCTACAAGCAAACCTTATGCTGTCTAAGCAAAGGTCACGTGCAGAGTTGCAAATGTTGTCGTGGTCCACCTTTGCTGCGGATAACAGAGTCTTCACAACGACGACTGGAGCGCTCCCTTCAGAGTGTCTTTTCAGCTTAAAGCAGCCTACTGTAAACTCCAGCTGGTGGTTTTCCTGCACACGCACAGTGTTGAAGAGTTTAATGCAACAATGCGGCCAGCGATATTTTTCATTTCCTATTTTTGCAACATATCCAAGTGTAAGATGATAGTTTAATTGAAAATATGTCACTTTTTTCACCAGCAAGAATGTGTTTATGAAACCCTGAGCATCTATGGCATCCGTAATAAACCAGCAGCTCCTCTCAGTCTGTGCCCAGTGACAGTTTCCAAAGCTGTGACATTTATATCCAAATGGTAATTGATTCAGAGGAAGCTGTTAGTATGCAGCTACAATTTAACAATTCTCCTCTTGAGAGGGGGAGGGGGGGAGATCAAGGCCCGGAAAGCAAAGAAAGGATTCTCTCTTTTCTTTTTTTTCTTTTTTGCCATTGGAGGTTGTTGTTTTCTGTGTTTAAGACAGCCCACCCAGCCCCCTCCATCCCCACCCAGACCCCCCGAGAAGGCAGAGACGACTGGAAAGCGAGAGGTGGCTTGTTTTCCACATTTTGCTTCCTAACTTGACAGACACACACACACACACACAGCTTGTGTGGAGGGATGCTGCTGAGGTTGTTATTGATTGGATGCCACTGACAGAATGGACTTTGTCACAGGCAGTCCTCCCCACTCAGGCTGCAGGCTGTGTTTACTGGTGCGTCTTGCCGGCGAAGTCGAGGCACCAACACCAACAACAACAACAGCAACGCAAGGGACAGACGAGCAGCAGTAATCCTCCCAGATATGGTAAAGCCTGCTGAACAGAAATAATGGCATCGCGGCCAGCGTGCCGACTGCACGCAGGCCCTGCGAAATTGCCAGCGCTGTCACTCATGATTACCACTCGCGAGCGCTAGCCACGGACAGTTACAATTATGACACGCTTAACGAGAACAAATGAAGCGATGATTGGCCATATAATGTGACCTCCAGCTACTGACGAGTTCATCGCGTGTCCTCGCTCTTATCGTTCAGCAGCTGCTAACGCAGATGAAAGCCATCGCTTATTATGAGCCGGGCTGTTCACAACAAAATAAAAAACACCAAAAACTTTAGTGCACCTGTGGCTCGTTTTACACTCCGAGGACTTTTCCCTTCGTTGCAACCATCCACGGCGTCTCTGTAAGCTGTCGCCCCCAACATTCAATTTGAGGTCGGGTTGGAACAAAGGTAAAATGAGTTTAGCGCTACAATCTTAGCTAAATTAACTGTGTTTTTCAGTTTGCTCTAATCTGATTTATCCCCTCCCCCACCTCCTACCCCGTCATTCATTAGTGTTGCGCGAGTGATGAAAAGAAGGAAATCATCAGCTCTCTCGGTTGTAAAGCCTTTATTTCCCCCGGCTTCTTTCCTTCCACTCCATTTTCTCTCAGAGGCACACAAAATGAATGTCATTCGAACTTGGGAAATGTGCTCTGCTCGAGCTTGGTCGGGGAAATGGAAGCAAAGGTTGCTGCCTTCTAACATTTGGTGGTGGTTGTTAACCGCAAAGCACCACCTTTGCCTGAACTCGAACAAAAAGTGACTGAGAATAAAAAGTCAAAAAGAAGACTTGAAAGTGTGCAGCCATAAACTACATCAGAGTGAAGCTCTCCAGATGGTTTTGTATGCTGGAGTAAAATCTGACTGTACGCTTTTTACATTCATCATTGCATCAATGTTAACAGGATCTCCAACACCACTGCCTGAACAGCCCGTTCTCACTCCCGAGGCGTAACATGCCGACGTTTTGTCACGTCCCGCGGCGTTCCTGAGGAACGCGAAAGGAGACCTTCGGCGTCCTTATGGTACGCGGCGGGTTATGGCCGAAATCCAGTGCAATGACGCTCCCGCGGTAATAGACGTTCCAGCCCTGTATTCCAGCCCTAAACCTAACCTTATCCCTAGCCCTAACCATAACCTTTTTCCTGAGCTTAACCAGGACTTTAATTATGTTAAATAGCGTGTTTCTAAGCGATTTGAAGAAAAAGGGCGAACATGTGTGGATTGAGTCCATACGGTTCTCATATTTCCTCATTTTTCCGAGGTCGTCATTTAGGAACGTGGTGGGTAGCCGAAAACGTAATATGTTGACGATTTGTCACCTAGCGTAAAATGTTACGCTTTGGGAGTGAGAACGTGTTGGCCTGAAATGCAGCTGTAAACCCTGACAGAGCCTCCACCGTCTCTCCTAATCTCCTCCTCTGAACACACTGACAATAATTTGAACCAAAAGTCTCAAGTTTGGATTCATCACTCCATCAAACCTATTGACAATGAGTTTCAGTCCGGGATACCGTCCCTTCCTAAGGAATTGCTTCTTGGCAGCCACACCTCCGCTGAGACTATTTCGAATGGTTTAGATCAGGGGTGGGGAACTCCGGGCCTCACGGGCTGGTGTCCTGCAGGTTTTTGATATCACCTTGAGATCAAAGGATTAGTTCATCACCAGGCCTCTGGAGAACTTCAACACATGTTGAGGAGGTCATTTAACCATTTAAATCAGCTGTGTTGGATCAAGGACACATTTAAAACCTGCAGGACACCGGCACTCGAGGCCTGGAGTTTCCCACCCATTTTAGGTGAACAGTCGCTGTATCTGCTGAAGGTCCAGATGCATCTATTTACTGGATTTTTTCTTTCCTTATTTCTTAAGGACACAATTCAGATCTGCTGTAGATATTTATTTTTTTAGGCCTAGCACTTCTTCTTTTATCCTTCATTTGCCCAGTTTCTTCAAATTTTCCACAACATGCCACATGCCAGGTTTTCAGCTAGTAGCTCTTTGGACATCACCTTGTATGTGCAAAAGTATTGTTTTATTTATGTCAAACAATGTCGACCAGTGTTGGTCACATGAGGCATTTTTGCAGAGATTCCAGTAAAAAATAAAAGAGAAAGAAGAAATGATGTGTGTTTGTGACAGGCTCCTGGTAACAAAGTGCCTGAAGTTGGTTCTTGGCGATGTTGTGTCGTGGTCCTGGGTTATTTTGACCCAGCGCTCTCAGTTTCTTGTGTTTCTGAATCATGTTAAGATCATTTGTTGTTCTGAGGATTCTATGGTTCCTAGGTTGTTCTGTTTAGTTTAATCTAGTAGATTCCCCCTTGTGTCTTTGCCCCCTTTTCCTCTGTGTGTCTGTTTATTTAATTGTGAGTTCTTGTGCCTTGTTTCATCATGTTCCTCAGCCCGTCATGTCTGCTTTTTCCCTCGTTCCCTCTCGTCTGCCTCTCCACTCCGGTATCATGTTTCCTGTTTTATTGTGAAGGTCCTGGGTTTCTATGTTTGGTCTAGCTTCCCTTTCTCGTTATGGGTATTTGTGTCAGCTGTGTTCCTCGTGTGTCCTCACCTCCCTGTTATACTTCTGTGTATTCATGTCTGCGTCTCCCTCAGTCCTGTGTCGCGTCCTCCCTTTTGGCTGCATTTCCTCGTGTGCCTCTTAACAGTGTTAGTTATTAATTTCCCAGTTTAGTGTTGTCTCTTCTTGTCCTTACCGGGCGACCAGTGGCGGTGGTCTGCCACGCAACCAGTACGTTGCTGTAGGTGCTGCAGGTTTTCTTGCTTGACCAACGATTATCTTCCACGCTTTTCGATCTAAGGCGATGGTTCTTGCCTGCTCGAGGTCAAGACGAAGGGCCTTCAAATCATCCTGGATTTGTTTCATCCATGTCTTCTTTGGTGCATTTCGATGCACCCTCCAATCGGTGGGGCAGGTCAACCAGAGTAGGCCATGGGGGTAGCGGCTCGGGTCCATTCGACAAATGTGGCCAAACCAACGAAGTCGGCGGCGCTGGATTAGATCGCCGATCGTCAGTTGGCTGCCGCAGCTGGGGAGGATCCAGTTTTCAGTGAGTCCAATTCCAGCTTTTTTTATTTATTTATTTATTTAGACTGAATGATTTGTGGGAAAATAGTCAGGTGTAAGAACAGGACTAAAGATGAGTGAAAAAGCAACCAGATAAAGTTTGAAAGACCTTCAGAAATCCTGGAGATTTATTGAGACCACCTAAAAAAATAAGAGTCTTGCAACTTGGATGCAAAATATAGAGAAATGAGGTGTAGCTCAAGACTTTTGCACGTACTGTATACAGTCTTCGAGATCTATATCTCAGAGTGCAATAATAACTATTTATTACATAGATATTTGTTCCTAACTGTGCAGAGCAGAAACGTATCAGCGCCTTCTTCTTGACTGGAGTGCTTGACATTAAAACTCTACTTTGTTTTCCCACCAGCTGATGGCCAGATGTCTTCTCATAAATACTCATTTGTTCGTCACAAAACAGCTGTGACGGTGTGATATACACACACACACGCACGCACAGCTGCTGCTCGACTTTCTGTTTTGATTTTGACTTTGCAATCATTGATCTCCTCTGAGAAAACTCGCTGAGCCTTTTTCTCTCCTTTCCTTCCTGCACCTTGTATTTTTCATAGGTGAGAAAAACAAGATATGGACTTAAGGTAAAGAACCAAACACAGAGGCTAAGAGTTTTAATTTCCCTCAACCCTAGTTTGCATTCTTTACGAAGTCATTAAGTATTCTTTAAGGTGTAACTCATCCAGTCACTGAGGTCCAAATTAGAAGTTTTAGTGTAGCTTATAATCCCCTTCTATGCATCGTAGAGCAGTGAGATGTGTCAAATTGAAACAAATTACAGGAATCGGCGCACCAAGAAGTCTCTCTGGCCGTGCAGCTTTAGTTCATTTGATGAAAAAAAGATGGAAATGCACTTCTTAAATGTTCTGCGCCATTCTGTTAGTTGCTCCCCTGTTATCATAAACTCCACATCTGCAGAAGAACTTATTCAAGCGTAGAGCTCCTGTCAAAACAACAAACAAAAAAAATGCAACACTCATTTAACCTTTTACTAACACTGTTTCAATGTAACCACTTAGAACATGGAGAAAGTGCTGGAACTCTGAGAAGTTCTCTTTTTCAGGGGGATGAAAAACTCTTCAACTCAATTCACTTTTATTTATATAGTGTCAAATGCAGAGATGGGCAGTAACGCGTTACTGTAATCCGATTACTTTTTTCAAGTAACGAGTAAAGTAAGGGATTACTATTGCAAAAACGGTAATTAGATTACCGTTACTTTCCCGTAGGAACGCTGCGTTACTGCGTTACTAAAACCGTGATTTTTTTGCGAGAATGTCTCATGACAGTGACGTAAGCGAGTGCGACGTTCGTGACAACAGCTGTGTGCAGATAAACAATGGATCATATATCGAGTGCAGAGAGAGTATGAGCGTGCAGCGTTTAAAGCGTGGAAGTACTGACCTTACTTTGAGTTTGATTCCATAAAAAGTGACAAAAACATTAGTGTCCGTTGTGCGTGGGAAGAAAACTTCTTTTTACAGCGAAATAAAACCCTAAACTTCCGAGCAAGCACCGAGTAGCTACGACGTAATGGGAAACTCACAGAGAAACTCGCGGATTCTTCCACTGACCGCTGCACACCTGCACCAGGGTAAACCTCCGCCTACCCCACTCCTGCTTTACAGGTGAAAATAGAGCAACAGGACCGCTAGTCTTTGACTTTATTTATTTTCTGCTGTGTTTTACTTGCATCTATTTGAAAGACTGAGTGTAAACACAAAAAATATTTATTTTATGTGCTGGAATGTGCAGAAAATAGGTTTAAACTAATTTCTTCAAGTCAGAGAATGTTGCATTTAATTAAAATTTTGCTTGATGCATAAAGTTAAAAGATTAAAACTAATAAAACAAGTTTTAAAAAGAGACTTTTCCATTTGATTACATTTTGTATGATGGATTATGCAGAAAAAGTAGAATTGGGCTGAAAGATCTATCGCTTTATCACCTATTCAGGTTGCAAATCGTGTTTTTAAAAAGTAACTAAGTAACTAATTACTTTTGAAAATAAGTAATCAGTAAAGTAACGGGATTACCTTTTGGGGGAAGTAATCAGTAATTAGTTACGGATTACTTTTTTCAAGTAACTTGACCAACACTGGTCAAATGACAACAGATGGTCAACTCAAGGCTCTTTATATTGTAAGGTAAACACCCTAAAACATTACAGAGAAAACGCCAACAATCAAACAACCCCATATGAGTGAACATGGTGACAGTAGAAAGGAAAAACTCCCTTTTAACAGGAAGAAACCTCCAGCAGAACCAGACTGAGGGAGGGGCGTCCAGCTGCTGTGACTGGTTGGGGGTGAGGGGGAAACACATTGTGGAAGAGATCAATGATAACTAATGATTAAATGATTATGTGTAAACACATAGTGAGTGAATAAAGGTGAGTGAAGAAGAAGCAGGAAGGACTCAGGGTCACCTGATCAAGCTCTAACTTAATGCCAAGTCAAAAAAGAAAGTGAGTATTCTGGTTAGATTGCACTGTGGGGCTCTTACAAATAACCTTCTGGCGCTCACCTCTCATTGGTTAAATTTAGAAAAAGTACACTTTTTGCTTTGTTTGAAATGTGTTTTGTCCAATATCCAAAGTGCCTGAACTGAACTCCTAAGACTCTACTTTGTTCTTTTGACTGAAATAAGATATTAATTCATCTTCTTGGATCCACTTATTGGATCCGGTGCAGCTGCAGTAATGCGGACGCTGCACCGGTCCGTCGTGGTGAAGAGGGAGCTGAGTGTAAAAGCGAAGCTCTCAATTTACCGGTCGATCTACGTCCCTACCCTCACCTATGGCCACGAGCTGTGGGTAGTGACCGAAAGAACGAGATCGCGGATACAAGCGGCAGAAATGAGCTTCCTCCGAAGGGTGGCTGGCCTCTCCCTTAGAGATAGGGTGAGAAGTTCGGCCATCTGGGATGGGCTCAGAGTAGAGCCGCTGCTGCTCCACATCGAAAGGAGCCAGCTGAGGTGGTTCGGGCATCTGACAAGGATGCCTCCTGGGCGCCTCCTGGATGAGGTGTTCCGGGCATGTCCCACCAGGAGGAGGCCCCGGGGCAGACCCAGGACACGCTGGAGAGATTATATCTCTCGGCTGGCCTGGGAACGCCTTGGTGTTCCCCCGGATAAGCTGGAGGAGGTGGCTGGGGAGAGGGAGGTCTGGGCCTCTCTGCTTAGGCTGCTGCCCCCGCGACCTGGCCTCGGATAAAGCGGATGAAGATGGATGGATGGATCCACAGTGGATCCTTTCTCTCAGTCTCTGCCATCAACAGGTTGAAATTTGGTGTAGAGGTGGACACACCAGCCATCTTAGTTCACTTCTGTTGTTGTTTCCTTTTTATTTGACATATCACATGATGTTTGAAACTGCAGTTATAATGGTCAAAGCCAAAATGTGAAGGCAGGCCAATCAGATTGCGGCTTCTGTACACATCAACTCCACCTTATACTTTTCCAAAGTTCCTCAAAGTGGTCGAATGATGCAGAATATTCGATTTATTTTGATTTCTTTGGGTCTTAAAATACTTAGAGTGCTCAGACTTTCTCTAACTCTATAAGCTGTTTAATAACAGTGGAAAGAAAAGGCTTGATACTCTAACAGCCGATGTCCTTTATCATTTTTAAGGTCAAACATCTCTCAGCCTTAGCTTGTGCTAAACCAATACCTTCATCATCAATCTGTGTGTGCTTTTCATGGATTGGATCCAGCTGAGTGGTGCTTTTCCCCAATATCGTGATTGTTATTGCTTTCACCACCAGCGTATGACCTGTGATGGCCTGCAGCCAAGTGTAAAGCGGTAACCTTTGCCCTTTCTTTATTGTATTTTCTTGACCAACCATAACAAATTTGATCAATCTGGATTTTCAGGTAATTTCTCCTGGAAGACGCTCGTAGTACACTTAGTACGACTGCTCGTTCGTGTGAAAAATGACCAAAACAGTTGTGTCAACTGCGAAAAAAGACAGCAGTGGAGCGAAGTTAAAACCCCCGACTCCTTTCTAACCTCTGGACACCTGGCTGGCTGTGCATCGGTCGTGAAAATTGGTTTGTTGGGATTGGATAATTGAAGAAATAGCTGCACGCACTGCCCTCTCCAAGTACTGGAACGGTCTGTGGATCCATTTGACCATGCAACAATCCTTTTTGAATGACGATACTGCAAGCTCGACTCATTTAACAACACTGATTCCTTCACGCCCTCTCACATAGACACATCCCCTTAAACCAGAAAAAGGAGATTCTACATCTGCGGTTTGAATCTCCACTAATTTCGTCTTTGTTTTAATGCCACTCACTGTATCATTTATTTTAGACTATGCATTTTAACCATGACTAAACAGAACATACAGTAGTTCTTGAGGATGCTTGCCGCTTGCTGCAGTTGCAGAGACACGTTGTGTTTCCTTATCGAGGGAGTTGCTGTAGGGTGCAAACCTGGATCCATAATTTCCATAACATTTCTTGGATATGCTTTAACACTAACTCCAAGTCTGACTCATTGTTAATCTTTTGGAAAACAAAATACAAGTTCATATATTCAATATAGACTGAGACTGACAGGAAGTGGTGATGGTGGCTGATGATGGCTGGAATACAGGGCTGGAACGTCTATTATGGATTATGGAGCGTCATTGCACTGGATTGCCGCCATAACCCGCCGCGTACCATAAGAACGCCGAAGGTCTCCTTTTGCGTTCCTCAGGAACGCCGCGGGACGTGACAAAATGTCGCCATGTTACGCCTCAGGAGTGAGAACGGGCTCGAGATTCTGATATCTCTTCCACACTAAATCCTAACATACTGATTTTAATAAACATTATAACAGGGCGGCAGTGTGAAAAAGTCTTGAGCCACTAGGAAAATAGTTAAGAAGTTCAGGGATTTATTGAAACATCTGCAAACATTCATGGAAATATTACCTGACAGACTAAATGTTCTTACAATTCTAATCAGCTTCAACGTCAGTATTTGGCATGAACACCTTTATTCTTAAACACAGCCTGAACTCTCTTAGCCAGCTTTCTTGTACTTTCTTGAAACAAAAATTCAATGGTGGATTCATCATTCCTTTAAAGCTGTTGATGGTGATTTTCATACCTCAGCCTTTTTCTCCTGGCTTCTTAACCCTGTAAAACCGGTCGGAGCAGCACGCTCCGTTTTGCGTAACTATTTTTAAATCCCGGTAGCTCTGCAACCACGTAAGCTAGCGCAATAATTTTTTTTGCATATGAAACCGGAGGAGTTGTACTTACATCTTATGCCATCAGCTTGTCCTCGGTCACAGTTTCCTTCCACATATAACTTTGCAAAAGCTGCATAAAAAGCACTTGCAGCAACAAAAACATAATATTCCAGAAACACGCTTTGCCGATCTGATCAGCTGTTCGTAACACTTCCTACGTCCATCAGCGCGAACTATCGCATGTCCGCCATGACCTGCCCGAAACCGGAAGTGACGTAATTTTCGCGGAAATGTAGTTTGTTTGTTTTTTTACCATCAGGGCCTCATGAGCCTATACTGGTGTTTTTAAAAGTTATCTTTGACTTTATGACTTTCTGTGTTGTTTCTGGGATGCTTAGGACTCATATTGCACTGCTGGAAATAGTTTATTTTGATGCATATGCTGCTTTTTTGCAACTTTGCATTATAATATTTATTTTCGTTTTTCCTGCAGTATATAAAAATTGGTGTATTTCAAAAATAAAACTATGAAGACACTCAAAATAAATTTCCTGTGGTGGGAAACTATTTTGTGCAACTTTTTTGTATTTACAGTTTTGAGGGATAAGCCTCTTAAATTTCTCTAACTAGAAATATATGTTAAAAAGACAAAAAAGATTTTCAATTTTTTTGTAGTTTATTGCACTTTTTTTTGCAATTTATGTAATTACTATGCACTTAATGCAGACATATTATTAAAATTTAGGCTGTAATGGTTGTATTGATGTATAGCAACTTGAAATGCTCCCAAAAATGGCTCCACAGCATGTAAAAATATAATATAAGCTCTGGCGGACTTGGTTCTATGGTAGGTCTTAAAGGGTTAACAGCCGTCCTTCCACTGAGACCATTTCTGATGAGCCTTCAGTGAACGGCTGAAGGTCCAGATGCATCTCTCAGATCCTGTGTCAGGTCATTGCTGGATTTCTTTTTCCAGCTTATTAAAGACTTTTAGATAGTGTTCATCTGCTGTAGAGTTTCAGGCCTAACACTGATCTGGTTACAAGAAACGAGTCACAACAATGAAAGTGGCTCCCTGGAAACAAAATAAAAAGAAATGAGGGGTGACTGCAGACTTTCACAGTTCTGCATAGGGACAAAAGTCCTGGGCCACCTACACATGACACCTACATGACCTGCTTGGCTATGGAAACCACTGCCTTGAAGCTCCTGGTGCTCAGTTTTGTACAGATGTTAGTGCAGTGGGTTGGCCACACTTGTGTCTCAGCAGCCTACTCTAACTTTATGTGGTCTGTCACTTTGTGAGCGAGTGCTGTAGCTCCTCAGTGCTTCCACCTACAGCACTTATAGCCGACAGTGGAATATCTAGGAGAGTGGAAATTTCACAGACTGACATGTTGCAACAGCAGCATCGAACAGACCATCCTCTCACAAATGTTTGTAAAGGCAGACTGTGTAGCGAGGTGCTTGATTTTATACACCTGTGGCAACGGGACTCAAAGATGAAGAGATGCGACTCAGTACGTTTCCCCTTATAGCGTAAATCGGAGGAGTAACAACTACACTGAGAAAACTTCATCAGTTTTCTCAAAATTGGTTTGTTCCCCGCAGAGCTCAAGGAGCACTCTTTATGAAACAGGGCAAAAAAGCTGCTATTTGCCTCATTTGCATGATATTTGGTAAATAATTCATCAGATCAGCGGGATCTCTTCCACATGGGAACAAAAGTTTTGATGACAGAGTGTCGATGCTCTCCGAGTTCACCCCACCTGTCATCAACATTATCTGTTAGCTGCACTCTTTTACTCTCTCTCAAGAAGGATTTGAAGTTAATTGTGCCAAAGAAAGGAAAAAATGTCAATCTGAATTATTATTAATATTGTTTATTTATTACTTATTACTGTTCACCCATGGAGTTAAAAGAAACAATAAGTTTCATCATTGTTGCATATTTCATGAAAAAAAGACCTCATGTCTTCAATTGAGGAAAATATTAATCGAGATTCTTTGATATAAGATAAAGAGACATAGTAGAAAATATACCATTGCAAAATAAAACTGACTTATTTATTCATATATTATTTATAAATGTGAATTATGAGATAAAATTAACTTATGACTAGGGATGGGTATCGTTTAGGTTTTATCCGATACCGGTGCCAAACCGGTACTTTTGAAACGGTGTCGGTGCTTAAAGAATGGAGAACACAAAATTGGTCCAAAAACCTCTCATGTTCAGCTGTTTTTTTGTAAAAAGATAACAATGTTAGCCTTTTCTGCAGCTATGGGGCATATATGGTATCACTCCTGGCTGGAAGCAGCTTAAACAATGGAAAAAACACAAACTTTGTCCAAAAACCTCTCATGTTTAACTGTTTTCCACTTTTTCTTTGGTCATTTTAGCCTTTTTGGCCAGGGTGAAGGGAGTATCTGCCATCAAACAAGAAGACAGCCGCATGTAGCTATGCTGATGTTTGCTAGTTCACCTTACATGCATTAATATAATAACGTGGTTAGCCTACTCAACGTAAATTACACACGAACAACATTAAGCTACTCACGCAGAGAAGAACGGCTGCTGCTGCATCATCATCCTCATCATTTCTGCTACACTGGCAGGGCTAGGGGCCAGGACTCTCCTCTTCGGGTTTTTGGGGGATGTTGCTAACTCCGGGTCCGATAACAGGCACCACACCCGCAGTAGATGTGCTCGGTGTGAGGTCTCGCAGCAAGCTATCAAATACGGCGCATTTCTCGGCTTTTAAAAAAACCGCTATGCGTCGCCAGGTGTTTCATCGGATTTGAGGTGTTACCTCCTTTGACAGTATCACAGTATCAGCTTAAAGCACTTGTTGCAGCTGCTGAGTTTGCATCTTTTGCTGTGAAGTACAGCCAGACTTTTGACCGCTTCGCCTTGGGCATTTTTAATCTGTAGCTCTGCTCTAAAAGAACGTACGTACCTGGGCCCGCCTACTATCCTCGGAAACGTAAAATGATTGGCTAGAATCTAAAGTGTCTCACAGCTCAGGAAAAAAAAGCACCGAAATGTGCGCTGCTTTTCGGTCTGGTTACTACCGTTTATGTCAGAACCGGATACCGGTACCCATCCCTACTTATAACTTATTTATGTCTCTTTAACACTGAAATGCCACATATTCAAAATAATAATGTTTAAGCCCAAAATGCTGACTGTAAGTAATTTGATTACATGTAATACATAATCCTGTTACTTCAGTACAGTTTAAAATATTAAATTGAATCTGGTCAAATAAAATTTCCTCGACTGTTATATACTCGGTTCATGCATAGCATATTTTCTTTAATAATTAATTATTTGAATAATATAAATTGAATAAATTCAACATATGTTAACTGACAGATTCTGAGGAATAAATTGTTTAGCATACATCAGTGACTTTGAATGTGTGGATATTTCTAATTAGCATTGGAGGGGATTTTAAATTGTTTTATGGAAACTCAAACACCTGCCAGGTGGGTAGATATGAGCAGCCGGCTCTTTGGTGGTGCACATCAAACCAGCTTTTAAGTTTTCAATTCACATCCAACGTCGAGCTTGTGAAAGATGTCGGGTCAGTCTGGCTCATTAACAAAGGCAACAGAATGGACCCTCGAACAGGACTGATGTCAAAGGAGAGCAATTCCCTCCTGCACCAGAAGTGGGGCAGACATTTTGGATGGCGCTCTGAGCTCAGTCAAATCAAGACCCACATAAAATCCCTGATTGAAAGACAAAATATAGACCAGCTGGATACTAGAGAGTGAATATGGAGCAAATATCTGTGATACTAATCAACATAACAATTACCAGGCGAGCGCTTTCAAGATTATCCCCTCTGTGGGGCGAAAGGCGATTATTTTTACAGCGTGATTGTTTAGCGCTCGCGGTGTGGAAAGCCGACGCAGAGCTCGAGAGCTCCTCGGTGTCATTTATTATTATTTATTTCATTTGTCTGTGGAAATACGGTCTCATTATTCTTCAGCAAATTCCGACCCCGTCGTTACCTGTCAGCTCTTTTTGCTGAAACTAGCTTTGCACACTAGAAGCTGTTTAACACTAATAGACAATCCCTCTTGCTTTTGTGCTCAACATGCCATCTGATGTGCCATTTTGACTGACAGAGGAACGGAGGGCCAATTTGCAAATGCCGCCTTCCAGAGCATCCACTGTGGAAAGACATTCATCAAAAGCTCTGTGCCCTTTTTCTTGTCTTCTTGTCATATTATCTGTACAGTGCTGTCAGGGGCACTGCAGAGTTGATCATACCATATATCAAAGGCCTGCATGGTTAGATCACTTGAATGATGTAAAGGATGGGTGGGCAATTAACTTCTTCTTCTCTCCTTTTTTATTCTTTTATCTGGAACTTGGAGTTAGCGGTGGGGGAGAAAGTGCTTTAGACAACTGACAAGTCAAGTAGGGGCACGGAATTAAACGCCACCACTAACACGGTGCAACGTGTGCAAGTTTTAATATCTGCTCAGCTATCTTAGCAAAAGACACAGTCGGTTACTGTAGTTATTGTTACGGCCCTAGCAGGGCCTCCTCCTGAAGGTGCCTGTGTGGGCGTGACCTCTTCTGCCTGAGGTGCCACCTTTCTTTTACACAGCTGACTCTCGTCAGTAATTAAAAGTATTTAAGCCCAGGAAAAGGTGAGCTCTGGGCCAGAGTGCCATTAGTGTGGTTGCAGCTAGTGAGCTGCTCTCCTTTTGACTTACTTTTTACTTTATTGACCAACGCCTGAGTTTTGTTTGTTTTCCTTAAATGGTGATAGCGGCCTGTCCGTCTCTTTTAGTTGAGCTATTTTAATAAAACTATTTAATTTAACCCTTTTGCCTCCTTGACTCCTTTTTCCTGACCCGGACACTTTTTGTTACTTCCCCCTCACCGCCTAGACCCCTCAGGGGAACGTAATGTTATATTTATTGGCTGTAATAATTGTGATAATGATAGGCACTGCCCTGAGAATTAAATTTCAACAATATCATTAAACTTTAAATAGAAAAATTAAAAAATATAAAAGAGGTAATTTATGAAACCATTTGTACTCGACTGTAAAATGTTGATTTTAGAGCTCAAGTGGAAACTTTTAACATGGGAGTTCACCGATGTGACTCGCTTTTGGCCACTAGAGGGACTCAACTGATTTTTGGCTTCATTTTTTTGGCCTGGTAGCAGCCAAATGCTAATGTGTTCCCTGCATAATCATCTAATTTACTCTGAAGGGGATGCTAGTTTACAAAATAAACATCATATTGCTTCAAAGAAGACTTTAAAGTAGAAACTGAGACCATAAACACATCGGGGAAGTGTTTACCGAAGTGAACAGTGGAGCCATTTTTCCCACAGACTTCTATACACTTACACTTCTTTTTGCTCTCAGGGTAGCTGCCCTCTGCTGGCCAGCAGAGAGAATGCAGGTTTCAGGTGCTTCTTCACTTCTCACTACCTCCAAATCTTACATACAATTACAGCTCAAATATTTTGTGTTGTGATTTTTTTGTCTTAATTTTTAAACAATATTCATTATATATAAAGTCAAATATTTCAAGACTTTAAAAAATAATAATTTTGATAATTATAGCTTATAGATTATGACAATCAGATATATCTTGTTTGAGTAAGTTACTGTTCAGACGGTATCAGTACCTCTTAGTCTGTGTCAGCACACACAAACATAACCGTGGGGTTGTCAGCTCACCTGACAGCTGTCTGGATGAAGATGATCGACACCACAAGGAGGCTAAGCCACAGGTCATTGCTGAAAAGTCTGGCTGTTCACAGTGTGCTGTACCGAAGCATATTAATGGAAAAATGGACTAGAAGGGGAAAAATGTGGTGCACAAGCAGGAAAAAGCACACCAGCATATAGGACATCAGCAACTTTGACAGGACTGTTAAGCAAAGTCGATTCAAGAGTGCGGACAGCTTCACAAAGAGCGGACTGAGGCGGGTATCAGAGCATCAAGAGCAACAGCATCCATCCATTTTCAGAAAGAAGTGGCAATCATGAACCAGAGACAACAACAGAACCACCTTAAATGAACTAAGAAGAAACAGAACTGAACAGCTGCTCAGTGTCTGAAGGAAGAGTTTAGTGTTTAACGTTTCAGCTGTCTGTGATGATTTGGGATGTCACGTCATCTTCTGGTGTTGGTGGTGGTTGAACAACTGTGTCCACAGTGCAAAGCCAATGCCACATCTACCAGGAAACTTTAGAGCACTTCATAGGACCATCTGAAGACACTGAGTTCTTTTTCCACGGTGCCAAAACTACCACCAGATTGTTTGCTGATCATACGGTGCTAATGCTGCCTGATAATTCAACTGACCTGAACCCCACAGAGACTCTACTGTCAAAAATAAGGTGAGAAATGTCGAATGCAAAACTGTAGACAAGCCGAAGGCTTCATGGTAATGGAAGATGTTCAGAAGCTCAGAAATATTATTTTTGAACGATTATGGGAAGTATTTGAATAATTTGAGATATGGGATTTGTGAGATACAGCCATGGTACAATAAAAAGGTAAAAGACATAATAAAATGATCTACCGGGTCTTTAAATTGAGTAAACAAAAACTGGGCTTTTTGGGACCAGAACCCAAGTGCTTGAAACAGGAAGCAGAATGAAGGATCTATTTATTTAGGCTAATGAACAGAGTCTAAAACAAAGTCCATATCATGAAGCACAAAATCCAAAATAACTTAGAAGGAAAACACCTCAGCAGGATAACAGACATCCCGACAAAGGGAAAACAGCACTATTTATACACACACCGGATAATCAGGCAAGCGACCACATCTGGGAAAACGAGACAATCAGGGAAAATGACAGACAGAAGATAAAACTTGAGACAAGACACAAGAGACACAAAGTAAAACAAGCAGTGACAAAACACTAAGTCAAAATACTCATACAGCAACTTGACACTAAGGGATACTGCTGGCTGGGGAAATAACTCAAAACAACAAACTCACAGCTCGTGATAAAATTTCAGAAGCAGTGTCTGGGAGAACTAAGAAGATGCTCTGATCGGGTAACTTGTAGTACGACTCTCCAAAGCAATAACTTGATGTAATCTCCACTCTTCTTTAGTGTTGCTTCAATTCATTCAGGTTTGCAGGTATTTGTTTACACACAGCTCTTTTAATGCCTGTCAGGTTGAAGCCTGGACTCTGGTTGGGACTTTGAAACACTTTTCTTTCTTTTTCAGCCCTTCTTTTGCAGATTTAGCGATGTGCTTGGGATTGCTGTCATGTTATATGATGCAAAGGTCACTTTGTTATACAGTGGAGCTCATGGACAACTCAGTGACTGTAAGGTGCCCACGTCCAAGTCAGCACGCCTCCACCACTCTGCTCACAGTAGGTAGGAGGTGTTTGTGCTGATATTCATCATGACCAAACATCTGCATTGTTAAAGAAATCTTTTGGTTCCCTTCCAAACAAACTATACTGGTTCACTCTTTTCCTAATTGTGATGAACTTTAACATTTAACATGTCAGCTGAGGCATGTAGTGTATGTACTTAGTACTTAGATCCTCCTACGCCGGGCGGCGCATCGGGCAGCTAGTGATCTCCATCGATGTCGGTCAGCAGCGACTGCTTCAGCTTCGTCCCAGGCAATGTCGACAGTTCTCAGATCGTCCATGAATGTTCGACGCCATGTGGTCTTTGGTCGGCCTTGCTTTCACTTGCCAGTGCGTGGACGCCATGTCATGGCAATCTTAGCTGGGCGATGAGGGGGTAGGCGTAAAATATAACTCTGCCATTGCCGGTCCCAAGCCCGGATGAGAAAGGAGGAGGGTTGGGCGTGGGGCTAGCAACCCCACCCTGTAAAAACTCCAACTGCTACGGAAACAGCGAGTGAATCTCATTATCGACTGAATCAGGGCGAAGATGATCAGCAACCCTTAATGACGACAGTGGAGAAAAGCCCTCGGGTCGTCCACTGACCAATTTTCGACCCAAAAGAAACTGTAGTGTATGACATGTAGTTTATTTATTTTGGTTTTTATTTTGCAATTACTTTAAGGATTGCAGAGTCTGGCCTTGGGGTGGATTTGCTGGGTTGTCCGCTCCTGGAAAGATAAACGACTGTCTTGAATTTTCAGTCTTTCTGACTGTAGAGTGATGGATTTCAAGTTGTTTGAAAATTGCCTTAATACCTTTCCCGGATTGATGGGCAGCAACAATTCCTTCTCTATTATTGCTGATGTATCTCCTCTTTGGCACGGTTTTAAAACACATCTAAATGCTTCCGACTAGCAAACTGCCCAAACCTCACACCCATAATCACCTGGCTGATTCTTACCCTCTTTGTTCTCACAGAAGCCCTATAGGTCTGCTTAGTGTTTTTACATTCTGCTTTTGAATGTTGCTCATGTTTTGTTTTTTTGTTTTAAAGATAAATAAAAACACAGTGTAATATATCACAGCGGTCCCCAACCCCCGGGCCTCGGACCGGTACCGGTCCGTGAGTCGTTTGGTACCGGGCCACGAGAGTTGAGGCTCAGGTGTGAAATGTATAGTTTTCAGGGTTTTTATCGGTTTTCAGCGTTATTTTGTTATCGTTTTTATTGTTTACTCTGTTTTCCTGGGTCTTTTCACGTGTGTTATGAATAAATCTTCTTTTTTTTCAGTACCGGTACTAGTTTTATTTTGTTGTATTTATCCGCAACACCTTAAAGGCCGGTCCGTGAAAATATTGTCGGGCATAAACCGGTCCATGGTACAAAAAAAGGTTGGTGACCGCTGATATATCACACCTAATCCTGCAAAGGACCAGATGATTTTTGAAGTCCTGATATGTAAAACTTTAGAAGTGACAAAAGGGTGAACTTTCTAATCATCAAAATTAAACCAAAAAAACATGAAATGGTGTGTACTGAATATAGGATACACAAAAAGTATTGCTTGTCACAATATTCTAATGTTACGAGATGGTGCAGTTCATGAAAAAAAAAACTGTTTTACATTTTAAAACAACAAAAAACTACAAAAAAACGTTATTTGTCCTAAAATGTCAAATCTAATCTCCCTATCCTGAAAATGAAATCTGTCACCCTAAGATTCACATGTAATAATTCAATAAAATAAATGTTAACAACTTTTGTTGTGGATTTAACATTAATAATACTCCAAAAATGCACCAGTGATATCCGTTTTATAACTTAAGTGCATTAAATGTTGCAGAGGACCCCATAAATATCATCACCTTGCTGTGTGAAAAATAGAATTGCTGTAAAAGTAATAACAGCAGACCTTGGTCAAACACCATTCACCTTGATCAAATGGCACTAGAGCTGGCTAAAACAAATAAATCTTGGCAGTAGTTTTAGTCTGCACACCAGATGGATGAGCTTTGACATGCAGGATAATAACTGAGTGAATGAGGACAGCAGACTTCATGCAATGACAGCAAAGTATTTGAAAGTCAATTTGATACGGTTTCCTTTTGCTGTCAAATTACCTGTCTGGGTGTTTTAATGTGGTAATGCTCACCATCTGCTCTGTCAGATTTGGCCAGAATAAAGCACATATTTTAAAACGATTAAACCTTTGAGAAAATGGGAAAGGCTGAGTTTAAAAAGAATAATTCTATTAACTATGTCCCACTGCTGATATTTCTCCTTTTGAGTGATCTGTTCATAAAAAATGTTTGCAATATGTTTGTAATAAAACCCTGCTATCGGGAGATGTAGTGTATGTACAATTCACTGACTACATAAAGAAGATGGACACAAACTCTGTGACAGTAGCCGTGCTCTCATCGTGAAGCTGAGGCGATGTTGGTGTTTTGAAACTAGATGAAATCAGATGCAGTGTGGGTCTTATGAGACACTGCATGGTCCAGCTCAATATGATTTTCCCTGATGCTTCTGATTTAGTAACCTTTTTAAGCAAAAATGACCATCTTTTTTTTTTTGTTAAGGTTTAGTCTAGTCCATGCTGTCATCAAGGTCATTTTAGTTTTGAGTCTGTATCTGCTCTCATGTGTCTCTCCAGTCTGTGGCTGTACCCAATTCAGGGTCTGCAGCCTTAAAGGCCGCATTTTAAGGCCGATTACGTCACAGCGACGCGACGAAGGATGTCCCAATTCGAAGGCTGCTCGAAATGCAGCCCTCAAATGCGTCCTTCATTTCCCTGAATTTTAAGGACATGGTGGTGTAGACTTCGTGGCTCAACATATCCCAGAATGCATAGTGCGGCGGTGGGTGTGCATAATTTTGCTGAAAAAAAAACGATGAGGGGTGCCTGAAGAGTAAACTTTAAGTACTGAATATTATGTCACTTATTTATGTGCAAATGTTTAATAACGAAGAACATTAAAACATTCCTGTTGGCCACATGTCGGTAAAGTCATGTGACATTAGTGACGTTTGTACTAACTTGGTTTTAAAGCCTTTACTTTAAAATATACGCCGTTCAATAGCTGAGCTTAATCTTACAGAGAATGATCAAAGCTCATGTAGAAACAAACAAATGAACAAAAGATTTTCTCCTTCATTTCTGTCAAACAAAGCTGTATGAAACGTTTCCAGCTGTTAGTATCATGGTTGCTAGGCAACCTGGGCAGCGCAACGGAGGCTAGACCGTCCCATTTCACAAGCCTCGCACTTCCGGCCTTAGTGGTCTTTGAGTACGCGGCCCTTGTGGACCGTTAAGGCTGCGTACTTTAAGGCTGCAGACCCTGAATTGGGATACAGCCTATGTGTCTCCTGTGTTCCATGTCGTCAAGCTCTTGTTGTCTATGTCCCGTTTCCTGTTTTATTTTGAAGAATCTTGTGTTCCAGGTTCAGTGTGTTTAGTTTTGCTTCTCCTGTGGCGTCATGTTGATTTGTGTCAGCTGTGTTTCCCCAGATGTTTCCACTTCCCTCATTACCCTTCTGTATGTTTAAGTCCTCTGTCTCCGTCTGTTCATCGTCAGGTTATCTGCTTATCTCGCCTCATGTCTATAATCCATAGACATGAGGCGAGATAAGCAGATAACTACTAAAATGGACACTTTCCACAAGTTTCCACAAGTGTCCATTTTTCATGCTTCTTTTCAGGTTCATGTTAATGTCATACTTTTCTTGTCTCATTCTAGCTGTTCTCAGTTTAGGTTATCATTTAGTCTTATCCTCAGTTCGTCTTTGCCTTTGTTTTTGTTTTTACCATCAGCCTAAATAAACGATGCGCTTTTTGTTATACTTTTCTTTCCTGTGTCTGCTTTTGGGTCCACTCCACAACACACTGGCTATCCTGGCTGTGAGAGGATTCAGGTGTCATCACCTTTATAAGGGGACAAAATTGGCACTCTGGAAACACAGAAAGCAGCACACGATCAGGTGTTATGACCTAGAACATAATCGTTCCCTAACAATAAGTAGTTACCAAGTATCATATGATGTAAACGTGAAATTACCAGTAAGTGAAAAGTTACATTTTTTTGATAGTAGTGTAGAAAACGCTGAGCTTAGAGTTGTTACAGAGTATAGCATGGTGGAAAAGGTTGGAGAGAATCCACCACTAAGCTTTTGGGTTGGCATTGCTTTAGATTTTGTTTTGTATTAATTGCATGCTTTGGTGTTTCTTTGTGTTTGATGTGAGGTGGGGGCCACGCCCATGTGGGAGTGGAGATTCTACTCTAGTCCAGCTGCCAGCTATTTGGAGTTGAGTACAGGGAACAGCTGATTGGGGAGGATTGGAGCCCTTCTCTATAAACGGGAGAGGAAACAGGAAGTAGGGGTTGTCGTTGTTTTTTTGTAGGACACTGGTGTAGCAGGGAAGCTTCGAAGATCCAGGATGAAGTGTGCACATTTTAACAGAAAGGATTTTTAACCTGGCCTGGTTTTGCTTTTAAAATAATCTGAGGATGTTGGAGGGAGGACTCGTTTTTATTGGGATGTGAGTGGATGTGCTGGGAGGCAGGAAAACAAACACTGGACTGGAGACTCTCTGTGCCCCTGACAAGGAAACTGGACCAGTTTTGGGGAAGTTCCAGCTCCCAGGATGTGATGTGGAGACCCAGCCTCGAACGAAGTCAGGCCTGAAAAGGCTAACAACCCTGACCGCGGTGGCTTTGGGCCTTGGATTCCTGGCCAGAGTTCTGTCTTCAGCCAGTAGTTTTACCCGGAGAAAGAACAAATAAATCTTGTGTAACCCATTGCAGTCTGCGTGTGGTGGTTCGTTACTGGTCAATATTAGAGCTATTACTTTCTTGTACGAGGCCATTTTGGGCCTTACGTAACAGAGTCATCAAACAAATACACAAAAGATCACTTAACATTGGTTTCGCCAGAAACTTTAAATAAAGTAAATGACTTCAATGGGAAAAGGATTTTAGGAAAATCTTTAACACTGAAATTAAATAGCAGCCCGAAGTCATGATTCCCAAAAGCCATATTTAGTAAAACATTCTCAAGTTTGACTTTTAAATTGTCAGATCTGTGAAGCATATCCTGAAAATCAAGTCAGCATTTGTAGAAATGCGGTGAACTGAGAAAATGTCATCTTAAAGTCATTTGTTTCCCATCAGTGTACAGAATATTCAAACATGTCAGTCAGATGTTGGCATTAAAGTGAAGGGATGAGTAATCTGATTGCAAAAGCAGGATTTCTGAAATACTCTCATATGTATGCGCTTAATATTAACCTTTAAGTAGTCCTTTCCCTAAATTCAGCTTTTACTCTGAACGTCAAATTAAAACTTCCTCCCCGCTTCAAGATATTTCTGCAGCGCCCAAATCCGCCTCACCTCCCCCTCCACTTGGATGGGCTTTGATTTATAATTCTAAAGTAAACCAGCTGGGGCATGTTTGCATAGACACGCGCGCACACGCACGCACAGCTTGTGTGCGCACTGACGCGTGAATATACACCAACAGCAGCGCCTCGCCTCTGCAGACAACTTCTAATACACTGTTATCTTTGTGTTTTTTCCACCTCGCGACTTATCGAGTGCAGCCTGCAGGCATATGACCAAAGGAGAGGGGAGCAGAGATGATTGATAATTAAGTGAAGTACCTGTATCGGTGACGTGGGTGGGGAAGACAGAGCGAGAGAGAGAGAGAGAGAGAGAGGGAGAGAGAGCGATGGAAGGAGGCGGGCCGGAGAGGAGAGAGAGGTCTTGCCTCTTGTCTTGCCGAGGCTCTTTGATTCAGTGGCAGTGGCTGAGACAACCCTGTTACCGGCCACTGTTAACCTGGTAAGTCCTCATGTTCTTCTTCTCTCTCTTTAAATCAGACCATTTGCCATTTATCTCTCTTTAGAAACGAGCAGAAGTTACTTTACAGGTCAGGAAGTCGGAAGAAATAAAGTTTGCGCATAAAATGGAAACAGATGAGGCGACGCAACGCAACGCAGCGGCATATTTGGGATCTCCGTGCAAGTCAAGATTAAGAATTGGTTCTTTTTTTAAACCAAAGTAGCCGATATTGGTGTTTTGAATTATATGAATATAGAAACGGGTCGGTGTTTTTTTACTTTCCGGGTGCTGAAGCGCTCCAGCAAACCAAAGGGAAACTTGGGCGCTGTCCACGGTGCTGAAAGTGTTCGCGTGTTTAAAGACGGTCCGGTTGTCGCAGCTTTATCTCTGTCTGTATTGACAAAGTTTCTCATGGATAACCCCTCTCTTCTCCACAGTGTAACTAAGAGCCCCGATCATACTCGAGACCAACAGCTCGTGGCAAAGCAAAGACAGATTCCCCTGAAGGACTCTGTGTATTTATCGGGTATCTGTGTCCAGATAGAAATCCAGACCTTTGGTCAGATCCAACTTTAGAAGAAAAATACGCTCTTTATTGGATGACCACGACGTGTGAAGATGCATTGCGTGTCCGATGAGTGCAAAATCTGCCAGTTAAAGTCCGTGATCAAGAGCTCGGCGCAGACAGGAGTACCCGCGGTGAAGAAACCCGCAAGAAGCTCCACCCGGTAAGAAGTGGAAGAGTGGTATTCAGTGAAGAAAGAGAAGAGAGTGGGGGCCAGCAAACAAACACCAGCGCGTCATCAAATGATGGGGATAAAGCACCTTCTGCTTCTTTTGGTTTACTTAGACCCTCTGAATGTCCTGTGCGCCGCCACCGCCAACAAAAAGAACAAAACCCCGCTGAGGAGGATCCCAAAGGTGAAGGAGGTCAACGGCAGCACCACCGCGGTCCCCGGAGCCGCCGCCGTCCCGGGGAAGATCACCCAAGTCCAGGCTCCGCCGCTCGTCGCGTTCCAGCACGACACCTGTAAGGGCTACTACGACGTGAGCGGTCAGTTCGACAACGCGTTCGCCTGCAACAATACCGATCACCGCTTCTGCTGCGGCAGCTGCTTTCTGCGCTTCTGCTGCGCGGACCGGGGTAAGCGGCTGGAGCAGAACAGCTGCAACAACTACATCACCCCGGACTGGATCAAAACCCAGCCCCCGTCACCGGCGCCAACAGGTGACACGTACGACCCCGCGCTGGACCAGACCAACACCACAGTGTACATCACCTGCGGGGTCATTGCGCTCATCATTGCCATTGGGATTTCTGCGAAAGTTGCCTACGATAAAGCCACGAAGCCCCCTCAGGAAATGAACGTGCACAGGTGAGATCTTTTTTTCTTTTTTTAATGTTGTCACAATCCAATCTGGGAAATTATGAATTTTAAAAGATGTCCTTCATGTAATTTCAGTTTTACACTTGTGTTCCTGTCTGGACTCTTTCAGTGCCGTTTGCTCATATAAATCTGAACCTGTTTTCATGTGTCAGAGTAATTAAGACGAATTCTTAAAACTACAGTTTATCAAATGATCAGATGGGGAAGCCTCTTTTGCAGGTTGACACAGACTTCAGCTCACAATCAGTTTTTGTTGCTGTCAATTCCTTCCAATAGATTTAAAACCCAATCTATATAGTTGCTCTCATGGGGAATCAACTAATCTATAGTAACGCACATAACTTGCACCTTCAGTATCAAGGGTCCAGTCTACCCCATGACCTTTAACATGTACCATTACTCTTTTTCCCAGAGATTTGCTTTAAAAACATCATAGATACCTTCACAGGGAACACATCCCATTCTCTGGCAATCCTTGAAGGCGGGTGGTGGTATTTTATGTCCGTCAAACCTCCAGGGAATAAAGCAAATGCCACTGAAAACCATTATAAGTGATCACGTTCATCGTGATGGGAGTGGTCTCTTCTGCAATGACATTTTTTTTACGTCCTCGAGGCACCAGTAGTGGTCACTGAATTGCTCAGTGAATATTAAAGCTACATAAAAACACATCCTGTAGCCATTTCAGTCACAAGCTGAACAAATTGCTGTATGGTGTGTGGAACAGGCCGAAGGCAATGTCCCTCCCCCCCCTACACACACACATCATCATCATCATCATCAGAAAGTCAATTATAAGATATTTTCCATGCAAATGACGTCTGTTTCCATCCTTATGTCCTGAATCAGACCTCTTTGTCTATTTTTTCAGCTTCAAGGCATTTTTTGTTGCCTAAAAATGATTCCACTGACCAAATTATGGGCACCGTTGTGCATTTGAAAGTCTGCTGTGCTAAACACTGCAAATGGTGTGCTGTTGTATAGAAAGCTTTTATCTGGGTGTAAAATCTCACAGTTTCTTATCATTTGAAAAATGTATGACTGTCAATTTGAAAGCTTGGAGTATTGCAGTTAGACTCTAAATAAATTACAAAGAATAACTGATCTTTCAGGACTGTATTGTCTGCAGCCCAGAAATAGCCAGACTGTGGTTCATTTCAGCAGGATATATCATTTCCAATTCATTTATTTTCTATGCAGTGCAGTCTGGAGGCTTTGCATTGCATTCTAAGTGATAAAACGTGCAGGACCCTACTCCCTATTTGAATAAAACTGACAACTTTGGTACTTTATGCAAATCAAAGGCCAGATGCAAGATCATTGGGAGCTTATTTCTCACTTCAAGTGTTGTCACTGTCTATCCATCCATAGAACCCCAAAGCGACTGAAAACTTTGTTATCTTTCTTATCTTTAATAACAAAGGGATTACAGATAAAGTAAATCTAAATTTTAATCATCCTCTTTGGCACGATAGCTCAAAATGCCACACGAGTTGTTCATGTTTGCTACTAAACACTGTCTGTAGCTTTAAATGGAAGCGAGCCACTGTGGCCACCCCATCTTTCTGGAAGAGGTCTGTGAAATGGCAGCACATAGATCGCATGTCACCTGACACAGACTGAATGATACTTAGAATGGAAAAAATTATGCTTATTCTGCCTTTTTGAACTATTATTTTACAATGAACTATAATGTGATAATAATAATAATGATGACAGGAAACATTTTAGAAGCAACTTTATGCCAAATGGTAGCACAAAAGTCATCATGGAAAAACACCAAAGGATCTAATAGTTATGTCCTTGTTATTTGGCTTCACAGTTTTGACATGCATTGTGCCGACATTAAAGATAAAAGAAATAAACTTGGTGTTCAGTTCCTCAGATACCAGCAAAAGACCACGTGGCCTACTTTGCTCATGGCTGAAGCATTTTAGGTATCAGAGGATCTGATGGTGGACTGTTCTGAAGATTTAGCAGAGTGTGGTGATAACTGTGATGCCATGATGTTACAGAAGTCTTTATAGGTTGCTTTCGTCCACAGGAATGGCTTTTATGGTATCGCAGCTCATGCTGTTATAGAGTAAATTTCTACAGTAGGGGTTCTTTTATTGTTCGTGTGGTGTGTGGTTAGATAGAATTTCTTGTGTTGTTTTGAATTTTGGTTTCCACCTTGAGATTAAAAAAATCTTTTTAGATGCATCTCCGTCAGCATTCCTGCAGAAAAGGTAAACTGGAAAACCACTGTCTGTTTTACTGTTTGATAGATTATCCATTTTGCTGATTGCTTCCATGTCTGATGGATATTCCGTCGTCACTGAAGCAGGTATTAAAAGGATAATTAAGAATAGTGTTTAATTAGGCGTAGGTTTGACTAAAATTGCATTTTCCACCCACAATTAAAGAAAAATTATAGTCAGTTAGTCGCTGCTGTTGTTCAATAGTCTCTGGAGTCACCTCCTATTATCCATAGTTGACTCTGGACAGAGCAGTAGAGGATGTCTTGTTTCTCTCCAGAGCCCAGAAGTTGACTTAATGATAATTGCGCATTGTTATGCTCGGGTCATGAAGCTTTGTTGCCTGCTGATTTGAAAATGTCGAGGGACATTACTCGGCTGTCTTTCTTAGAGAAACATAGTAACAAGTTCTTGATAGAAAATGTCCAAATTCAAGCTCTGACAAACAACACAAAGAAACCTTTTCAGGAAATCAATTATAGATTCAATTTAAGCTGGAGTGTTGGCTTTCTCCTTTCAAAAGCTGGCACAGCAAGCTTTTAATATCCATATGGACTTTATAATACAGTGTTGTGTTTGTAATAGACACAAAAATATCAACAAATATCACGATGCAGATTTTTTTTAGTCTGTGCTCTGAAAAGTGAAGCAACATTTAGATTTATGCCTTCGTACTGCTTTTCCATCCTAGCCATGGGGTGTACTTTCAAGTGGATCTGCTTAATGTCACCACTTCAATATGAGGGCTGGTGTGGAGAGTTTAGAGAGAGGACAATTAAACGAGGAGGCACGGCCTGCTGGGTGCTCAGTAACATTTTCCCTCTTTTTATGATTTATTTATTTTCACCAACCATTTGGCACATAGAGCTGTTGTAATGATGTCTGCTGGAATAGACCTCAGAGGCTGGCAGCAGACATTCATGCTGACAGCCGTGACCACAAAGAAGTGGTGGAACATGGGATTAGCTTTATATTTGGCAAGGGCCTGCTCCTGAAAAGTGTGAGCGTCTCTCTTAATTTCCGGTGCTTCTCCAAAGTGATTTAGACTCCTACCTCTGTGACTGAGGGAGGAATGTGAGCAGACTATTGAGCTGTTGGCAGACCTTTGCTGTTTGGTCTGTGACCTTCACCGAAACACAAGAAATGTGAGTGAGAGCTAAAGTTTTATTGATCGCTTTTCTCAGAAAAAAAAAAAGATGTAATTTATGCTAGTTACTACGGAGCCCCGCAGGGGACATGGGAGAAAAAAAAATTAAGACGGACTTTTGCGAGATCTCGCAAAACAAACTCGGGATCTCGCGAGATCTCGCAAAAGTTTTAGCCGCATTCTTCGGAGGCCGCCAGCTCGAAGCCGACCGGAAGGTCGAGGCACGATGTGCCGGGAAAGCGGTGTTCCTCCCGGCTGTAGTAGGTCTCGACCTCCCGTTAGCTTCGAGCTAGTGGGTGTCAGATCTCCGAAAACGTCGGAGCTCTTTTGCAAATATGTGATGTCGTGTAAACCGAGCAGGTATCTGACGTTTACACAACTACATTCACGCCTCAAAATATCTTAAAAGTGTATTTTGTGACCCAGAAAGAGTAATATTACAACTGAGTAGCTGCCGCCATTGTTGGAATTCAACTTTTGCGAGATCCCGAGTTAGTTTTGCGAGATCTCGCAAAAGTCCGTCTTAAATTTTTTTTTCTCCCATGTCCCCTGCGGGGCTCCGTAAGTTACACAATTTGGTGCATTTGGTGCAGGGCGGTTGGTTTGACTTACCTCTTCACATCCACCAGGACACGGGAGACCACATCTAGGGTTAGGGAGCGGCGTCTGGTTAATGTTCAAACTCTTTATATGAAAGTTTTATCAGAAACGTATAACATCAATAAGGACGAGACTTCATTTGAAATGTAAAAGCTCCAAGTTTCCATAATTTTTACTATTTAGCATGTGGCTAAACACATTCTTATTCAAACCTACCCCTACACAGCTCAACTGTAACTTTGTAGATGTTCAAAGACAAATGAAAGGCGTCTTGCAACAGTTCGACTCACTCACGTTCACGTAAATCACTGAAATTGGAGGATTTTTGGTTTCAGTTCAGTTCAACAAGAAAACATATGCAATATTATACCTATCCTTTATATTAAAGTTGTTACATAAACAGTGTTGCTATTAGATCTCTAACAACAGTAGGTGAGTTTAATTGCGGTGTTCCCCAAGGATCGATTCTTGGCCCTTTGTAATTACTATTGTAAAACTTGGTTTACCACAGTAATTATTTTTTCTCAGTTCATTTTGAGGCTTCATTTTAAAATCTCTAATGTTCTGACTGTAAAATATGATCAAATTGGATTATGCATCTTTGACTGATTATTCTTGCTCCAAATTGTTTTCTTATTGTATCCTAAAAGATTCTTCTTTACACGAGCTTTTATGAATATTGTATATAGATAGAATAAATTCTATCTATCCAATAGATTTAATTAAAGGATTATGCAATAAAATTCCATATAAACAGTAATCACATTTATAACAGCTGCTCCTACAGTTTTGAAGAAGCTGTGTGAAACTTGCTTCCTTCACAATTTTGCAGTTTTATACCTGATTAAAGTTGGGTCAGTTCCTGCAAACTGCACGCAATGAGGTATCAACTGGGACAATGCAAAATCAGGTCGCCTCTGTCTGTGAAAACGAAACAGCCAAAGTGTGCTCATCCTGGAAGGGAAATGCTATTAATATACAGTATATCTCCCAAAGTCACAGAGTTATGGAAAAGTGGACTATGTGGTTCCTTTAGGTTGACATTGACACAGTTAAATTGCCTTTTCATTTCGTCTAAGAAAGCGCACTGCTGGCACTCCGTGTCAGAGACAGACACTGAGCCTCCAAAAGTTGGAAGCAGAATTAGTGAAATATCACTTTTATTTTGCAGCTGCAAAGAAAAGACACTGATTTAACGCTTTGCAAACAGGCCTCGAGCTCGAGTCCGGTACAAATAACACTCTGTATCGTGTGCATTGCTTTATTGACCACCTGACTCCCTCATGATTGTGGATGTAATTAGGATTTCCTTTTCGCCTTGCCCCAAACCTCTGTGGCTCAAATTGAAGCTGCAGCTAAACAAATTAAGAAGAGCTAAGAAAAGAAAATGTTGGCAATTGGAAACGAGAACATATCAGTTCATGTTTTTAACATCACCGCGGTTTCCTTTCAGAGCCCTGGCTGACATTTTGAGACAACAAGGACCGGTTCCCATATCTCAGTATGAGCACGAAAACATCGCAGCGCTCGACGGGTCCCCCAAAGATGAGACACCGGTCAGAACCATGAAGAATCATTACACACCTGTTCACGCTAAGGCAGCAAACCACGGTAGGTGACACTGCTCTGCTTTTATTGGGATCAATAAGTCAGACTGTAAAATAGAGTGTGTGTGTGAAGGCCAAATAACTGGCTTCATGTGTAGCTCTCACCGTACGTCCATTTACAAATCCAGCTTTACGATGTTGTGGTGTGCAGGCGTAAACAGCGACCTGCTTTGCTCTGGTTAATCTGCCACAGCGTCCTGTGATTGGCGTCCAGTGAAACAGATCCTTTTTCTTGAGTTGCTCTGTAGAGCCAGCACTTACGGTGGTGCATAAATGAAGCACAATCCTCTGTCTGAGTTCTCCTCTTCCTCATGCTAAGGTTGCATAAGCCTACTCAGCATTGGCTAAAGATTGAGACGTAAACTATTATGTTCTGCGGGATTACGCCAGCTTTTTGTCCAGAGATAATTCTGGTGTAACGCTGTTCCTGCTACTTTTATCTGGTCGGTCTCCAGATCCCTGCTCCAGGGATCAGCTTGTTTGCTAAGTGCCCTAGTATGGTGTCCCAGATTCCGTAGTGTTATGTTTTACTCTGGTGTCATTCTGCCTTCACCATTTTCTCCATCAGCACCACCACCCAACGTGAAGTGTCAGAGGAGAGCTCATACTGAGTAGCAGGATATCAGAGCATGACTCATTTTCTGCTACAGAATGACTTGATTTCATTGGCATATATGATTGAAATGGAACTGCTCCAACAGCCTATTAGTTTGTGTTTTACCAAAGAAAAGCAAACAAGAAAGAAAAGTAAATCATGTCTCACATAATCACCAACTCACATGGTCGAAAATAATACAGTGTACGTTCTTTTCCATCATTTTCCTATAATTTGTTGCCATTTTGCTCTGCTTTGGGATTCAAAGGTGAACTTCATAAACTCTCAAAACAACAGCCGAGACCCAGGGCGATGTTTTCTGAGATATTGCCTTTGCTACTGGAACTTATAACTGAATTAGTGAGTGTATCTTTAAAGTAATAAACTGCATTTTATCTGTCAAGGTTGAGCTAATACGATCACTTTCTGATGCAGTAGTAATTTGGCGAATAAGCTGCAGCACTGGTTCAAAAAGCTGTGAAAGCCAGGAAGCTTGCGGGAGGGGCACACATACACACATGCATGTTTGACATCTTTATTGGCATTAATGCATTCTTTAAACATCACAACCAAGCCTGAGACTATTACCTAAACCAGGGGTGGGCAATCTCAGTCCACGAGCGCCGGTGTCCCTGCAGGTTTTAGATGTGTCCTCGAACCAACACAGCTGATTTAAATGGCTAAATTAGCTCCTCAACATGTCCTGAAGTTCTCCAGAGGCCTGGTAACAAACTAATCATGTGATTCAGGTGTGTTGACCCAAGGTGAGATCTAAAACCTGCAGGGACACCGGCCCTCGCGGACTGAGATTGCCCACCCCTGACCTAAACCATAAACCAATTCTAGGTTTAACCCTGGCGATCGTGGCTCAAGAGTTGGGAGTTCGCCTTGTAATCGGAAGGTTGCCGGTTTGAGCCCCGGCTTGGACAGTCTCGGTCGTTGTGTCCTTTGGTGAGACACTTCACCCGTTGCCTACTGGTGGTGGTCAGAGGGCCCGGTGGCGCCAGTGTCCGGCAGCCTCGCCTCTGTCAGTGCGCCCCAGGGTGGCTGTGGCTACAATGTAGCTGCCATCACCAGTGTGTGAATGTGTGGATGACTGGATGTAAAGCGCTTTGGGGTCCTTAGGGACTAGAAAAGCGCTATACAAATACAGGCCATTTACCAACCCTTAACCTGAAACAGGCAGAAGTGACGCCAAAGTAGCAGAAATGCACTAGGAAGAAGTTTAAAAGCTCGTCCGCTTTGATAAAACATTGAAGCTGCTTTTAGAATAAGCTTCAGTGTCTGTTTGTGTGAGTACAAACACGGTGTAAGGACTAGTCTGTGTGTGATTCACAAAGTGACACATAACTTTCTTCAGTATATGGTAACACCCACAGAAAAGATGTTGGTAAATTATGAAACCCGTGTTTTATTACCCGGCTATTGTTTGCTGTGTGAACAGAAGACCTCCTAGTGAACGGTGACCTTAAGGAGGATGACGGATGTTGAGATGGCTGAAATTTTGGAATTTAAAATGAGGGAAACGATCTCTTTTAAGGATTACAGTGTCAGTGCGAGCATTTACACGATGTATTGCAACATATTATCACAATTACTACTGCATCACTCATTTACACCAGAAGAATGAGGAGAGTTTGTTGCTGCTTGGCAGCATGCGGCTTTATTTTCATTATCATAAATATTGTTAGCTTTACAGAACATTAAAGACAGATCAGTTTATGCACAAAACACACACGTCTCATAAGACTGCGTTTGGTTTTCATTATATTGAGAAAACTGAGGAAATGTAAGTTTTTATGAGGGCGACAACAAAACACTGCAGTAATTTTAAAGTAGTAGAAGAGGTCTGAGCTAAAGAGGACATGTTTATGTTTTAGTTCTTTATATTTATCCTTGGACTCTATTGGAGCGATTTACATTTCATGTTTCTTCACTGCTCGTCTGTTTCAAACAGTAGATGAACTTGAATTCCTGCTTCATCCTTTCCTTGACCTCCTGGTGTTTACTATTTAAGCAGAAAAAACAAGAAAGATGTCGATGATCCCACAGGTGCAGTATTCTTTTGGCAGCCTGAACCCATCCTCTGGATCGCTGCAACAAATCAGAGTTAATGGGCAGAGAGAATGAAGACAGATTTGAATAGACTTCTGTGAAACACTGATATACAACCATGAAAGAGAATAAAATATACTCAGAAGAAGCTACACTCAGCGGATGGGCTCTAACAGTATGAAGCTCATTCTCTCTTCTTAATCTTTTTTATCACTCGTCTTTATATGTTGTGATTAAAAAATAGCCCTTCAAAGAATTATAAGCCTACAAGAGCCAAGTCATATCTCCCCCCAAAAAAAGGACAGAGTTAGAAAAAAGGGGGGAAAACTTATTAAAAGAGGTTTATGACGTGTAGCAAGTTGTGTTCTGGATGTGAACTCGAAACATCAGCAGTGCGTTATGAGCAAATCGCACTTGCTGTTCCGGAGGAGAAACTGTATTATAGCCTATCAAGATATGATGCTGATGGAGTGTGTCTTCTGGTGAGGATAGTACCCGTCCAGAACTGTCCCAGAGTGAACATTATCACTTCAATTTCCTGAAGTTTTCTTCTCTACTCTCATTTTGTCCTCTAAAGTTTCTATGTTGCTGCGAAAATAGGCGACAAATGTCTTCCACACTTTCCACACGGAGAATGAAATCATCCTTTCAGGACACTTACAGCAACTGGGTTCATCTTCGTTTTGATGGAAACAACTTTGGGCTGAAACTTTCAAAAGATGATGTCATTGCATCAGTTTGCTTGAAGAGTAGCAAAAACCTGTCTGTATTATTTGTATTATACTTATACTGCGTTATTTTACTTGACATTCAGATATAACTGTATATGGGAAGGAACCCACTGTGGTGAATACAAAAGACATTAATCCTCTGCTTTAACAGCTTTCACTCCCCCGGGAAAACGTTGCACCGCATTTTTAACCCTGGCTGGAGGGATTTGTTCGCATTCAGCCACAAGAGAATTAGTGTGGCCCAGCACTGATATGGGCTAATAAGGCCTGGCTCACTGTCAGCGCTCCAAAGGTGGTGCATGGGACTGCTACCTGACAAAACTGTCAACACCTCGCACTCTGTTTCCATCTTCAGTCTGTTATTGCTTCCTCTCTGAAGGATTTCTGTAGGTGAGGGACATTTGATTTTTGCTCATATGCGTAATTGTACATCCTCCTGCAGGACTAATGAGCACAATCACCTTTTCAAACTAGAAAGCTCGGTGTCAGGTCAAGATGCCAGATGAATCGGCTGTCCTGGTGAGCAGATTCAGAGGCTTTGAACGATGCAAGAGAAAACATTTTCTGCACGCAGCTGGTTTTTGAGGAAAAAGACAAATGCTGCTCTGAATAAAGAGTTTGATTTTGTCTGTTTATTTGTTTAATCGGGTGACTGATACCATTTTCATCTGTTTATATAGGATATAAATCTCTGCAACCAGCATCCAGTTAGATTAGCTTTGCAAACTGGGGGAAATAGTCTGTTTATTTCTGTCCAGTGGTAACAAAATTTGAAATGTCCCTAGATTTGACCTGGAACTATTTGGAGCAAAACTGGAACATAACAGCAAGAAGCTGTCCTGAAGACAAATATTAAAACATTGTATATTTAGTGCATTATCTGTAGCAGTAACATATGTCCAAAGGATACAAGGTTAACCTTAGTTTTTGGCCAGAACACACCTTAAAGTAACATTTTTTGAAACTTCCCAGCAGCTGCAGTGCAGCTCAACATGTGGACAGTGTTGGGGAGTAACGGAATACATGTACCGCCGTTACGTATTTAAAATACAAAATATGAGTAACTGTATTCCGTTACAGTTACCGTTTAAAAAGGTGGTATTTAGAATACAGTTACTTTGTTGAAATAAATGGATTACACGGCGGTACTTCCCTGTTTCATATTGTGGCGGGTCAGGACTGTTTGGGTTTTGTTTGACAGCTACGTTCTGTTGTTCCAGGCGGCAGCGTTACGGTTGCCATGGTTACAGAGTGCCGCTCTCTCTCTCTGCGTGTTTCCTGGGTGAGAGAGCGCCTGTTGTTGTTGTTGTGCTAAGCTAATAGGCAGAATGCTACAGGTATAGCTCTAAAGAATGTAGCATCATAGGCAGTGTAGTCCGTGCTGCAGGGAGAATGGACTGCCATACCCGTTATGTGTCTGTGAGCGAGGGAGGGAGAAAAAGGAAAAGTACGAGCTGTCATCGAGCAAAAACGGGAGCTGGAAGCATGTAAATATAATAATAACCACTGCAGCCAAGAAGAGAGCCTGAGGAGCCCAGTTGTAAGTAAGCTATTAAGACTCGACTGTACACCGTGTTCGTGTTTTCCTCCGAAACAATAAGTTCCGTTGGAGCAGCCTTTCAACGCCTCTCTCTGTCTCTGCTAGCAAAGTTGACCCAGACAACAAAGTAAAGCTAGTTTTCAGCTACGAGCCGACACAGAACCCACCGTATTAGCCAGAGGTCCCTTTACTACGGTTCGGAGCCGCGGACCTTCAGTAACAGTAATAAATCACAGCAATAGTACATTCATGTAGTTGTAAACAGCATGATAATATATTAAGTAATCCAAAGTATTCAGAATACGTTACTCTCATTGAGTAACGTAACGGAATACGTTACAGAATACATTTCGGGGCATGTATTCTGTATTCTGTAATGGAATACATTTACATTACATTACAAGTAACCTTCCCAACACTGCACGTGGATGCCCTTTTATGCTTCTCTATATTTCATGGAGGTGAAATGTCACACTTTTAGGTCGTGCCACA